>NC_140988.1:136316456-136724585 GCF_052327205.1 Somniosus microcephalus
ATGTATTTTTGTAATAACTCTTTTCGTACAAACCTGTGGGCCTTGGAACTACCTGCCAAAGACAAGCAAACCATTAGATATACCCAACATTTCTTCATGGAACAATTGCCACCAATCCCTCTCTCCTGACCCCGCGGTCAGCGCTACCTCCCAACCTGATCAGCCACCTTTCCCAACCCGGTCGACCCACCCCACCGCCCCCCCACACACCCCCTCACCCCTTGCTGGTCGCCCAGCCTTTCTCACTTACCTGAGAGCCACTGTTAAGCTGGCGAGCTGTTTTTTTACTCTCCACAGCTTACCGGCTCGATGGAAATGAGGCCCAATATTGAGGTGCCTGTGGCCTGACTATTCAGGTGCAGAGATTGTACCTTGCACCCCACCCACCCCGCGCATGTCCAAAAGTGGGCCTGCCCAAATTTCTAGGCCGATATGTTTTTAATTTATCTGTTCTGCTTTTGTACACAAACACATAATTGAATGCTCTTTTTTTTAGCTAGTTTTGAGGAGTGGCTTAACATTTCAGAGCAGGTCTTGTGTGTTTGATATGCCTGTCAGGATATTTGTACCAACTGCAGTCAGAGCAGCCTTGTTTGAAATATCTTTGAAAATTAGGACTGTAAAGGGAAATAGTAATCAGGGCTGAAGCTCTACTGCCTGTAGAGAATAGAATTTTGTATGCAGGCTACACAAAGTCTGTGCATGGAAAAAGCACTTTGTAGCATAATTCTAGTGGCTTCAAATGGCAGTGTTCATAATTTACTCCCCACTCCCCCATGACTATGGATTTACAGCACTCCAAATAGATTGTGCAAATGACACCTTGAGGTTATGTAGTGGCTCAAATGAGTACTGTCCTGTGTCTAGGGTAACACTATTTTGTATGCACAGATACATCAGTTAGAATGACTTTTATTCCCTTCAGAGGCTGTAAACATGACACATATACACCACAATGTGGATCTGTCACTTTATTTAGTGCTCATATCCAAGATGGAATAATATTGTTCATAAATTTTATGGTAGGGTTCTAAGCTGCAGTGCAAGTTTAATCTTGGGATTTTTTTAATGTTAAGAGCCTCTATAAATGCAAGTGCTTACGGTGCGCCGACAACAACCTGGCCCTTAACACCAAGAAAACAAAGGAAATAATCGTGGACTTCAGGAAGTCCAAAGGCGGAAGTCACACCCCCATCCACATCAATGGGGCGGAAGTGGAAAGGGTGGCCAGCTTTAAGTTCCTCGGAGTCCACATCACGGAAGACCTCTCCTGGTCCCTCAACACCTCCTCTCTGGTGAAGAAGGCCCAGCAGCGCCTATATTTCTTGAGGAGGCTGAAGGGATGTAATCTGTCACCCCCGATCCTCTCTAACTTCTACCGCTGCACTATAGAGAGCATCCTGACAAACTGTATCACGGTATGGTACGGCAGCTGTAGCTCCCATGACCGGAAAGCCCTGCAGCGGGTAGTCAAAACTGCCCAACGCATTACCGGCACCCGGCTACCGACCAGAGAGCACATATATCAGAAACGCTGCCTACGGAGGGCACGGTCCATCATCAAAGACCCTACCCACCCCAGCCACAGTCTGTTCGCCCTCCTACCATCTGGAAGACGCTACAGATGCATTCGCACCCGCACGACCAGATTTAGGAACAGCTTCTTTCCAAGGGCTGTCATCCTACTGAACTCCACAAATAAACACTAAAGCCTGCACATCTGCCGATGCACTTTATTATGGTCATGTTTATGCTAATATATATGTACAAATGTATGTTGAAATGTTTAAGTGTCCAATCCAAATTGTACACTCTCGGGAGCCGCAAGCCTACATTTCGTTGTACTGCACTTGTGCACTAACAATGACAATAAAAGTTGATTTGATTTGATTTTTTGATTTGATTTCATTTCAGTCAAGTAAAACGTTAGTACACTACCATCCTGAATTTCTATGGGAGTTTCCCAATCTCCTGCTGTAACTTTGGTGGTAGATCGGCAGAACCCCATGAAAAATGTGTAAACATCTGTTTTAGCTGTTTGCGTCATTTCTCTCGGGGGTTCCGTAAATCTCCCATCGGTGTTATGGTGGGAGATTTGGACAACCTGGTGGAAATTCAGGGCCTATGATGTGCCATGGTCTACAAATTCTATGCCATTGAGTAGAGCATTGGAAAAATTGAGCCTGGAGGCGAGAAAGATGTGGATGAGGGTTTCAGCAGTGGGAATGTGGTAATATGGATGTGGAAATGTTGCAGAGTTGGAAATGTGTGATGAAAAGCCATTGCAGGTTATGTGCTGGCTATGTTGGGGCAGGTGAAAGTGGAACCAAGCGAGGGCAATGCCATGAAGGTGGACCACGGAGGAGAGGTGCTGGAGGAGAAAGGAGTGGTTGACCGCAGAGAATGGAGGTGGCTGAGGTGGAGAGGGTTAGCAGCTTCAAATTCCTGGGTGTATTCATTACGGAGGACTTAACGTGATCCAATCACATCAACGTCGTAACCAAGAAGGCATGCCAACGCCTGTTCTTCCTCAGGAGACTGAAGAAATTTGGAATGGCCCCCCAGATTCTCACCAACTTCTACCGGTGCACCATCGAGAGTATCCTGTCTGGCTGCATCACTACCTGGTATGGCAACTGCACCGCCATAGACCGCAAGACTTTACAGATGGTGGTGAAAGCTGCACAACATACTATAGGAATTAAACTACCTGCTGTGCAGGATATCTACCCTGAGAGGTGCCGGGCGAAGGCCCTGAGAATCATCAAAGACGCGAGCCACCCCGGCCACAACATCTTCGCCCTGCTCCCGTCCGGTAAGCGATATCGAAGCATACGGTCTCGTACCAGCAGGTTTCGAAACAGCTTCTACCCCCAGGCCATAAGACTCATGAACTAATAATTTATTATTATTTATTACTGTTGTTTTATTTATTATTACTGTATTTCTATTCGTAATTTTATCATTGCTATGCCATATTTATTCCAATGTTGTGAGCACTCGTAAAAATCAACATTTCATTGTGCAGTTCACACGTTTGCTGCATATATGACAAATAAAATTGAGTTGAATTGAATTGAGAAGTTGAGGCTGGATAACATGCTATAGTAACTGTCACAAAGGTGTCATTGGTAGCATTAGCTTGGGTGGATTCAGAGGTTAGGTGGTGGAAATCATACTGAAGAAATTTGAACAAGGAATGATGGAACAGATGAACATGTAGCTGGATAATGACAACACATTCAAAGGCCTTAGTGAGGAAAGCGAGTTTAGTTGAAGAAGGTGAGAAGTCAAGGGTGATGAAGGTTTCAACAGCAGATGGGATGAGATAGAGCCAGAGATGGGGATTGTTATGGAGGTGGAGGTAGATGGCCTTTGTGATAGAGAGGATATGAGGTCAGAAACTCAGCTTAGTAGAATAGGATGGCAAAGTAAAGAACAGTCTGATTCAGCTTGCGACAGTGGCCGGGGATGGAAATGCGATCGGTGCCAAGAGTATGGAGTTATGGCAGGGGCCCGGATTTCGCGGTCAGCAGCAAAGGAATGGCACTTGCCCACAAAGATTTTACAGGCTTTAGAGTGGGGGTCTGTTACAGCGTGGTGGCCTCTACAGGGGATCTGTGGCATTTGTGAGCAGGGAAAGAAACAGCAAGGTTCTTTAACCAATTCGATTGAAGAATCCTCACTGAGCCATGCAGAGATCAAACCAGGATGTATAAAGCAGGAAATATAAATGAGATTTCAATGAAGTACAGAAAGCAAAATAAAGATTGGGAAAATACAGATGGGATTAAGGAAGAGTTCTACCACTGTGCCACAGCTGACTCTGAAAATCAGCTGCCAGTATTGTTCACCAACCTAGTAGGTGAGAAACAGCACTGGAAATTGCTGGGTGCAATTTATCTGCTAGCCCACTTGGCTGAGGAATGGACGTAGCTGGATGCTATAATGGGAGAGTTAGAGAATTAGGCCTAGAAATTCAGTGCCCTTAGCGCCGATTTTGCGGCGCTAGAGGGCCTAGCGCTGCAATTGGCGCCGGCGCCTAAATTGCCTGGGGCCCTTCCGCCGCGGTAGACCGGTAGCGCTGCGCCGGCACCGATGACGTCATCGGTGTGCGCAGCGTCCCGGTTGCCATGGTAACCCGCCCGAACTGGGAAATTGACTTGCGGCCGCCTCGCCCGTGGCAGCCGCAAGCAACGTTCTGGCAGAGGTGCCTTGCACAAGTTTGCGCCGGCGCATTAAAGGCCCCGCGGCGGCCGGCCGCTTTCCCGCCGCCCGCCTGGCCGCAGCTCCCTCCCCGGACTTCCCCCCCCCCCCGGAACAGAAGCAAGCCCGGCACTTGTCCGAGGTGCCGGGCTCATTTTTAAAAAGATTTTCGCGGGCCGCGGCCGGGTGCAGGCAGGTCCTCCTTAAGGGAAGGAGGAGGCCTGCACTTCCCGAACCTGCCGCGCCGCAGCGCCGGAATAGCGCCGAAATTCAGCGCATAGCGCCAGTTTTCAGGCGCTAACAGCTTTCAGCAGCGCCGGCAGCCGTTTGGGCGCAGAAGTAGTGAATTTTTGGCCCGACCAGCGCGACTTAGCTCCGGCACTAACTTCCGGCGCTAAAGCCGTCGCTGCGCCAAAACCCAATTTCTAGGCCTGTGAGTGATGAGTTTCAATGTTCTTATGTTCTTGTGTAGTCTAGGGGAAGGCAAATACTGTTGTCAGTTTTTATTTTTATACAATGACTTGCACATATAGCATGAAATAAAACAGAAAACACTGGAAATACACAGTGGGTCCTTCAGTATGTGAAAACAGAAAAGACTGGTTAACATTTTGGATAGAAACGGTTTGTCAGAACTAAATGCAAGCATGTGTCTTATTCATTCCTTCATACAACCTGATTTTCTAAATTAGACAAGGAAACTTACTAACCTAATCAATCATTTCATTTCTCTTACTGTGAGCTATAAATGGTTTGAGATGTAGAAACCCAAAGGAACCATTAATTATAAATTTCCCAAAAAAGTTCAACATGTCCCTCGTGGCTAGAATAGGCTTTCAAACCATATAAGTAATTTTACCCCTGGCAGTGATAGATGAGGGGCACAAAGATCTGAGATATCTTATAATTAAGTCAGATTGGCGTTGTTAGAGAATTATGAAGCTCTGATGCAGAACAGGCTTGTAGTGCGTACTTGCTCCATGACATAGGTTTGATGTGATTTTCTGGAACAAAGCACTGAGGAGATTTATAGAATTAGTGATGACTTAATGGAACAAAAAAGGACAAATTATTGACCACAGTGAAACATGGTTATTGAAAATGTTGTTATAAACTTCTTGCATTAAATTTACTTCCTGAACCGAACAGAAGATGCACTGTAATCAGTGAAAAAAACTGAAACCTCAATAAGCTAAAACCCTGGCTAGAACTTGTCCCCCCTTTCCTTCTCTCCTCAAAATGCTGACTCAGGCTGGGGTACAGTTCCAGAGGGACCAACATACCTCTGGTATCTCAATCATTCTTCAACTGTGAGTCTAGACAGTGAATGTTGGCAGGTTATTCGAATGTGGAGGACATCACAGCTGAGCTTGATCCTGATTTCACCCAGCGTCCACCCACATACTCTTTCCAGCAGATGTCACAGGATAGTGATCGGATCATGGCTGATTTTCTGTCTATCTCTAGTTTAGGGAATCTGAGGCCAAGTCTAGCACTGCTGCGCTGCCCTAGTTAAGATTAGCTAACAACTTTCGGGGTTGTAGTCCCGCCTCCATCAAGTTGTGGCCAACCCACGCGATTTTGACTTGATTGACCTTGTTGCGCCTGCCCAGCGGGCTCAGCAGGCCAATTAAGGGCCACCCGGCAACAGGTGACGTCACAGATTGACATTTCATCTGTCATGAACTTTTGACAGATGAAATATCAGCGTTTGACAGCTCTTTGAAGCTGTCAAACACTGACAATCTGTACACTAAGTTAATTCCTTCCTCTCAGGCTGATTTAGAGATCTCTCCAGAACAGAAAGCTGAATGCTGCAACTTTTGACAGCTGGCGGCCATTCTGCTTTCTGTGCCGGTGAGAAGAGGGACTCCCGAGACCTTAAGGAAGGAAGGCTGTAAAGGTAAGTAAAGGTAAGTAAAACTTCTTTAAACACTTTACACACACCAAACACACATACCTCTTCACTCATGCACCCATCACTCACCTGAACAACGGACATCTCGAACCCTCCAAGTCCTTCAGCCCGACGGCCCGCCTCGCTAACTTGGCGTGGTTTAGAGCCGTCGGGAATCCCACACTTCAGCAATAAAAATAGGGATTAGGCTAAAAACTGCCTGTTAACTACCTGTTAACAGGCAGTTAATTGGCACTAATCCCCTTCCCGCCTCGGGGAGGCGGGTCCCAGCACAGGTCAGGTATCCACCTCCTTTGAAACTGGCATGGAGGTGGGTTGGGGGCGGGATGGGTTTGTGCCCCCCGATTTCGAGATTTTAACCCCCCACATGCCTCCAATCCCGCCTCCAAGGCCCAATGAAAATCCTGCCCCAAGTATCAAATGTGGAACCTCTGGCCTTTATGAATTAGTGCTTGCACTGCGTAGTGGCTTTACCCCTTTACCCATGTAGATAAAGGCATCTACTATTTCCTCTATAACTTTTGAACAGCTGCTTCCTGTTTCTAGATCTAAACTTGTACTGTAGCTCAAATTTGTTGGTCAAGTAAAAAAAAAAAAGGGTTATGTTGGCTCATGGTGCAGACTCAGCTGAACTGATAGCTCAGTGAGTGTCTTGCATCAAATTTTGGAATGGGAATTCCTCCCCTTAATTTGAATAGACTACTGGCACTGGAAGAGCATACCCAGAGAGCTTGGCCTGCAGCGCACTTAACTGGGGAGTATAAAATCAGCGAGGCAGCAGCTCTTAAAGGGCTACAGTTTGCCATACAAAGGAAGTTTGTGGTAGTGCCTAGCTTGCCGTGGCTTGCAACAGGAGCCTATTTCCAAGCATTGGTTGAAAATTCTAAATAAATGAAAATGGTGGTTTCTTCTCGGGATGCAAACAAACTCAAAACTAATGTGGTTCTTCATTTTCAAAATACAATTATTGAGCCAGTCAGTCTTTGGGCTGGAGAGAGGAAAAAAAATTTGCCAGGGTTCCCGCTCCTGATTGTTGTCCCGTGGCCTCTGCTGGGAAGAGTGTATGCGTATAGATGCTAGGGAATATAGGATCATCCTTAGATGTATTGCACCCGCTTCCCCATGGTTTAACAGCCTGCCAGCACTAACTGTCTGAGCATCTCTGCCGTTCGCTGTTATTTAAGCAGCTCACCTCAGTCGTGTTTGCTACAACAACAAAAACAACAACTTGCATTTATATAGCGCCTTTAACGTAGTGAAACGTCCCAAGGCACTTCACAGGAGCATGAAAAGACAACATTTGACACCGAGCCACATAAAGAGATATTAAGGCAGTTGACTAAAAAAAAGTAGGTTTTAAGGAGTGTCTTAAAGGAGAAAAGAGAGGTAGAGAGGCGGGGAGGTTTAGGAAGGGAATTCCAAAGCTTAGGGCCTCGGCAGCTAATGGCACGGCCACCAATGGTTGAGCAATTAAAATCGGGGATGTGTAAGAGGCCAGAATTGGAGGAGCACAGATATCTTGGAGGGTTGTAGGGCTGGAGGAGGTGACAGAGATAGGGAGGGGCGAGGCCATGCAGGGATTTAAACACAAGGATGAGAATTTTAAAATCGAGGCGTTGCTCAACCGGGAGCCAATGTAGGTCAATGAGCACAGGGTGATGGATGAACGGGACTTGGTGCGAGTTGGGATATGAGAAGGAGAGTTTTGGATGACCTTAAGTTTAGGAAGGGTGGAAGATGGGAGGCCGGCCAGGAGTGCGTTGGAATAGTCAAGTCTAGAGGTAAAAAAGGCATGGATGAGAGTTTCAGCAGCAGTTAAGCTGAGGCTACTTCTGAAGACGCTGCCCGTCATAACAATGAATTGTATTTTATCTTTTGGGATTGCTGCTGGAAGGCTGACATTATCTGTGGACCATATCCCAGCATTAGTCAGCAAGTTTCTGGCCCTGGCCTAGCCATGAAATGGTCCTAATCAAAGTCACAAATACATCATTTGTGATTGTGACTATAGTGCATTATTCCTCCTTGTCCTTCTGGACCTCTCTCCAGCCTTTGACATAGTAGACCACACAATCCTCCTCCAATGCCTCTTTGACAAAGGTGTTGGTCACCCCATCTAATATCTCTTTCTTTGGCTCCGCGTTCCTTTTTGTCTGATTACGCTTCTGTTAAATGCCTTGGGATGTTTTTCTACGTTAAAGGTGCTACATAACTGCAAGTTGTTGTTGTTCCCCTGTTAAATTAATTAGGAATCTATTGTACTAGGTTGTAAACAAGAGATGTGTTCTGATGACACGGTTGGAGATGTAATGCAAGCATTGTGTTCCCAGCGCCTCTGCATTGAATAATAAAATTATTAATAAAATGCTTATTAAAAAATTAACTATGCTCATTTTTATGGTGACTAAATAAGTCAAATTCCATCTGCAATTCCAACATTTTTACTGATATATTGGAGATCTCATTCTACAATTCTGTCTGTTTATAAGAAGTTTATAGTGATGGAACAAGTCAAATTATTTTTAATACATGGGGTTTTTCAGGATTTTTACCAGTGTTTTTAGGATTGTATTTTGCAAATCCATCAATTTTTGCCTTGAATATCCCTCATGTAAATCTGCCATAGTTCATACTTTCAGGCTTTCAGGTGGTTAATATACAATATGATATATGGACACTATAGCAATAGAACTTTCAGACCAAGCTCTCGACTGTTCCAGGAACTGACACTGTCTGAAAACTCCCCAGAAAAGGTAACCTTCTGGATATTTTATTAAGTCAGATTTATGGATTTTTCTGTCAGTCAGGGTTCAGCTGGTACTCTACATCATAGAAAAAAAGGACATGCATTTATATAACGCCTTTCATGATCACCAGACGTCCCAAAGCACTTTACAGCCAGTGAGGTACTTTTTGAAATGTAGTCATTGTTGTAATGTAGGAAACAATTTGTCAATTTGCGCACAGCAAACTCCCACAAACAGCAATGTGATAATGACCAGTTAATCTGTTGTAGTGATGTTGATTGAGGGATAAATATTGTCCAGGACACTGGGGATAACTCCCCTGATCTTCTTCGAAATAGTGCCGCCTGAGAGAGAGCAGACAGGGCCTCGGTTTAACGTCGCATCCAAAAAACAGCACCTCTGACAGTGCAGCATTCCCTCAATACTGCACTGGAGTGCCAGCCTAGATTTATGTGCTCAAGTCTCTGGAGTGGAACTTGAACCCACAACCTTCTGACTCAGAGGCGAGGGGTACTACCCACTTCTTTTTTGATTCAATATGTTAATTTATTTAAATAACAACTGTGATCCAAATATTTCCACAAAAATGCTCAGCAAAATATTTAATGATATAAACATCCATTTATTAATTTTCTACCAAATTGGTGATATCTAGGGCTTTATAAAAACAAACATAATATATTTTACTTGAATTTCAGAATTAAATTTTGATCAGGAAGATAATTTGCAGCCTCTTGGCAATTAGATCTTACTTGGTCTGATATCCTCCCAGTACCAGGCCAGACTAGACGTGGTCCGTCTGATAGATGGCTTGGATAATGCCTGCATCCAATTTGTTTACTTCTCCTTGGAAGATGAGCTAAAAAGCAAGGTATAGACCCAAAATTGCTAATGATTACTAATTTAAATATAGAATATTGTAGTTGTGTTCTCTCTGGGGGATGAGGTCACCACTTTTTATGTGCCATTTTTGTTGAAGACAAGCTAAAGATAAAGTCATTTCCATAATGTCTACCTTGAAGTTGGAAAACTGATTATTATTTCTCCAGAAAACACAAAGCCATTGGTGGAAGATTTCTTCTGTTTGCTATTATATATTAAGAACACATTTAAAATCTTACTATGAGGAGCAAACACCAGAAATCTTCTCCCATTGAGAAGGAAATGCTGCAAGATAGTCCTCTGTCCTTGTTTTCTAAAGTATTCTGGCAAATCTGTCAAGCTTTTGCCCTCAGATTTCCTTAACGTAGTGTTAGCATCAAAATAACCACTCTGGTATAAAAGAAAGAAAGACTTGCATTTGTATAGCATCTTTCACGACCATCGGACATCTCAAAGCGCTTTACAGCCAATGAAATACTTTGTGAAGTGGAGTCACTGTTGTGATGTGGGAAATGCGGCAGCCAATTTGCGCACAGCAAGGTCCCACAAACAGCAATGTGATAATAACCAGATAATCTGTTTTTGTTATGTTGGTTGAGGGATAAATATTGTCCAGGACACTGGGGATAACTCCCCTGCTCTTCTTCGAAATAGTGCCACCTGAGAGAGAGCAGACAGGGCCTCGGTTTAACATCGCATCCAAAAAACAGCACCTCTGACAGTGCAGCATTCCCTCAATACTGCACTGGAGTGCCAGCCTAGATTTATGTGCTCAAGTCTCTGGAGTGGGAATATGAACCCACAACCTTCTGACTCAGAGGCGAGAGGTGCTACCCACTGAGCCATGGCTGACACTTAATATAGTTCAAAAGAGAGGGAGGGAATATTTAGGTTTTATTGAGAATCTTGGTACATGGCCTTGAAGGGTGGTATCAATAAAAACAGCAATCTTCTACGATACAACACAATGCGATATATATTCTAATATCAGTTAGGGAAATATGCTGCAGTAACTGCGCTTGTCAACCGATGCAGTTGCAGGTCTAAAGAAATAACATAAGTGAAACACTGCCAGTGTTTTCATTTTGGAGACTAGTCTACAAAAGGCTGAGGAAAATAAGTTTTAGGTTGCCTGGTTGTTAAAAAAAAGTACTGGGTAAAATGCACCGTTGTTGATTTTGGACATTTGCAGCCTGAAAATGTCAATTAACTTGAAGTCTTCACTGACGTCATCATCTGAATATGACATGCAGAAACCCTGTCTGTTGTTTGAACTACCCAAGCCATATTTGGGCTCTGGGAGCTATCCTTGGCAAAATAAAAATTAGGATCACATAACAAGAAGCTATATTAGGTGCATAATGGATGAGTCATTACCAGACCAAAAGGGCAGAAATATCAGGCCAGAATTTGCTGGAGTGGGGCATCTCGTGGCGAGCCTGGTTAGTTAGATTTTTTCCTACACCCTTTAGCTCAAAATGTTTTGCCCTGTAAGCTGCTGGAAGTGCGAGCGCGGCAAGGGCAACAGGGCATCTGTGACCTTGGTGAACGATGGGAGCACCAGTGTATCTCCTTATAACCAATGAAATTTAAGGATTGAGAAATAGCCAAAAGAAGGACTGAGAAGGAGGGTGAATTAAATGTCAAATCAGGTACAGAAAGAAAAATAAAGAGAGGGAAACAAGTTTGGATTAAGAGAGAGTGAAAAAAAGACAGGAAAAGTAAGCAAAAGCATATTAAAATTAAACATTTAACTTTTTTAAAATCTCCAACAACCATTCACAACCTGAAGGACTGAGACTCCACACTTATAATTGTTCACTTTCTGGTCAGAGGTTGATTGCCAGACATTAACAATTATCATGTTGTCAAAACGTACTTGCGCTAGTAATTACTAGACTTAATTTTCTGTGGTTAATAGGCAATTAATGTGCAAATGCAGCAACTTCATGAAAATCACGAGAAGATTAAGGGCGAGGTGTCATTTTCGCGAAGTTAATGGCAGAGTGGCACAAATCGTCCAGCAACTTGTGGCAATTCACAACTCATAGGGTATCTGGGTGATTTGCACATTCACACGTCGTTATTTTTCAGCAAATTCCAACCCATCATTTAAATATGTGGATGTTTGATATCAAATAAAGATTCTAACCACTGTGGGGCAGGGCACTCAGATTGGCGATGCAAATTTAAAAAAAAAGGTTTTGTATTTGTTTGTGGGATGTGGGCGTCGCTGGCAAGGCCAGTATTTATTGCCCATCCCTAATTGCCCTTGAGAAGGTGGCAGTGATTATTATCTGAACGGCAATAGATTGGGAGAAGGGGAAGTGCAACGAGACCTGGGTGTCCTTGTGCACCAGTCGCTGAAGGTAAGCATGCAGGTGCAGCAGGCGGTTAAGAAGGCAAATGGTATATTGGCCTTCGTAGCGAGAGGGTTCGAGTACAGGACCAATGATGTCTTGCTGCAGTTGTACAGGGCCTTGGTGAGACCACACCTTGAGTATTGTGTGCAGTTTTGGTCGCCTTATCTGAGGAAGGATGTTCTTGCCATGGAGGGAGTGCAGCGAAGATTCACCAGGCTGATACCTGGGATGGCAGGAATGACATATGAGGAGAGATTGGGTCGATTGGGCTTGTACTCGCTGGAGTTTAGAAGAATGAGAGGGGATCTCATTGAAACTTATAAAATTCTAACAGGACTAGACAGACTAGATACAGGAAGGATGTTCCCGATGGTGGGGGAGTCCAGAACCAGGGGTCACAGTCTAAGGATAAGGGGTAAGCCATTTAGGACAGAGATGAGGAGGAATTTCTTCACCCAGAGAGTGGTGAATCTGTGGAATTCTCTACCACAGAAGGCAGTTGAGGCCAATTCATTAAATATATTCAAGAAGGAGTTAGATATATTTCTTAAGGCTAAAGGGATCAAGGGAAATGGGGAGAAGGCAGGGACAGGGTACTGAGTTTGGATGATCAGCCATGATCGCATTGAATGGCGAAGCAGGCTCGAGGGGCCGAATGGCCTACTCCTGCTCCTTTCTTCTATGTTCCTATGTTTCTATGTTTCTTGAACCGCTGCAGTCCGTGTGTTGAAGGTACTCCCACAGTGTTGTTAGGGAGGGAGTTCCAGGATTTTGACCCAGCGACGATGAAGGAATGGCGATACATTTCTAATTCAGGATGGTGTGTGACTTGGAGGGGAACTTGGGGGTGGTGGTGTTCCCATGTACCTGCTGCCCTTGTTCTTCTAGGTTGAAGAGGTTGCAGGTTTGGGAGGTGCTGTCGAAGAAGCCTTGGTGAGTTGCTGCAGTGCATCTTGTAGATGGTACACACGACAGCCATGGTACGCCAATGGTGGAGGAAGTGAATGTTTAAGGTGGTGGATAGGGTGCCAATCAAGCGGGCTGCTTTGTCCTGGATGGTGTCGAGCTTCTTGAGTGTTGTTGGAGCTGCACTCATCCAGGCAAGTGGAGAGTCTTCCATCACACTCCTTACTTGTGCCTTGTAGATGGTGGAAAGGCTTTGGGAAACCAGGAGGTGAAACACTCGCCGCAGAATACCTAGTCTCTGACCTGCTCTTGTTGCCACAGTATTTATGTAGCTGGTCCAGTTAAGTTTCTGGTCAATGGTGACCCCCAGGATGTTAATGGTGGGGGATTCAGCGATGGTAATGCCGTTGAATGTCAAGGGAAGCTGGTTAGACTCCTGCTTGATGGAGGTGGTCATTGCCTAGAACTTCTGTGGCGCGAATGTTATCTATCACTTATCAGCCCAAGCCTGAACATCATCCACGTCTTGTTGCATGTGGGCATGGATTGCTTCATTATCTGAGGAGCTGTGAATGGTGCTGAACACTATGCATTCATCAGCGAACATCCCCATTTCTGACCTTATGTTGGAGGGAAGGTCATTCATGAAGCAGCTGAAGGTGGTTGGGCCTAGGACACTGCCCTGAGGAACTCCTGCAGCGATATCCTGGGGCTGTGATGATTGACCTTCAACCACCACAACCATCTTCCTTTGTGCAAGAATACTCCAACCAGTGGAGCCTTTTCCCCCTGATTCCCATTGATTTCAGTTTTACTAGGGCTCCTTGATGCTACGCTCGGTCAAATGCTGCCTTGATGTCAAATGATAACATTGCATCATAAATTACATGACCTTATGGGATCAAGTTTCTGAATTCATGCTATTGATGGGGAGTCTTAACTGGCAGCTGTTCATATTGGAAAATTGAAGGCTTGGTACCCTTGATTTGCTAACCTTGTTAAATGGAGAGAAAATTGTGCCGAGTGTGTCGTGATTTCCTAATATGTGCAGCTGGTGGCCTCCTGCCAGCAGCACAAACTCGGAAAATTGCCCTACACGTGTTGGTAAGCTGCGAAGGAGAGCAGCTGCCTTTTTAGTTGTGATGATGAACTTTAATAAAAAATTGACTTACGGTAATGGGATTGCACTCATTTTAGATTAAATGTTCATCTCCAGCACATAGTTTTATGTGTCAGGGGTATATTCTGGGAATTCAGGTGCCCATCGCTCCTCCTCCCCCAAATTTTCAGTCCATTTCCAAATTCCCAGTATACAGACTGAGTGTACAATTCGTGTCAGGAGCACTAAGGATGAAAAAAATCCCTTTTTATCTCCAGAAATCTGGTTCAAATTCAGTCCAAACTGATGTAATGCCTCCCTGCTCACTGTAAGCGTTGTAATTGAAATATACTTGGCAGTTTGAGTTGGCACATACTACGTGTTAGACTAAAGTGCAGAGAAGGCGTCCTGCATGACTTCACAGATGCAGCTAGTAGATTCGTTCACACTCCTATCCAGTACTTCGAGTATTTTGGACAAGCTCAAGTTACTACTGTAGACAACAACTGGTGCTTTTAATGTAAAAAAAGCTCCCAAGGCACTTCAGAGGACAAAAATTAATGCAGAGCCAAAGAAGGAGATATTAGGAGGAGAAAGAAGAGGGTTTTAAGGAAGGTGTTAATAAGAGGAGAGAGAGGTGGAGAGGTGGAAGGGTTTAAGGAGGGAATTCCAGAGTGTGGGGCCTAGGCAACTGGCAGCAAAGCTGCCAATGGTTGTGCTAAGGGAAGGGAGGGATGCATAAAAGGTCAGAGTCAAAGGAACAGAAAGTTCTTGGGGGGCTGGAGAAGGTTACAGAGATACAGAGGGGCAAGACCATGAAGGGATTTAAATGTAAGGATAGGAATTTTAAACTGAAGTCATTGGAAGGCCAGAAGCCAGTGTAGGTCATCAAGGACATGAATGGGACTTGGTGCAGGATAGGATACGGACAGCAAGTTTTGGGTGAGCTGAAGTGTAGCCTTGAGATATTGCAAATTTAAAGAGCTGATAGAGTGACACACAAGTGTCTATTCCATGGCATTGCTGCTGAGAAAGGAACTTGCTTCTCCTCACTGGTGCACTCTGGTTCACCTGAACCTTCTTCCTCAAGCTCACTATCTACATCCTCCAGGATGGGTGTAGCTCTGCTGGTCCAGCATAGCCCCTTCAAAGGCTGTCAAGAGTTTGACATTTCTGGACCCACCCCAGTTCGGATCTGTTACCTTCTGGCAGGAGCCATCTTGCCGTACAAGCAGAGAAATAGTCATGAGTTATTGCAAATTTAAGGAGCAGATAGTGTGACACACATGTGCCCATCATGCTACCTAGTCTGCTTATGAGTAAACAAACATGTGTGATGTAGCTCTGTTGTGTTTTAAAATAAAATATTGTGTGAAGCCCCTTTGAGATTTCAGTGTGATTACAATTTCAGCTGTAGGCTGCAATTTAGTTTCTACCCTGCATTCAGAGCTGCAAAGTTGCCTGAGTGTTTAGGATGGGGCAGCAGTGAAAGAGTAACAAGTTACGAGGAAACACTTTGCGGCAGGCATGCTAAAGAAATTTGCAGAGTAGCCTCACTTTGGCAGCTTTTCTCAGGTCTGCCATTTTCTTGGTCATTTGCAGCCAACGATCGCCTTATACACGATCTCCTGCCAGACATGTTAAACCACCAATTTCTGGGGAGGGTGGAGAAATATTTACTAGCTCAGGCCTGAAACAAAAAGGTATAAATTCGTCTTGGATGGTAGCGCAAAACGGGTGATAGTGAATCAGCTGTCTGTTTTGCACTTTGCCCAATTTTACTTTCCATTGAAGTCATTATGAAAACATTTTGCTTCACCGCCTCCCCAAACCCATCAACTTCAGTCCTAATACACTTCAAATTACCATCCCGAATTGTAGATCTATTGCCAGGTTTTGAGCCAAATAAACAAATGTTGGCCCAAAAGTTGTGGTTGGCGGCGTAGCTCCGGAGCAGGCCACAGACCTACAAAAAAATACAAACTTACCTTGTGCTAGGCCCAGAACAGAGACTTGCTCTTCTGCGCCGCAAAGTTCTGCGCAGTGTGTGACATCAGAGAGGCCAGGAGCGCAGCGTACAGCCTATGCGGAAGGGAAGACACGCCCACAAAAGATGTCAAACCTAAGCCACGCCCACAGAAACTTCTCTCAGTCTCTTACAGTGAAATTACATTCTAAAAACTTTTAATTAAACTGGTACTTGGACTTTTATTTTTTCATTCAAACTCACAAATTATTAGTCCCTATATATGCAACTTCCTGTTTTGGTACTCAGTAAAGGTCGAGCAATGTTTTATATCTCCTACAAGTAATGTTGTTAAACTTCAGAAAGAAATTCTCAGCCATATATTGAATGTTAATTTTCAAGATTAAAATATACTATTCAGACCTCATTTAGACTGGTAATAGATCAATCTATTTTCCTTGTTATAGATGCATTATATTGTTTGTTATGTTGTTCATTTTTTGAGTTGAAAGGACAGAATTGGTCGCTGAAATCTGAGAGATGTTCACTTTATTTAACTTTCTTATTCAACTTCCCAAGTAATTAAAATGAAACTCGACTGACAAAAAAGGTTTCCTCCACCAAAACGTACACAATGTACATCTGCTGTTAATAAATCAGCCTAAAACCGTGTAATCATCTGTGTGCTGGATTCTTTGTTCGAACATAAAACATCATCACAAAAAGTTTTATTCATTACACAGAAACCTCACAGGATGAATGAGATTATTTTCATAAAAATAATCCATAAAATCAATTCAAACAGCTCTGTAGTCAGTTCCTGTTAAGCGAGTAATCTGTTTGCCACATTAATATCTTTTTCTCCACCAATATTCATGAAGCTTTTTTATTGCAAGTGACAGATATTTTCTCAGTGTTTTTTTTCCTAAAATTGCTTTGTAGCATTGTTAAGAAAACATGTAAGAGGGAGCTTAATACGCATTCTAAATGCTGTGAACCAGAAATGGGCTGCGGATTAATCATTTTGCAATGCATTTCCAATCAAAATCGATTGATAAGATTGTAAACGTTGCTCTCCTGTGTTTGTCCTGGTATCAGGGAAATGCAAAATGGTGATTTTTCAACTGCAGTGCAAATAACAGCCTGCTGTGCCACCACTTGCAGTAATCACATTTACATCGATCTTCTTTTAAGATGAGACTCCGGCTCCTGCGCCTGCTTTCACTAACCGTAGGAAAAACGTCCGCAATTGCTGGGCAGTTGGTGGGCACATAATCCAACACTGCACCAGCAATTGGGATTTCCAAGGCGGTGCGGATGATCTGTCAAGGCGTAACTTGACAGTGCGCAAGTTTGGGATTTAGCGCATGCAGAAATCCCAAACTTGCGGTATATTTCAAAGGCAGTATGACGGCGTACCCTCAGAGTAAGTCATCATGCCCATTGCAAAATCTGGGCCGTTGTCTGGAAATCTTGTTGGTGCATGTTCTGTACACCCTGATAATGACATGAAACAAATCTTAACAGTGCAATAGAAGTCTTAATTGAACCCAACATCAAACTCATTTGGGAATAACTATATTAATGAAGCCCACCCCCACCCCACGACAGCTGTAACCTCTGAGTGGGCGATGACAATTACATGGAATGTGTTGAAAGAAATGAAATTTATTTAGTCTTGCCTCAGTGTTAGCACTCCTGCCTCTGAGTTGGAAGGTTGTGGGTTCCAGCTCCACTCTAGAGACCAGAGCACATAATCTCAGTTGACTCTAGTGCAGTACTTGAGGGAGTGCTGCACTGTCAGATGTGATGCTAAACCGAGGCTCTGTTTGCCCTCTTGGGTGGACATAAAAGATGTCATGACACTATTTGAAGAAGTGCAGGGAAGTTCTCCTGGTGTCCTGGCCAACATTTAATCCTCAACTAACACCCACAACAAATAATCTGGCCATTTATATAATTGCTGTGCACAAATTTGTAAAGTCTGTAGGTATTATGGCGAATTAATACACAGACTACAAGAGTAACTTTAACAGGACTTTACTATTCGAAGGTCAGGGCGAATCTGCCCAATAAATCCTGACACAGCACTTATATACTGGTGTGGTCACCGTCGGTATTACAGTATACAGCAGCCAAGATCAAATAGTGCCACACCTAAAATAGTTCTCTTAAAGGGGGACGGTTACATACAATAGTTCTCTTAAAGGTAGAACAGTTACATACACTACAATCCTCCCTTTTTAGCTTACAACATACTTATTCCCCATTAAACATAACATATATTCACTTCATGTAAAAACAGTTCACAGATATAGTCTCTGCGGAAAACAGTTCACAGATTTAGTCTCTGCGGAAAACAGTTCACAGATTCAGTCTCTGCGGGAAACAGTTCACAGATTCAGTCTCTGTGGAGGCGTCTCCTGTGCTTCTTGACTCGGTCCGGACAACGCCTCCGTGGTGTAGCAGTTCCTTGTGGTGTAGTCGGTTCACGTTGCTGGAGTGACTCATCCAATAGTCCTTCCCTAACTTAACAGCTTGAACTTCCGTCACTTCTGAACCAGCATTGTTGACTTTTACAAACAGCTAGATTGCCTTGGCAAGTTTCTCTACTTCCCAACTGATTTGGCTCCGTTCGGAGGGACCACGTGCGTGATCTGGTAGAGGTGATAATGGTTCAGATGGTCATCGTCTTCTGCTTCGTCTTTTCCTTTTCTGCTTCCTGGAGACTCTCTGGGCTCCACTGTCAGCTGCCAGTAGTAGCGCCACCATCTCCCGATGTTCCTTAGACTTTAGGTGATTCATCATGGTTTCGGCACTTTGGGAGTTTTCAGCGCAAGCTGGGCAGACCAGGTCATCGTAATATTCAGTGTCGCTCAACAGGTCATGGTAATATTCGGTGTCGTCCTGAGCTAGACCAGCGAGAGGGTCTTCTATTTCCTCCTTACCCAGCTGGACGTTAGCCAACTTTTGTTCCAAATCCAGACATCTTTCCTGAAGAGACTTCTTCATGCGTTCAGCTTCATCCCACTTTTCCTGGGCTTCCTGCAAGTCTTTTACTAATGACCTCATTTATGATTTCAATACTTCAACTTCATTCGGAGATTGATTGATCGGACTATTCAATCCTTCTACTGACGTAGCTGTTTCAGCATTCCGTTGTTCTACATTGACGCGAGTCAGCGTACTTTTGGCATCCAAGGGCTGCTCTGCTGCAGTCTTCTCAGTCTGTGTTGCCACCTCAGCTATTTCAATAACTTTTGAGAGCTCCGAACCCCTTTTCTTTGAAGATTGAGGCTCGTGTTCAAGTTTTTTCCATTTTAGAGTCTTGTCCCTCAGCATATGAAGGAGTTGGCTGACTGTTAATTCTTCTGCCATCATCCGTTTCCCATTAGCCGCAGGGCTGTTTATAACCTTGCCCTGGGGCTCCTTTGCTGTTTCTACTTCGCAATCACCCGCAGCCTCCACCATTCGAATTTCCACAATTGAATCGTCTGGTGATGCTGCACCCAACTTCAGTAGGAGCTCGGAAGTCATGTCGACCAACTCAGCCTTTTCTGCCTGCAACCTGCTAACAAGCGCCTTCAGTTGCTGAACATCATGTTCCACCAGATTAGAGCACGCACCTTCAGAACCCGAATCAGCTTTGATTCGTTTGGCCTCCTCGCGCAGACGGTTTGTGTGCTCCTGCTCCCTTTTCTCCCTCAGCTGCTTCTGTTGTCTTTCCAGATTCTCCCATTCGGTGTCCAAGAACTTTTGCAT
Organism: Somniosus microcephalus; assembly: GCF_052327205.1. Lineage (NCBI taxonomy): Eukaryota > Metazoa > Chordata > Chondrichthyes > Squaliformes > Somniosidae > Somniosus > Somniosus microcephalus. Next base: position 136,336,306 of record NC_140988.1, read on the forward strand.
TGCTTTCATCTCTTGCTCGAGACGGCAACTCAATTGTTCTAATTGCTGTCGTAATTGGCAATGGAGTTGAGTTTGAGCTCGGTGTTCCTCAGTAATGTATATGTCTGTAACCTGGACAGACTCAGAATTCGCTGTCAAACTATGTTGTTGTTGTTCAGTGGAATTCTGTTCTGCAACTTTGTTCTCCTCTGGAGCATAAGCATTTATGCACGCCTTCGTTTTTCCAACCTTAGTCAGCAAGTCCATTTTAGACTTGTCTTTCGTACTTGGGCTGGTCTTATCGTCATCCGTTTCAGAGTCTGAGCTGATTGTCTGCACCGAGTCCTCACTCGTTATTGCTTTTAGGTAGTGCCATTCCATGTTTATTTTCTTGATCCACTCCCGTCCTAGAAGTGGTGGTCCTCCCTCAGGTAGTACATATAAATCCATTCCTGGGTGTTCTTTGCCCCTGTCTCTCACCTTGACTCTTATCTTTCCCATGGGGTATACTTTATGCCCCGTGTATGCCTGCAATACAAACTTAGTATCTCTCAAGGGTATATGTGAGAATAGCCGGTTGTAATCCTTTCGATTTATGACTGATAGGGCTGATCCTGTGTCCAATTCCATTTTCACTCGGACTCCGGCTATTTTTAGCATGACCCATATAGTTTGTAGGTCGGTTTCTTTACTCACATTGTGAATTCTCAGACTACCCAGTTCCTGGCCGTTTGGGTCTGAATCCGAATTCTGTTCATCTGAACTCTTCTCAGCCACCTTGTGTACCTTGTTGTACTTTTCCTGCGGTAACTTTTTTTTGTTGTTGTTGGTCTTCTTCCCTGACCGGCATACCTTAGCTATGTGACCAAGCTTGCCACATTTTCTACATTCCTGGTTTTTAAACCAGCATTGGTTCTGGTCGTGTGTTGTCTTCCCACAACGATAACATTTCGATGTACCCGAAGTAATTTGATCCACACTGAGTACCGCTGCCTTCAGCTGCATTTCCGCTGTGCCTCTCGCTGCGGCTTCATGCGATGCTGCAATAAGGACAGCCTTATCAAGTGTGAGATCGTTCTCTTCTAGCAGACGCTTTTGTGTTCCTTCCTTCGACAACCCGCACACGAACTTGTCTCTCAATGCCTCTGTCAGATTTTCCCCAAACTGGCAGTATTTTGCTAGTCTACGCAGTTCGACCAAGTATTCCACGTTGCTTTCCTCTTCCCGTTGCGTTCTCGCATAGAATTTGAATCGTTCCGCCAACATCAGTGGTGTGGGGTTCAAATGATCCTTCAGGACAGCAACAATATTAGCGAAAGTCTGATCCGCCGGTTTAGCTGGTGATAGAAGATGCTTCAATAGCCCGTATGTCTTTGCCCCCATTGCGTTTAATAAGGTGAGAGCTTTATCATCATCTGCTATCTTATTGGCCTCACAATATATCTCGATACGTTCTACGTACGTGGCCCAATCTTCCACCTCGGAATCGAAGTTGTTGATGTTACCATGCTTAGGCATCTTCACTATCTCTCACTATCTTTCTGCGAAACAAACACGAAATTTTTCTTTAACTTTTTTTTTCAAAATGGTGGTTTCCCGCGCTCGTCTTCTTCCCCCGCCCACTTTCAAAATGGCGGTTTCCCGCTTCTGTCGTCTTCCCCGCCTACTGGCGGCTTTCCGCGTTTCTTCCCCTGGCGGGAGGGGTAAGCTTTTCCCTGGGGCGACGACCGCTGGCTTTCGGGGTTCGCAGCCTGCGCGTCAGCTTCAGTGCGTTCCTTGTTCCCTTTTCTTGGCAGGGCAACCGGCGCTGGGTACAACCCGTTGACGGCGAACAGTTTCAGCCGCTGGGCTGGACCTCACTCAGTCTCCCTCGCTCGGACTCTGTTGTTCCCTTTTCTCGGCAGGGCAACCGGCGCTGGGTACAACCCGTTGATGGCGAACAGTTGCAGCCGCTGGCTGGATCTCGCTCAGTCTCCCTCGCTCGGGCTCTGTCTCTCCCTCAGCGGCTTCCAATCGCGCCTCCCAGCCCTCTCGCAGTCCGGTGCTTTCCTCCCCGGCTGCGGCTGAGTTCTCCGTGATTTATTTATTTTTATATCTTCCCGCGCCTTACGATCCCGGTCGCAGCGCTTCGTGGCCTCGGTCGCTGCCCGGCCTTTTTCACTCCAATCGCGCCTCCCAGCCCTCTCGCAGTCCGGTGCTTTCCTCCCCGGCTGCGGCTGAGTTCCCCGCGGTTTATTTATTTTTATATCTTCCCGCGCCTTACGATCCCGGTCGCAGCGCCTCGTGGCCTTGGTAGCTGCCCGGCCTTTTTCGCCGGTCGCGGTCTAGCTGTCTCACGACGCCGTTGCGTCTCCCAGCCCGCTTGTACCGCGGCTTCCGTGCTCCACGCTGCCCCAGTCTCAGCGCCTCTGGGCCCGGCTTCTGTCCGGCTCCTTTCCCCCGACCGTGGTCGAGTTCACCGCCCTTATCCTCCGTTTATTTTTTTTTTATTTTCCCTTTACTCACAGTCACCGTGGCCGACTTGCTTCTCGTGCTGATCGGCTCACTCACCACCGTGGCAGAAGGGACAATCAGTGCCTATTGCTGATGGAAGGCTTTGTGTCTGAATTCTTCCTTCTTCCTTGCTCTGCAGACTCGAGTTTTCTCTCAGCAGAACGACGAGGGCGGGTGCCTCTTCTCGACGCTCGTTAACTGCTTCGGAAGTATTGTTGCCGCAGGGTAAGATCGAACTCGTCGCCACTGTAAAGTCTGTAGGTATTATGGCGAATTAATACACAGACTACAAGAGTAACTTTAACAGGACTTTACTATTCGAAGGTCAGGGCGAATCTGCCCAATAAATCCTGACACAGCACTTATATACCGGTGTGGTCACCGTCGGTATTACAGTATACAGCAGCCAAGATCAAATAGTGCCACACCTAAAATAGTTCTCTTAAAGGGGGACGGTTACATACAATAGTTCTCTTAAAGGTAGAACAGTTACATACACTACAAAATTGTCTGCCGCATTTCCTGTACTGCAACAGTGACTACACTTCAAAAGTACTTCATTGGCTGTAAAGCGCTTTAGTACTGCCTGAGGTTGTGAAAGGTGCTATATAAATGCAAGTTCTTTATTTTCTTTTAAGTGCTTTGGTGGTGGTGCTGTGTCTGGCCCTGGTGTAATCAAATCAGTTACTAAGAGACCCAAGATGGCACTGATCTTTCATGGTTTTTGTTAAACTAACTGTCACAGTCAATGGCAGTGACACATTGAAAGGCATGTAAAAAAGGTGGTTACACTGCTAAGCAATGTACCATATCTGACAGATAGTGCTCTGCATGCCTAGATGTTATTAATCAACTTGATCGTTATTCAACCATTCTTTCCAACGAGCCCATAACTGGTAATGGCACTCTTCACTCCCACCAGGGAACAAGATACTTCTGAATGTTGTTAGCTGTGCACTTTGCTGTACAATTGTGTTATTTAGTAAAAATCCTGATTTGTTTTGTGGAGCTGGTCCACAATCTGCTTATCTATATCATTGCTGAATCAGTTTTGCTAGCTAACCCATGAGCAATCACCATCTGGCAAAAATCATAACAATGAAAGCCATAAGTTGTTTTGAGGGGGAGGGGAAATATTATAATATGTTACAGCCAAAGGCAATTGTACTAAGGAAAAATGTCTCGCAAATTTGATCCGCATGTTTCTTTGGAGCAAAGAATGACCTGTAGAAATAGTACAGACAGGCAATTCAGAGAATCCTGCTTTAGGCAAGCAATTAACTGCACTGAAACTAACTGCACTGAAACTACAGTTCTTAAGAGTCAGACTCTTAGGCAACAGCCATTTATAGAAGAGAACTCCACAAGCAGCATGGGTGGTGGGTGAAGCTTCATTGCTGGTATTCTGTGCAGACTTTTGCATTAATCATAATATTGAGCTGTAAGCATAGCAGCTCCTGTGTCCCTGGCATTAATATGCAAGTCTGACTTAAGTATTAATAACTCTGCTTCAGTCATAGTCTTTAGAAGCCCGTCAGTTCTGACATACCTGTTGAGGCAGGCAGTATTTAAGACTGGGTTTGAAGCTCAGTTCAAGGTAAAACAGTGTCCCAGGAAAAGGAATGAGATCTAACATGAAGGCCAGGATTTTGCTAAACTTGGCGGGTCCAGTGCGGCTGGGGTCGGTGGCGGGTCCCTGCCTCGCTGCTGGCTCCAGCTCGCGCTGTGAAATGAATTTCCTGAGCTGGGGCTTGTTAAGCCTGCCCAGCGTGTTTCCTGGCCAATTGGAGGAAGCGGGCCTGATGACGTCACTTGATGACGCGTCATCAACCGGTTTCCTTAAAGGGACCATTGTTGTGTATGTACCTTTAAGGGAATAACTGGTCTTAGACTGCAGTACCGGCAGTGACCACCCCTGTATAAAAGGCCTTAGCAGGCTTCTGTATTTTCAGTCTGACGCTGCCTCCTGTTCAGTAAAGTACCTGTTAAACTGTTCTCCCGAAGTCCGTGTATTATTGAGGCGCGGACTTTACAGTGGCGACGAGTAAGTTCGAACTCACCTGCAGTGTGGCATCATCTCACGGGGATCTCGCCTGAAAGGAGGGTCCTGGAAGGTCGTAGTCTGAGCAACGGGCGTCGACCGAGGGCAACCGCCCAAAGAATTCATCGGTGTTCGGAGAATTGCGGGAGAGACTGTGGTTCCAGCAAATCGTGCTGGTAGCAGGTAGCGCGCTGACCCTTCCGGACTGCGGCGGGCTCAAGCTCGATAGAGCAGCTCTACAAAACGGGCCGCGCAGCATCGCCGGGAAAAGAAAACAAGAGAGAGAGGGTGGAGCGCACAGGGCGCGGTCGGTGCTCAAGAACAGGACAGCGGAGAGAAACTAAATGGGGGGGAAGGAAAGCGAGATGCGACGAAGCTGCGGGTCGCCGCCATTACCCCGTAGAACGCTAGGAGCAACGTGGCAGTAAGGGGAAGAAGCAAAAGTGCGGGAGGTGCCATTTTATCCCATTGGGGAAGAAGCAAAAGCGCGGGAGGCGCCATTTTATTCCATTGGGGAAGAAGCAAAAGCGCGGGAGGCGCCATTTTAAATCGCCCAAGATGCCGAAAAGTGGCAGTATCACTGCTTTCGACAATGAGGTAGAAGACTGGACCACGTATGTGGAAAGAATTGAAGTGTACTGCAAGGCAAATGAGGTAGCCGATGGAAAGAGGGCGTCGGTATTATTAAATCTGATGGGTGCGAGTACGTATGGCCTATTGCGGAATTTAATTACCCCAGCTAAACCAATGGAGAAAAGTTTTGAGGAGATTGTTCATATCTTACAGGAACACCTAAGCCCTACACCACTGCTGATAGCAGAAAGATTTAAGTTCCATAAAAGAAACCAGCACAAAGATGAGAGCAATGCTGACTATCTCATGGAACTACGCAAGTTATCGAAGCACTGCCAGTTCGGAGCAGGACTGGCAGACACCTTACGGGATAAGTTTGTCTGCGGGCTCCAGCGTGAAGGAACACAGAAATGACTACTTTCAAAAAAGGACCTGACGTTAGAACAGGCTTTCAGCGTGGCAGTATCCTACGAAGCAGCAGCACGGGGAGCTGCGTAAATACAACAGAAACCACAAGAATACAGCGCTAACGAAATGGCGTATGGAGCCGAAAAGTGCTATCGCTGCAGCAGAACAACCCATGAGCAGAAGGACTGCTGGTTTAAAGACAAAATATGCAGGCAATGTGGAAAAATGGGACATACAGCAAGAGTCTGCAGGTCGGGAAAGAAAACCAACACGACAAGAACTACTAAGGAACAGTACAGGAAAGTAAAGAAACTGACAGACAGTAGTTCAGAAGATCAGGAGAGTGATAAGGACTCTGGGAGCAGGAGACTAAGTTGTTTAAAGTTACACAACGTGATCTCAAAGGAAGATCACCGAACCATTTGGGTCACCCTCATGATAGCAGGGTCCCCAGTGAAGATGGAATTGGACACAGGATCAGCCCTAACTGTCATGAATCGACGAGACTATGAGCGGCTATTCTCACACATACCCTTAAAGGACACGTCCATTGTATTGAAGACATACACGGGGCAAAAGGTCTACCCCAGAGGAAAAATAAGGGTGCCAGTTGAATATAACGGAAAGGAAACACAGAAACTATACATGTATATACTACGAGATGGAGGACCACCATTATTGGGATGTGAATGGATCCGAAAACTACAATTGGATTGGCATTCCATTCTGGCACTAACTGTGACTGACAAAAAAGATGATGACGTCGCACCTGGACGTCTGTCACAAATTCTATCTGACGCGGAAGAGGTGTTCCAACAAGGACTTGGGACTCTAAAAGGAGCAAAGGCAACCATAAAGATTGAGGATAACGCAACCCCAAAACTTTTCAAGGCCAGACCGGTGCCATACGCGATCCGCCCAGCCGTGGATGCTGAACTGGAGAGTCTGGAGCATTCGGGGGTGCTGTCTAAGGTGGACTGGAGCGAGTGGGCCACACCCATCGTTCCTGTAATGAAGAAAGCATTGGGCAGCACGCCTGGGGAGCCAAGGAAGGTTCGCATCTGTGGGGACTTCAAGGTGACTGTGAACCCAATCCTGCACACAGTACAGTATCCGCTTCCGCGGATAGAAGATATTTTCGCCTCACTATCTGGAGGGAAACGTTTTACAAAGATTGACCTGGCTCAAGCGTATCTACAAATGGAGGTGGAAGAAGCATCTAGGAAATACCTCACGATAAACACTCACAAAGGCCTTTACCAGTACAATCGACTGGTATTCGGGGTAGCATCGGCCCCGGCTATTTGGCAGAGGGCAATGGAACAAGTCCTGCAAGGGATCCCGGGGACCCAGTGTTATTTGGACGACATCCTGGTTACAGGCGAAAATGACAATGAACACCTTGCCAGCTTGGAACAGGTGCTCACAAGATTGCAGGAATATGGGCTACGAGCCAACCGTCCCAAATGCGAGTTCTTCAGGAGACAAATCTCGTATTGTGGCCACATGATTGATGAGGAAGGGTTGCATAAGTCGCCGGACAAGATTGAGGCTGTAGTCAAGGCTCCAGCACCGGAAAATGTGTCGCAACTGAGGTCGTTCCTCGGGTTGGTGAACTACTACCATAATTTCTTGCCGAATTTATCTACAATTCTGCACCCACTGAACGCCCTGCTTCAAACTGGAGTGACATGGAAATGGAGTGATGAGTGTAAGCGTGCCTTTCAGGAATGTAAATGCCAAATCACTTCAAAAGAAGTATTGGCCCTCTACAACCCAACACTACCGATTCGGTTGGCATGTGATGCGTCACCTTACGGCATTGGAGCGGTGCTGTCACACAAATTCCGTGACGGTTCAGAGAGGCCAATAGCCTTTGCATCGCGCTCGCTAACCTCAGCCGAGCGTAACTACGCCCAGATTGACAGGGAGGCCCTCAGCCTGGTGTAGGGGGTGAAGAAGTTCAATCACTATCTGCACGGGCAGAAATTCACCCTACTGACTGATCATCAACCCCTGGTCTCAATTTTTAACCCAAAGAAGGGAGTTCCGGTGATGACGGCGCAACGGCTGCAAAGATGGTCACTTTTTCTAGGGGCACATCAGTATGACATAGAGTACAAAGGTACGAAACAACATGGAAACGCTGATGGGCTGTCGCACCTACCATTGCCTACGGCGGAAGAAGCACCTGCAGTGGACCCTGTGGAGATATTCCATGCGACCATAGTCGAATGTTTGCCTGTTACAAACGCAAGTATTGAGAAGGAAACCCAAAATGACCCGTCACTCTCTCGGGTCTATGATTTGACGGTGAAGGGATGGCTAGCATATGGCGACTCACTGTTGCCAGCATTCTCGCCAAGGAGAGAACAGCTGTCAGTGTGCCGGGGAACCTTGATGTGTGGATCCCGAGTGGTAATTCCACCCAAGTTGAGAGATAGAGTGCTCAATGAGCTTCACAAGCGTCATCTGGGAGGGGTAAAAATGAAGAGCCTAGCCAGGGCGTTTGTGTGGTGGCCGGGAATCGATAAAGAAATCGAGGATATGACCAAGAGATGCACAGGATGCCAGAAGGTCCAAAACGCTCCACCACAAGCCCCGCTACATCCATGGGAGTGGCCCTCATCTCCATGGCAACGGGTACACATTGATTTCGCTGGTCCATTTATGGACTCAATGTTTCTAATCGCTGTGGACGCCCATTCGAAATGGCCAGAGGTCATTAAAATGTCCTCCACCACCACGGAGAAAACTATTGCAGTCCTAAGGACCATCTTCGCCAGGAATGGGTTGCCAGAACAGATTTGTTCCGACAATGGCCCACAGTTTGTCTGAGGATTTCCGGAGGTTCCTGAAGAATAATGGGGTGAAACATTACACATCTGCCCCATATCATCCAGCCACAAATGGATTGGCTGAGAGGTTTGTTCAGACCTTTAAAAAGGCCATAAAGGCAATGTATAATGACGACATACCACTGCAACACAAGGTGGATAACTTCTTGTTTGCTTACCGGAATGCGACACATGCAGTAACCAACCAAACTCCAGCCGTACTATTTTGCAACCGGAGACTGAGATGTCGCTTGGATTTGCTCAAACCAAACATAAGACGAGATGTTTAGGATAAGCAATTCCAGCACATAAATGAGAAGCCAACCAGGAGCTTCAAGATAGGGCAACCAGTCTTGGCCCGCGACTACCGAACAGAAAAATGGCAGCCAGGAACGATATGCACACAGCAGGGACCACTAATGTACATAGTGGACGTTGGAGAGAGCATCGTGAGATGCCATGCTGACCAGATTCTAGAGTCACAGGAACAAGCCAAACCTGTACCACAAGCATGTGCACCTGGTAATGAGCCCGAAGTACAGATTGCGTCTACCTCAGAAGCAGGGGTATTGGAAGCTGACGAACCAACCAATGACAATGAGCCAGAATTGACTCCACCGCCAGAACAGGATACTCGAGAAAGGCGCTATCCAGTCAGGATCAGGAAGCCTCCTCAAAGAATGAACTTATAAATGACTATTTCAGTAGTACCGAGAAAATTGTAATGGTAATTAGTTATTATTTAGTTGTTAAATGAATGTTATGTACTGTTTATCTAAAAGGGGAGGAATTGTTGTGTATGTACCTTTAAGGGAATAACTGGTCTTAGACTGCAGTACCGGCAGTGACCACCCCTGTATAAAAGGCCCTAGCAGGCTTCTGTATTTTCAGTCTGACGCTGCCTCCTGTTCAGTAAAGTACCTGTTAAACTGTTCTCCCGAAGTCCGTGTATTATTGAGGCGCGGACTTTACAACCATGACCAAATTTATTTTGACAATTGTGCTGTCAGTGTTCTATAGCATTGAGGTGCTGCAAACACTGACAATGACTGCACAAAGGTGCAGGGCTGCACCCAGGCTCTCCCATGACTCCCTCCATATGCTTATGGAGGGAGTCATAGCACACAGGGAGGTCCTCTTCCCTTCCCATGGGCGGAAGTGACCTCCCCAGGAGACCAACACAGCCTGGTTGCACATTGCAGAGGAGGGCACAAGCAGGGATGTAGTCAAGAGGACCTGGGTGCAGTGCCGCAAATGTTTCAATGATCTCAGTAGATCACAAAACGTTACTGCAAAGCCATACTCAACCTCATCCTGCTGTGCCACTCATCACATCCCCATCACTCTGCCTTCCCTACCCTACTCCTGCACATCCTTACTCACACCAACTTACTTTGCACCTCCAACCATCCCTCTCTATCTATGTTATCAAATCCCCATCTCATTAGCCACCCCTCACACTCACCCTCATCCTAGTCCAATCAAAGCAACTAACAACACACAAGGGTAGGCACTTGGGTGTTTTTTGCATGTCCATATAAAGTTTCTGTTAATGTGGTGTCAAACATTGAAACCTTTATTTTCATCACTTTGCGTTCTTGGACAGATTTGTTTGCACCTTTAGAAGTGGCTTAGTGAGTTGCAGTGAATGGTGAGGCATAATGTTATCCCCTGCAATGATGAAGAGTATGAAAGGAATGGCTTGGACATTGTAGGGATGCTTTATGGTGTTGGTGTGGGGTGGTGCCAAACTGGCACATCATGTGGCAGTCAGAGTGTACAGTGTCAAGTGAAGTAGATCTGACCATGGTGAGACCATCCCTGGCCTCCCGGGCAGCAATGTGGTTGGGTGCTGATGCCCTGTGTCCTGTGCAGCATCAGGTGATTGCGGAGAAGGTTGGTTTTGGTGTTGTTGGTGCTGCTGGTGTTGGAGCTGATCGTGGTGGGATTCTGAGGACCAAAGTGAGACAGTATAAAGGGCACCCATGCTGATGGAATAGATGGCAGGTGAAATAGAGATGACAGAAGTGATCTAGTCAATGGTGAGAGGTAATGAGGTCAGACTGGATGGAGACTTGTGTAAAGACTTGCAGCATAGTGAATCTGTTGTGGAAATGCAGTGAGGAAGAGCTTGTGGCTGAGGGAAGATATCTCTGTAAGGTGGGAGCTTTTACTGTACATTTGAAGCTGTCAACTCAACAGCTGATTCAATGGTCACTGAAATCCTGCCTCAGATTAACAGACGTGATCCACGACCAGCGTGGCCCCCATGGGCGAACTTTCAAATGCAGAAGGTGAGCTGAAATTCATTCTTAAGTGGCTCTAAACAAGCCACTAATTACCTGAATTGCGTCCCCCACTGTGAACCTGCCACTGCGTGTCGGGTCTGTCAGCGCTGACAGACCCAACATCGGGGAAAGGCGCATGGCGGTGGGTTCACAGCGGGGTCCCAACCCGGTCAAAAAAAAACACTTTCCCACCTGACCCACCACCGATCCTGCCCGCTGACCCCCTGGAAAATTTCGGCCTTAAGATTCAGAGTTTCTGGTGGAGGCCAAACAGGATGTTTTTGATCTTGCCAGTGTTGAGTTCCAAAAAGTTCATCTACAACCTGCTGTCTGAGAGGCAGTCGGAGATTGTGGTGACAGTCATGGATGGCGGTGGGCGAGGCAAAGCTGGATATATGGAAGATGACCTCATGCTGAGCAACAATATCCTGAGGAGCAACATATAGATAAAGAATAGGAAGGGATCAAGGGTGGAACCTTGCAGGACACTGGAGGTGGCAGTATAAGCATGGGAGAAGTGATTGCAGCAAATGTGCTGATGTAGGCTACGAAGAGGACCATGTGAGGATAATAGTATGGAGGAGATTCATCGGAGCTGGTTGAGGATTGTATCAAAAGGTGCAGCAATGTTAATGAGAACAAGGAGAGACAACACACCACAGTGACAGTCAGGCAGCATGTTGTTGATAACTTTAACCGGAGGTCTCAGGGTGGTGGGAAGGACAAAATCCAGACTGACGGGATTCAGGCAGAAAGTTGTGGGAGTGGTGGAGAAGGGGTTAGGTTGGAGCAACACATTCTGGAACCTTACAGAACAAGGGAAGGTTGGAGATGGGCAGTCGTTGAAGAGAACAAAGGGGTCAAGGAAGGCAGCTGAAGGAGTGGGATGATTACGGTAGTTTTGAAATGGGGAACACTGCCTGAGGAAAGGGAACAGTTGATGATGATACCATTGGGCCAGTAAGAGGTGGTTGTGCGATCAGGAGCTGAGTAAAACAGTGTCAAGAGAGCTGATCGTGAATCAAATGGAGAAAATGATTCTAATGTAGTGTTTTTGAGGTTGGAGCTGGGTTAGAGGGCAAGTTAAATGTATATTTTGTGATTATTATAGTAAACAACAATGATTTGTATTTATATAGTGCCTTCATTGTAGAAAAACATCCCAAAGCGCAGATCATAATATCTGTCCCCATTTTTTCAGACAGCAGTTGTTGTTGATGATTCTGTTATTTCCATTTACACCTCCTCTACACCCGTCTTTTGTTTCTTTACTTGTCCCATTACCATGTCCTTTTGTCTTGCACCAACATCCCTTTTGTCATTTAATCTCTCCTGCCTTCCACCCTATCACAGACCTTCCCTTTATTCTTTCCTCCCCTCCCCCTCTCCCTGCCCCTACACTTGCTTAAAACCTGCTACATCTCTAACTTTTTCCAGTTCTGACAAAAGGTCATCGACCTGAAACGTTAACTCTGTTTCTCTCTCCGCAGATGCTGCCTGACCCGCTGAGTATTTCCAGCATTTTCTGTTTTTATCCCAAGGTGCTTCGTTAAGACAGTACCAAAAAATGGATTCTGAGGCAAAGAATGAGATATTAAGAGGGGTCAGCAAAAGCTTGGTCAAAAGAGTGGGTTTTATAGCAGGAGAGGTTGGTAGAGAGATTTAGGGAGAGAATTCAAGGGCTTGGGGCTGAGGTGGCTGAAGGCAAGACTGCCACTGGTGGAGTGAAGAGAAGGGGAGATGCACAAGAGGTCAGAAGCAGAGGATTGTTTGTAGGACTGGAGGAGGTTACAGAGATAGGGAGGAGCAAAATCCTGTCATATTCTTCCTCTATTAATTATGGGTACAAATATTTGTCGCTATCGCATCTGGTGTAGAGCCTCATGCATTAGGAAAGGCTATTGGGAATTTGGATTATGTATCTGATATGCGGCTTCTGTGATTTTTCATCTGTTATTTTTAATGGGCAGAAAATTGTGCGGGCAGAAAATTGGACACATTCCTGAAATCCCGATATGTGATCCTAGCACCTGAAGCTCTGCGTCTGGAGCACTTTGGGTAAAATGTACCCTGCATATTACAATAGTTGATTCATGCATTAAAGGCGTTTTTTAATATATTTTCACTTGTGGTGCAAAACTACACACACCCTCAGTGCATATCGGGAATTCAGGCATGGAGGGCCATTCATCCCACAGGATTTGCTGTCCAGTGCCTTGATGCCTAAATTCGCAATATTCATTCGCAGCACAGAGCTCTGCATCAGGAGTGCAAATTCGTAAAATCTACCCTCAAGACTCAAAAGATCATTGCATTTCTTTGAAGCAAAAATATTTCCTATGTATATAAAGGTAAAATGGCCCCTAGATTTCAAAAGGAGATTCTAGTTTTAAACTTGTTCATTTGATATCCGTATATAGAATCGATGAAAAATGTAACAGAATAATGAAAGAAATCAAAGTGTGACTGAGCCAAAAGGAGAAAGGCCAAAGACACAGAAAGAAAGGAATAACAAGGATTGCATACCACATAAAATGCCCTAAAGCTCTGTGATCCTCACCATCCCCCTGCTCAATGAAGAGGAAGTATCTCCCCTGCCTCCCCAGTATCAAGAGACAACTTTTTTAACCTTTAACAGGTGTTTGCATTTATGGAGCAATGCCACTCATTTACATACCAAACAACTCCAATTCAGTAAAAACCATATTCAACCTTATAATACATATTCAAGAACCATTGTAAACTATTCCAGGAAATCTGTATGAGCTTCTGTTTATTGCAAAGCAGTCACAATGGTAAGGAAATGAAGCCCCTAGTAAACAGGCTGAAATGAAACTTCGCCAATAAGTTGGTTTGATGGTGTGGTGCTGAACCTACAGACCACAGAGATCCCAGATGTGAGCCCTGGTGTGAGTTGCATTAGGTGGCAGCTGGGCTGCTACAATTGACTTCAGTGCCATTGAACTAAGGAGGGGTACCCCCCCTCCTGACTGCAATCCAGTGATCAGTGCTGGAAAGGATACATATTGATTGCGTACAGAATCAGATTCACCATAACGCCCTCCACAACTGAATAGCCTGCTAACAATGTCTGAGCTCAAATATGGTGAATAAATGCCAATAGGCTGCCAGCATTGGTGGATCCACATCCCCTAGCAGGAGTAATTGCCTCTAGGAGGGAAAGGAAGGTGAGGGGACAAAACAATTAAAACAAAACTCAGCAAATATTTGCATAAATCCCCTAACGTCTGTTTCAGTCAAACGTCTGCCACATTTTATATTAAGAGTGACTTTAGGCCAAAGATTGAGTGATGCAGTTCTGGACACATCAGCATCTAGCTCCTGGGATCATTTCAATATTAAAATATATCATGTGTAGATAAATATCTTATCAGAAAACTAATGGTGTGCAGATATACTGGGGTAAAATCCTTGTTTCCACCGCATGGGTAGTAATCTGGCAGAGTGGTCACCCACCTGTTACAGAACCCACTCGATTTTCACCCATTGATCTATTCTTACATGTAAACATGCCAGAACAATGGACAGGGAAAGACCGGCTGGTCCATCAAGCCTATTCCATATTGTCACATGGTGCAACTTATGCACACCATGCCCCCTATCCACCCGCCACCCCAACTAGACAGCCACACAATCTCTTCAGGGAAACAACAAATGAGGAGAAACTCAGGACCAATTTATGGGGTAGGGGTGGAGGACACAACAAGAACAAGCAAGATTTGTAACTGTTCCTGGCTGTTTAAAGCAGATACCAAGTCCATTGAATTTGAATTCTCAGACATATTTATAATTTACATTATTTCCACTAGACGATCACAGTATCTTTTACCAGTAATAATACAGTACCTATCATGTGATGCTGTAATCCTTCAGGTTATAATCACCTGTCATTTATTTCCCTCTGTGTCACATTGCTTCAGTTTTGACTTTAACTCCTTCTTGTAATTTTTTTTTACAATGAACTAGGACACTCTTATACAGAAACAACAGGAACAGGAAAAATTGTTTAAAAACTTATATTTTCATAGGTACAACACCAGATTGATAAAGTGACAGAGACATTTCAAGTGATTTTCTTGAGATAGATAGGCAGCACGGTGGCATAGTGGTTAGCACTGTTGCCTCACAGCGCCAGGGACCCGGGTTCGAATCTGGCCTCGGGTGACTGTCTGTGTGGAGTTTGCACACTCTCCCCGTGTTTGCGTGGGTTTCCTCCGGGTGCTCCAGTTTCCTCCCACAGTCCAAAGATGTGCGGGTTAGGTTGATTGGCTATGATAAATTGACCCTTAGTGTTAGGGGGATTAAATACGTGGGGTTACGGGGATAGGGTGGGATATGTGTCGGTGCAGGCTCGATGGGCCGAAATGGCCTCTATCTGCACTGTGGGGTTTCTGTGATTTCTGTGATAAGTTACAAATACTCATTTAAACTCAGAGGACTTAATTTTGACTTGCCATTGAGGAAATGAAAATGGGGAGAGATATATAACGAGCGGCTGATCCGCTGTCACCCGTTTTACACAATCGCCCAAAGTCAAAATGACCGCCATTGTCCTTTGCGATGAAGATGAGCTGCAAGTGTTATAAGTAGAATCTGATAGTCATGTGGTATGGTAAATATCTCCACTCATCAGGCAACCATAACTCATTTGTGCCTCATCAACCATACGTTATTGGGCCAGCCTTGCTTGTGGGGATATTTACTATTTTAGAAGGCTGCCTCTGGTGTACCTTTTGCTAAGTAGACTGCCAGTCATAGCTCTGGCAATTAGGTAAGCAACAGTGACCTCTGCTGACCAGAAATGGTATAATGCACTGGCAGTCTTAGGTTGTGCCTATTGTGGCACTACAAGGGACCTTCATTTTGAAATACTTTCGTTTTAAAGAGAAACTAACCTTTTTTTTCTAGAAAGTTCCACTGTTACCTATACCAAGACAATAATCAAAGTTTCTTAATGGAAATACCCTTTTGTCCAGGATTCATATTTAGCAAACATTGCACTAACCCTTACTGACAAGTTCGCAAGGATTAATTTTTTGAACCCATCTCTAACGGCAGGCTGGCCCAATGAGCTCTCACTACAGGATTTATAACAACAGCAAGAGATTAACCAAAATCCACTAACACACAGGCATGACAGTTACATTCCACTTGGTCTGAAGTATTTCCATCTAGCAATGTAAGTGATGGATCAGTGGCAGTGCTGCCAAACAACTGACCTTATACAGTAGCAACTCCATTCAGTGTTCCATAACCTATCAGCTTTTTCCATCATGATGTCTGAGGAATAAATCTGCTCCATTTAAACATTCATAAACACATTTGATTAATAGGGTGGCACTCAATATATACTGCAATTTAAGAAGGTATCAGGATTAAGCAATTACAGAAAGAATTTTGCATTTAGATAGCACCTTATCACATCCTTAGGATGTTCCAAAACACTTTACAAGCAATGGATTATTTTTGAAACATAGGCACTGTTATTATGCAGGCAAACACAACATGGCAAAGTCCCACAAAGCACAAATGATCACATGTTCTGTTACATGAGTAGTAGACTCATGACTAAGGTCAGAGCATGTGGAGTTAGGGGACAAGTAGCTGAATGGATAGCAAAACAAAACAGAGAGTAGGGGTTAATGGTAGTTACTCAGATTGGCAAAAGGTGGGAAGTGGTGTTCCATAAGTATGGGACCACTGTTGTTCAGCATTTACATAAATGATTTAGACTCAGGAATCGGAGGTACAATTTCAAAATTTGCGGATGACACCAAATTGGGGGGGTATAGTTAATACTGAGGAAGACAGCAACAAAATACAAGACATTCATAATCTTGCAGAATGTAATTGGCAAATGAATTTCAATGGCCCGGAATTTGTGGTCAGCGGTGAAGCAAACGTGTTCAGTGCTAGCCCTGAAGTAAGCGTCGCACAAACATTTAACGTGTAAAGTTAAGGCACATGGGATTGGGGGCAAGGTATTGACTTGGACAGAGAACTGGTTGGCAGACAGAAAGCAAAGAGTTGGAATAAACGGGTCTTTTTCCGAGTGGCAGGCAGTGACTAGTGGGGTACTGCAGGGATCGGTCCTTGGAGCCCAGCTATTCACAATATATATTAATGACCTAGACAAGGGAACTAGATGTAATATCTCCAAATTTGCAGACGACACAAAGCTGGGTGGGCGTGTGTGCTGTGAGGAGGATGCCGAGAAACTCCAGGATGATTTGGACAGGTTGGGTAATTGGGCAAAAGCATGGCAGATGCAATATAATGTGGATAAATGTGAGCTTATCCACTTTGGTGGCAAAAACAGGAAGGCAGATTATTATCTGAATGGCGATAGATTGGGAGAAGGGGAAGTGCAACGGGACCTGGGTGTCCTTGTGCACCAGTTGCTGAAGGTAAGCATGCAGGTGCAGCAGGCGGTTAAGAAGGCAAATGGTATGTTGGCCTTCGTAGCGAGAGGGTTTGAGTACAGGAACAAGGATGTCTTGCTGCAGTTATACAGGGCCTTGGTGAGACCACATCTTGAGTATTGTGTGCAGTTTTGGTTGCCTTATCTGAGGAAGGATGTTCTTGCCATGGAAGGAGTTCAGCGAAGATTCACCAGGCTGATACCTGGGATGGCAGCAATGACGCATGAGGAGAGATTGGGTCGATTGGGCTTGTACTCGTTGGAGTTTAGAAGAATGAGAGGGGGGTCTCATTGAAACTTATAAAATTCTGACAGGACTGGATAGACTAGATGCTGGAAGGATGTTCCCGATGGTCGGGGAGTCCAGAACCAGGGGTCACAGTCTAAGGATAAGGGGTAGGCCATTTAGGACAGAGATGAGGAGGAATTTCTTCACCCAGAGAGTGGTGAACCTGTGGAATTCTCTACCACAGAAGGCAGTAGAGGCCAATACATTAAATATATTCAAGAAGGAGTTGGATATATTTCTTAAGGCTAAAGGGATCAAGGGGTATGGGGAGAAAGCAGGGACCGGGTACTGGATTTGGATGATCAGCCATTACCGCATTGAATGGCGGAGCAGGCTCGAGGGGCCGAATGGCCTATTCCTGCTCCTATCTTCTATGTTTCTATGTTTCTATCTCGCAATCTGTGTCGAGAAGTCTGGGTTTTCCGACGCATAATCCCATAGTGCAAGCAGCTGTGAGGTCAACAGGCTATCTAAGCAGCCAATCAAAACGCAGAATTCTCAGACAGTGAACCAGGAAGTGGGTAATCTCTAAAATGTTAACCTTTTAAAAAATGTTAGGGAGAGCAAAACAAAGATTAGGGCTCTCACATGGGGAAAAGGCAAACCTGAAATAAAGAAGGACAATTTTTTTTAAATATTTTTTTTAAACATCTCTTAAAAAAATTATTTTTTATTAAAATGGATAAATTTGACACTGCACAAAATGAAAATGAGTTTTTCAAGGCCATAACCTTTGTTTAGCAGTCAATACGCTGTTAAAACCCCAATTACACCTAATCCAACAAAGTCTTACTTTTAATGGGGAATTTAACGGTGTAATTACTGCAGAAGAGCCAAAGTTTCCGTCAGTTTCCCTGATTTGAGAGATTTCACTGATTGCTGGCTCTGTGGGGAGGGGGGAGGGCACAGTGCAACCTGTGGAGGAGCAGTGAATGACAGACCGCAACTTCAGGATTTCCACATTAGGCTGCACATGCACTAAGTCCTGAAGCTGCGGTTAGTTTCAAAGGCGAAATGACGGCGAACACTGCCAGTTCTGGGCCATTATAGTGTGAGGTGATGCATTTTGGTAAGAAGAATAAGGAGGCCACATACTTCTTGGAAAATAAGAATCTAAATGGGGTAGAGCAGCAAAGAGATCTCGGGGTACAGGTATCGATATCACTAAAAGTAGCAATACTTAATATGGCCATAAAAAGTAAACAAAGCACTGGGGTTCATTTCTAGAGGGTTAGAATTGAAAAGCACAGAGGTTATGTTAAACTTGTATAGAACCTTGGTTAGGCCACGCGTGGAGTACTGTGCACAGTTTAGGTCTCTATATTGTGGAGAGGGGGCAAATAAGATTTACAAGGATGATACCAGAACTGAAAGGTTATACTTGTCAAGAAAGCTTGAACAGGTTGGGGCTCTTAGGTTGAGAGGTGACCTGATAGAGGACTTTAAGATTATGAAAGGATTTGATAGGGTAGGTGTAGAGAAGATGTTTCCACTTGTGGGGGAGACCAAAACTAGGGCCCATAAATATAAGATAGTTACCAATAAATTCAATAGGGAACTCAGGAGAAACTTTGTTACCCAGAGAGTGGTTAGAATGTGGAACTTGCTACCACAAGGAGTAGTTGAGGCGAATATCATCGATGCATTTAAGGAGGAGCTCAATAAACACATGAGGGAGAAAGGAATAGAAGGATATGCAGTTAGGGTTAGATGAAGTAGGGTGGGAGGAGGCTCGTGTGGAGCATAAACACCTGGACTAGTTGGGCCGAATGGCCTGTTTCTGTGCTGTACATTCTATGTACGTTTTGGTGCTGATCACTGAGGGAGGCATGTTATCCAAATCACTGAGAGAAGCTGCTGCTCTTCTTCCAATAATGCCTTGGGATCTGTTCCATTCACCTGATTAGGCAGGCAGCACCTCAGTTACATTGCCCATCTGAAAGATGGCATCTAAAAAATGAACCATTCCGTCAGTGCGCTGAAATAGCAGCCTAGATTTTGTGCTCAAGTCTGCAATGGAACTGAAATCCACAACTTTCTGACTCAGCATCAAGTGTGCTACCAATTGAGCTAAGTGGACAATTATAAATTATGCTCATGCATGAGATCATTGCATACGATACATGGGAAAAGGAAGTGAGCTTGGGTCCGACTCTGTCTGGGTGGCATCCTTATGGAAAATAAATCAGACAATTAGCTCTTTTCACTGAGATGTTTGAGAAATTTCTACCATATTCAATGGGAATTGAGAACTGCTTTGGGTGGGAAAGTTTATAAGGTCATGTGGACTTAGCTTATTTAGATCTAATTATGTAACATAAAGCACCACTTTGATTATATAGAAGCTATTTTTATATAGAGCTGGGAACTTTTGCATTTGGCTCAACCAGAGCTTGCACATAAATGTGAAACATAGGACTGCAGGACGCTGACGCATAGGGTCACTGATTTACAGTGACTTGAATAATTTCTGGTTTTATTGCATGGGATCCCCAGACTTTTACCAATGTTTTAGGGATGAAATGCCACAATTCCATCTGTTTTTGTATGGAATCAGAGGCCTTGATCATTGATCAGATAACCCCAGCAAGGAACAGCACTCGCAGCGAGAGCTGGTTGGGAAATCATAGAACGGCTACAGCACAGAAGAAGGCCATTCGGCCCGTCGAGCCCGTGCCGGCTCTCTGCAAGAACACTTCAGCGAGTCCCACTCCCCCGCCCTTTCCCCGTAGCCCTGCAAATTTCTTTCCTTCAGGTACTTATCCAATTCCCTTTTGAAAGCCACGATTGAATCTGCCTCCACCACCCTTTCAGGCAGTGCATTCCAGATCCTAACCACTCACTGCGTAAAAAAGTTTTTCCTCTTGTCGCCTTTGGTTCTTCTGCCAAGCACCTTAAATCGGTGTCCTCTGGTTCTCAATCCTTCTGCCAATGGGAACAGTTTCTCTCTATCTACTCTGTCTAGACCCCTCACGATTTTGATCACCTCTATCAAATCTCCTCTTAATCTTCTCTGCTCTAAGGAGAACAACCCCAGCTTCTCCCATCTATCCATGTAACTCAAGTCCCTCATCCCTGGAACCATTCTTGTAAATCTTTTCTGCACCCTCTCTAAGGTCTTCACATCCTTCCTAAGGTGCAGTGCCCAGAATTGGACACAATACTCCAGTTGAGGTCGGACCAGTATTTTATAAAAATTCATCATAACTTCCTTGCTTTTGTACTCTATGCCTCTATTTATGAAGCCCAGGATCCCGTATGCTCGTTTAACTGCTTTCTCAACCTGCCCTGCCACCTTCAACGATTTGTGCACATATACCCCCAGGTCTCTCTGTTCATGCACCCCCTTTATGATTGTACCCTTTAGTTTACATTGCCTCTCCTCATTCTTCCTACCAAAATGTGTCACTTCACACTTTTCTGCGTTAAATTTCATCTGCCAGGTGTCCGCCCATTCCACCAGCCTGTCTATGTCCTCTTGAAGTCTATCACTATCCTCCTCACTGTTCACTATACTTCCAAGTTTTGTGTTGTCTGCAAATTTTGAAATTGGGCCCTGTACACCCAAGTCCAAGTTATTAATATATATCAAGAAAAGCAGTACCGACCCCTGGGGAACGCCTCTGTGTACTTTCCTCCAGTCCGAAAAACAACCGTTCACCACTACTCTGTTTCCTGTCACTTAGCCAATTTCATATCCAAGCTGCCACTGTCCCTTTTATTCTATGGGCTTCAGCTTTGCTGGCAAGCCTATTATGTGGCACTTTATCAAACACTTTTTGGAAGTCCATGTACACCACATCAACCGCATTGCCTTCATCAACCCTTTCTGTTACCTCATCAAAAAACTCAATCTAGTTAGTTAAACACGATTTGCCTTTAACAAATCTGTGCTGGTTTTCATTAATTAATCCACACTTGTCTAAGTGACTGTTAATTTTGTCCTGGATTATCGTTTCTAAAAGCTTCCCCACCACTGAGGTTAAACTGACTGGCCTGTAGTTGCTGGGTTAACTCTAACCAAATACAGGAAACTTTGTTATATCCGGCACCGACGGGACCGAGCTGTTGCCGATCTATCAAAACTGCCGGACATACAAAGTTAATGTTGAAGCATACGGAGGGTTTCATCTCCGTATCTGACAACAAACACTGTTGCTTAGCAACAGCTTGTAAACAGTCGGCCCGTACCTTGGAAGCATCTCTGTAGCTTAGCAACAGCTTCAGAGAGACTTTCCAGAGCCCGACTGTTGAAAACAAAGCCATGAGAAGAAAAAAACCTAACAAAACGGCTCCTGATTTCTGCCGGTAGATCGAGGTTTCCGGACATACAACCTCCGGATAAACCAATGTTTCCTGTAGATTCTGTCTTTGACTCCTCCAGGACCTTCTTGTATTCTCTCTTAGTCTGACCCCACCTAATACCGTACTATTTCTGACTCTAGTGCTGTCTATCTCTCCCAATCCTTTGTGCACTTTGTTTCTCCCTTGACCCCTCCAGGACATCCTCTCTCTCCAGCACTGTAATATTCTCCTTAATCAATACTGCCACACCATCTCCTGTCTTTCCTTCCCTATCTTCCTGAACACTTTGTATCCAGGAGTATTTAGTAACCAATCCTACCCTTTTTTGAGCCAGGTCTCAGTTATCACCACAACATCAAATTTCCATGTGGCTATTTGCGCCTGCAGCTCATCAACCTTATTTACCACGCTTCGTGCATTTACACACTGCACTGTAAACCTATCTTGGATCTTCTTGTATTCTCTCTTAGTCTGACCCCACCTAATAACGTACTATTTGTTACTCTAGTTCTATCTGTCTCTCCCAATCCTTTGTGCACTTTGTTTCTCCTTTCTAATGCTACATCCTGGTGCCCATCCCCCTGCCAAATTAGTTTAAAGCCTCCCCAACAGCACTAGCAAACCCCCCCGTGAGGATATTGGTCCCGGCTCTGTCGAGGTGCAACCCGTCCGGCCTGTACAGGTCTCACCTCCCCCAGAACTGGTCCCAATGTCCCAGGAATCTAAAGCCCTCCCTTCTGCACCATCTCTCCAGCCACGCATTCATCTTCTCTATCCTCCTATTTCTATATCACTAGCTCGTGGCACCAGGAGTAATCCGGAGATTAATACCTTTGAGATCCTGCCTTTCAATCTCTTTCTTAGCTCCCTAAAATCTGCCTGCAGGACCTCATCCCTCTTTCTACCTATGTCATTGATACCGCTACAAGGGACCCATCTTGGCTGCCTATCATACTGGGAAGACTTTATAGACCAGTGATAGGTACTTGGCTGAGGAAGGTGTTGTGATCCCTCTTCCCCGGAATCAACTTTATGATTCTCCAAAGGCCCCCTTGGCAAGGGTGCATATTCAAAATAATTTGAAAAAAAATTGAAATGCCATTGAAGGATCCAGGTCTTTATCCTGGTTTGGACCCTCTGTTGGACCCACTTTCACCCCTATCAATGAGTTATGCCTGGTCTGCCACCTGTGCTGCCAGCCACTGCTCCACCATTACCCTCCTCCCCCACTCCCCTCTCTCCCATCCCAGCAATTTCAGGGCCAGTTTCTTTGTACCACTGCTAAGAGTATGACAAATAGCATAGAGGAATTAGAAATGTGATTCCAGCTAGTGGAGTATGATCTAATATAAATTACCGAGACCACTCTACAGCCTTAGTAAGGTTGGGAGCTAAATCTACCAGAATATAGAGGCCCTGAATTTACCGTAGCTTCAGCGGGAGATCAGCTGAACCCCAGAAAAATGGCCACTCAGCCATTTATGATGTTCTTCTGTGGGTCCCATCGATCTCCTGCAGAAGTTACAGCGGGAGATCAGGAGAACCCCTGTGGAAATTCAGGGCAAGGTTATTTTAGAAAGGATCGAAAACAGACCATCAGTGGATTCTATTCAAGAAAGTAATTAGTGGATTACAAAACAAGTATAAACACCAAAAGACAAAAGATGTATGTCTGGGAGGTTGCAATTATGGTCTACAAGAATGGTTAGGACCAGTATAAAGTAAAGGTAGTAGTAGAGGACTGTGAGGCTACAGAAAGCAACAAAAGGCGTCCAAGGAAATAATAAGGAGCGTAAAGAGACAGTATGAGAAAGAAAACTTGGGACAAAATTTTCCGAGTCCCCTGCAGCACCAGCAGGGCAGAACCTAGATCACGCGACTTATCGGAAAATTGTGGGTACATTGCAATGAAACATTGTGGCACTGCACCCTTGACCTTCCAGTATGCCGCTCACAGCACACATGTGCTAGCCAGTAGTACAGGGTCTCAGAAAATTTCACCCATGTTATCAAGGGTAATAGTAAATGTTTTTCCTAAGTATATTAACAAAAAAAAGTGGTAAAAGAGGAGTTGGGCTCATTAAAAACAGATTTCGTTCTGCCAATATTTACATAGAATTACACTGAATATACAGCACAGAAATAGGCCATTTAGCCCAACCAGTCCTCGTCAGTGTTTATGCTCCACTCGAGCCTCCTCCCAACCTCCCTCATCTAACTCTATCAGAATAACTCTCCATTAGGTTCTCCCTCAATAGTAGAGGATCAAGTCATGCTGGAGCTAATAAAAGATATTTTGTTTCAGTCTTCAAAATGGGCTAATATGAGAGGTACAGGAATGACCAGAGATTAGGGAAGGGGAGAAAGTTACATGCATTAAAGCCATTAGTATAAATGGAAAGGTAGGAATAGATAAACTGGTGAAATTGAAACCAGACAAATGAATAGGCCTAAATGGTTTTGACCTGATGATATTAAAAGAAATAAGAAAATGGGAATATAGCAGTTATAATTAAGCTTGCTGGATTCATAGATAATACCGAGTTTCTGAAGGCTGCAATTTTTACATCATCATATAAAAAGGAGGAAGGGACAAATCAAGTAAGAGCTTAATGTCACTAATGTGAAAATTACAGGAACCAATTATTAAGGACAGAATAAGCAAGTGCTTTGAAAACTCTAAGTTGATTAGGTAGAGTCAGTCTTGTTTTGTGAAAGGTTGAAGGTGGGTTGGCCTAGAAATTAGGTATAGCCCCGCCAGGTCTTTAGTGCCCGAAATTTAGCGCTCGGCTGGATTCCCGTAGCGCCCGCCTGAAATTCAGTTGCGCCGCCCCAACACGGAGGCGGGCGCTATTGGAGGGTTTGGCCGCCTCGTTTGGGGCGAAGAATGTCAGTTTCAGGCGTCCAGCTGCCGCTGCGGCACCTGATGCGGTGCGGCAGGCTGGGGTACTGCAGGCCTCCTCCTTCTCTTAAGGAGGAGCTGCCTGCAGCCGTGAGATCACCGCTGGATTCCCCCGGCAAATGAGCCCGGCACCACGGAGAAGTGCCGGGCTCGCGGGAGTGACACACCAATGCCGCGGGGGGGTGGTGCAGGAGTCCGGGGAGGGAGGTGCGGCCAGGCGGCCGCCAGGAAAGCGGCCAGCCGCCCCTCCACCTTTATGCGCCGGCCTCTCGGAGCTGCAAGGCACCGTTTTGCAAACGCTGTTTGCGGCCGCCACGGGAGAGGCGGCCGCAACTGAATTTGGCGGTCGGACCGGAATTGCATTGGAACCGGGGCGCTGCGCACACCGATGACGTCATCGGTGCCGGCGCAGCGCTACCGGCTAACGTCGATGTTACGGACCAACTGAATTTCGGGCGTGAAAAAACTTCCTGCGCAAACCACTCTATAGCCCATAAGTGGGCGCAAACGCGACTGAATTTCTAGGCCGTTATGTTTAAATAATGTAAGAGTTTTTTGGTGACAGTCACTTAGGTGGGAAATGGAAGAGGACATGTTGTGATTTTCACAACAACTTGACTCTATATAGTGCCTTTAACATCAAAGAACACCCCAAGGCAATTCACAGAGTAAGAAAGGAATGGACACTGAGGGCCAAAAATTGGAGAGCACTAAAAGCCTGTCGGTGCCACCACGGGCCGGAGTTAACGGGAGCCGAAATTAATGGTGCTGGCAGGACTGGGATGTTGGTGCTGATTGCTAATTAACATTAGCCCAGTGCTAAACTCACTGCGCAAGGCCAGTTCTCCTGGTGGTATTCAGAGCAGGAGGCCCAATGTAGCATGGCCGTAACATCATTGCAGCAAGAACAGCCTTCTCTTAAAGCAAGGCTGTGATTTTAGAAAGCAGTGCGGTCCCTTAAAGGGGCACTGCCTTCTAAAACAAAAAAAATAAGTATCATTTAAAAATAGGCAGTTTTTAGCCCTTAGAGATCAACTGCCTTCTGAAACAAAAATTAAAAAGAATTCCCGAATGGCAGTCTTCAGCTCTTAAAGCTGTATTCCCTTCTGCAACTACAAAAATAGGAAAAGTGCGCTAGCACTAACACAAATGGCTCAGCAAGCCAGGGAAGGGCACTCAGGTCTCGCCCGCAGCACTCCAGCTTTGTGCAGGGGGACAACACTGCAAGAGAGGTCCTCTACCCACAGGGGCCAAGATGCCCTCCACAGAGGCTGGCTGGCTGCGGGTGGGTAGGTCTGCGGCCACGCATAGGGAAAAAAGAGAATTCGCATGGGGGTCAGGCTGTTAAATAGATTGGGGGGTAGCGGATCGAGGGTCGGGCCGGGCCATTAACTGGATTGGGGAGGGGGGGTAGAGGATCGGGGGGAGGGCCGGGCCATTAACTGGATCGGGGGGGGGAGGGTGGAGGGTGGGTAGAGGATCAGGGGTCGGGCTGGGCTATTAACTGGATCGGGGCGGGGGGGTTGGCTTAGGGTGGGTAGAGGATCGGGGGTCGGGCCGGGCCATTAAATGGATGGGGGGGGGGGCGAGTAGAGGATCGTGGGGCGGGGGGAGAGAGGATTGGGCCGGATGATGGCAGAGGGGTGAAGGGAAGATAATGGCTAGCCACCGGAGGATTGTGGCCGGCCTAAGAAACATCGCTGAGGCTGTGGGGGGAGGGGGAGTGGGGGGGGTAAATGCCTGAGGGGCTGATCGGATGCCTCGTGAGGGGTCCCCGATTATGGGAGATCTGCTAGGCAGAGACCCTGGATCCAGGAGGTAGGTAAAAAGACATTCATCTCCTGGATGCTGCTGTCCCCGCCTTGCTGTAACTGTTGGGTGTGAAGCCCGTCCACATGCAGTTAAAAACAGGATGGAGGTTAAAAAAGAGGCTTTCAGCCTCAGTATCATATTTACATTGACGTTCCGTCCCCTGGAAGCAGGTTGGCTGCCCACCCCCATCCTGCCTCCATTAAAGCTGGAATTGGGTGGGTTGGAGTCGGGATCAGGTCGGGAATCCCATTTTTAACCATTTAACTGCCCCCCACGCTCCAAATCCACCCACTTTTTAAGGTTAAAATTCCCTCCAAGGATTTTAAATTCAATGCGCTGGGAGAAAGGGAGTGAGTTTTGGTCATGAGGATAGCGGAGATTGGTGGGAACCTAAGGGGCTGTGGTCCCAGCAGTGCTGTACCAAGACTGCTTTACCAGGCCGACTGTGTGACAGGTTTGTGCGAGAATGAGTGAGAAGCAGTAAAAAATCACAAGAGTAAAATGGTACTAAGTCTGAACTTGGGGCAAGCCTGCTACTTTGCCTTTCCCCACTCTATTATTGCTCTTATATAACAGTAAACTGAGGGTGGCCTGGTCCAAATAAGTGAGGGGCCTGTGAGTTGTGAACATTTCCCATTTCAGGTTTATGCCCTTGATGTGGAGCTGGGTCAGTGGGGTGTCAGTGTGGGGCTGGGTCAGTGGGGTGTGGGTGTGGGGCTGGTTCAGTGGGATGTCAGTGTGGGGCTGGGTCAGTAGGGTGTCAGTGTGGGGCTGGGTCAGTGGGGTGTGGGTGTGGGGCTGGGTCAGTGGGGTGTGGGTGTGGGGCTGGGTCAGTGGGACGTCAGTGTGGGGCTGGGTCAGTGGGATGTCAGTGTGGGGCTGGGTCAGTGGGCTGTCAGTGTGGGGCTGGGTCAGTGGGGTGTCTGTGTGGGGCTGGGTCAGTGGGGTGTCTGTGTGGGGCTGGGTCAGTGGGGTGTGGGTGTGGGGCTGGGTCAGTGGGGTGTGGGTGTGGGGCTGGGTCAGTGGGGTATCAGTGTGGGGCTGGGTCAGTGGGGTGTGGGTGTGGGGCTGGGTCAGTGGGGTGTCAGTGTGGGGCTGGGTCAGTGGGGTGTGGGTGTGGGGCTGGGTCAGTGGGATGTCAGTGTGGGGCTGGGTCAGTGGGGTGTCAGCGTGGGGCTGGGTCAGTGGGGTGTCAGTGTGGGGCTGGGTCAGTGGGGTGTCAGTGTGGGGCTGGGTCAGTGGGCTGTCAGTGTGGGGCTGGGTCAGTAGGGTGTCAGTGTGGGGCTGGGTCAGTGGGATGTCAGTGTGGGGCTGGGTCAGTGGGCTGTCAGTGTGGGGCTGGGTCAGTGGGGTGTGGGTGTGGGGCTGGGTCAGTGGAATGTCAGTGTGGGGCTGGGTCAGTGGGGTGTCTGTGTGGGGCTGGGTCAGTGGGCTGTCAGTGTGGGGCTGGGTCCGTGGGGTGTCTGTGTGCGGCTGGGTCAGTGGGATGTCTGTGTGGGGCTGGGTCAGTGGGGTGTCAATGTGGGGCTGGGTCAGTGGGGTTTCAATGTGGGGTTGGGTCAGTGGGATGTCAGTGTGGGGCTGGGTCAGTGTGGTGTCTGTGTGGGGCTGGGTCAGTGTGGTGTCAGTGTGGGGCTGGGTCAGTGTGGTGTCTGTGTGGGGCTGGGTCAGTGTGGTGTCAGTGTGGGGCTGGGTCAGTGGGGTGTCTGTGTGGGGCTGGGTCAGTGGGGTGTCTGTGTGGGGCTGGGTCAGTGTGGTGTCTGTGTGGGGCTGGGTCAGTGTGGTGTCAGTGTGGGGCTGGGTCAATTGGGTGTCAGTGTGGGGCTGGGTCAGTGTGGTGTCTGTGTGGGGCTGGGTCAGTGTGGTGTCTGTGTGGGGCTGGGTCAGTGGGGTGTCTGTGTGGGGCTGGGTCAGTGGGGTGTCAGTGTGGGGCTGGGTCAGTGTGGTGTCAGTGTGGGGCTGGGTCAGTGGGCTGTCAGTGTGGGGCTGGGTCAATGGGGTGTCAGTGTGTGGCTGGGTCAGTGGGCTGTCAGTGTGGGGCTGGGTCAGTGTGGTGTCAGTGTGGGGCTGGGTCAGTGTGGTGTCTGTGTGGGGCTGGGTCAATGGGATGTCAGTGTGGGGCTGGGTCAGTGGGGTGTCAGTGTGGGGCTGGGTCAGTGGGGTGTCTGTGTGGGGCTGGGTCAGTGGGGTATCTGTGTGGGGCTGGGTCAGTGGGGTGTCAGTGTGGGGCTGGGTCAATGGGATGTCAGTGTGGGGCTGGGTCAGTGGGCTGTCAGTGTGGGGCTGGGTCAGTGGGGTGTCAGTGTGGGGCTGGGTCAGTGGGCTGTCAGTGTGGGGCTGGGTCAGTGGGGTATCTGTGTGGGGCTGGGTCAGTGGGGTGTCAGTGTGGGGCTGGGTCAGTGGGGTGTCTGTGTGGGGCTGGGTCAGTGGGGTGTCAGTGTGGGGCTGGGTCAGTGGGGTGTCAGTGTGGGGCTGGGTCAGTGGGGTGTCAGTGTGGGGCTGGGTCAGTGGGGTGTGGGTGTGGGGCTGGGTCAGTGGGGTGTCAGTGTGGGGCTGGGTCAGTGGGGCATGGGTGTGGGGCTGGGTCAGTGGGATGTCAGTGTGGGGCTGGGTCAGTGGGGTGTCAGTGTGGGGCTGGGTCAGTGGGGTGTCAGTGTGGGGCTGGGTCAGTGGGGTGTCAGTGTGGGGCTGGGTCAGTGGGGTGTCAGTGTGGGGCTGGGTCAGTGGGGTGTCAGTGTGGGGCTGCGTCAGTGGGCGGTCAGTGTGGGGCTGGGTCAGTAGTGTGTCAGTGTGGGGCTGGGTCAGTGGGATGTCAGTGTGGGGCTGGGTCAGTGGGCTGTCAGTGTGGGGCTGCGTCAGTGGGGTATCTGTGTGGGGCTGGGTCAGTGGGATGTCAGTGTGGGGCTGGGTCAGTGGGGTGTCAGTGTGGGGCTGCGTCAGTGGGGTGTCTGTGTGGGGCTGGGTCAGTGGGATGTCAGTGTGGGGCTGGGTCAGTGGGATGTCAGTGTGGGGCTGGGTCAGTGGGGTGTCAGTGTGGGGCTGCGTCAGTGGGGTGTCTGTGTGGGGCTGGGTCAGTGGAATGTCAGTGTGGGGCTGGGTCAGTG
Source organism: Somniosus microcephalus (assembly GCF_052327205.1). NCBI lineage: Eukaryota > Metazoa > Chordata > Chondrichthyes > Squaliformes > Somniosidae > Somniosus > Somniosus microcephalus. Next base: position 136,365,779 of record NC_140988.1, read on the forward strand.
GGGTGTCAGTGTGGGGCTGGGTCAGTGGGATGTCAGTGTGGGGCTGGGTCAGTGGGCTGTCAGTGTGGGGCTGCGTCAGTGTGGTGTGGGTGTGGGGCTGGGTCAGTGGAATGTCAGTGTGGGGCTGGGTCAGTGGGCTGTCAGTGTGGGGCTGGGTCAGTGGGGTGTCAGTGTGGGGCTGGGTCAGTGGGGTGTCTGTGTGGGGCTGGGTCAGTGGGCTGTCAGTGTGGGGCTGGGTCAGTGGGGTGTCAGTGTGGGGCTGGGTCAGTGGGGTGTCTGTGTGGGGCTGGGTCAGTGTGGTGTCAGTGTGGGGCTGGGTCAGTGGGGTGTCAATGTGGGGCTGGGTCAGTGGGGTTTCAATGTGGGGTTGGGTCAGTGGGGTGTCAATGTGGGGCTGGGTCAGTCGGGTGTGACGTAAGAAAACTACGAGGAACTTGGTCAAAGCGTTAAACAAAGCATCAATCAACTGTTTTACAACATGGAGGTCTCGTTTGTCCTTCACTAGTTCCTATTGAGAATGTCCTGAGCAAGCTGGGCCCGTGGCCGAGTATTTATTCTATCCCTGGACAGCGCCACCAGCAGGCCACCCTGTGTCATTTTATGAGTCATGTCCACATAAATGAAGATTCATGTCAGGGTGTCATTGTGTGGCTGGGTCAGTGGGGTGTCAGTGTGGGGCTGGGTCAGTGGGGTGTCAGTGTGGGGCTGGGTCAGTGGGGTGTCAGTGTGGGGCTGGGTCAGTGGGCTGTCAGTGTGGGGCTGGGTCAGTGGGGTGTCAGTGTGGGGCTGGGTCAGTGGGGTGTCAGTGTGGGGCTGGGTCAGTGGGGTGTCTGTGTGGGGCTGGGTCAGTGGGCTGTCAGTGTGGGGCTGGGTCAGTGGGATGTCAGTGTGGGGCTGGGTCAGTGGGCCGTCAGTGTGAGGCTGGGTCAGTGGGGTGTCAGTGTGTGGCTGGGTCAGTGGGGTTTCAGTGTGGGGCTGGGTCAGTGGGCTGTCAGTGTGAGGCTGGGTCAGTGGGCTGTCAGTGTGGAGCTGGGTCAATGGGGTGTCAGTGTGGGGCTGGGTCAGTGTGGTGTCTGTGTGGGGCTGGGTCAGTGTGGTGTCAGTGTGGGGCTGGGTCAGTGTGGTGTCAGTGTGGGGCTGGGTCAGTGGGGTGTCAGTATGGGGCTGGGTCAGTGGGGTGTCTGTGTGGGGATGTGTCAGTGGGGTGTCAGTGTGGGGCTGGGTCAGTGCGGTGTGGGTGTGGGGCTGGGTCAGTGGAATGTCAGTGTGGGGCTGGGTCAGTGGGCTGTCAGTGTGGGGCTGGGTCAGTGGGGTGTCAGTGTGGGGCTGGGTCAGTGGGCTGTCAGTATGGGGCTGGGTCAGTGGGGTGTGGGTGTGGGGCTGGGTCAGTGGGCTGTCAGTGTGGGGCTGGGTCAATGGGGTGTCAGTGTGGGGCTGGGTCAGTGTGGTGTTTGTATGGGGCTGGGTCACTGGGGTGTCTGTGTGGGGCTGGGTCAGTGTGGTGTCAGTGTGTGGCTGGGTCAGTGGGGTATGGGTGGGGGGCTGGGTCAGTGGGGTGTGGGTGTGGGGCTGGGTCAGTGGAGTGTCTGTGTGGGGCTGTCAGTGGGGTGTCTGTGTGGGGCTGGGTCAGTTGGGTGTCTGTGTGGGGCTGGGTCAGTGGGGTGTCTGTGTGGGGCTGGGTCAGTGGGGTGTCTGTGTGGTGCTGGGTCAGTGGGGTGTCAGTGTGGGGCTGGGTCAGTCGGCTGTCTGTGTGGGGCTGGGTCAGTGGAGTGTCAGTTTGGGGCTGGGTCAGTGTGGTGTCAGTGTGGGGCTGGGTCAATGGGGTGTCAGTGTGGGTCTGGGTCAGTGGGGCATCAGTGTGGGACTGGGTCAGTGTGGCATCTGTATGGGGCTGGGTCAGTGGGGCATCAGTGTGGGGCTGGGTCAGTGGGGTGTCTGTGTGGGGCTGGGTCAGTGGGGTGTCTGTGTGGGGCTGGGTCAGTGGGGTTTCAGTGTGTGGCTGGGTCAGTGGGGTTTCTGTGTGGTGCTGGGTCAGTTGGCTGTCAGTGTGGGGCTGGGTCAATGGGGTGTCAGTGTGGGGCTGGGTCAGTGGGCTGTCAGTGTGGGGCTGGGTCAGTGGGCTGTCAGTGTGGGGCTGGGTCAGTGGGATGTCAGTGTGGGGCTGGGTCAGTGGGCCGTCAGTGTGGGGCTGGGTCAGTGGGGTGTCAGTGTGGGGCTGGGTCAGTGGGGTGTCAGTGTGTGGCTGGGTCAGTGGGATGTCAGTGTGGGGCTGGGTCAGTGGGCCGTCAGTGTGGGGCTGGGTCAGTGGGGTGTCAGTGTGGGGCTGGGTCAGTGGGGTGTCTGTGTGGGGCTGGGTCAGTGTGGTGTCTGTGTGGGGCTGGGTCAGTGTGGTGTCAGTGTGGGGCTGGGTCAGTGGGGTGTCAGTGTGGGGCTGGGTCAGTGGGGTGTCTGTGTGGGGCTGGGTCAGTGGGGTGTCTGTGTGGGGCTGGGTCAGTGGGGTGTCAATGTGGGGCTGGGTCAATGGGGTGTCAGTGTGGGGCTGGGTCAGTGGGGTATCAGTGTGGGGCTGGGTCAGTGGGGTGTCTGTGTGGGGCTGGGTCAGTGGGGTGTCTGGGTGGGGCTGGGTCAGTGGGGTGTCAGTGTGGGGCTGGGTCAGTGGGGTGTCTGTGTGGGGCTGGGTCAGTGGGGTGTCTGTGTGGGGCTGGGTCAGTGTGGTGTCAGTGTGGGGCTGGGTCAATGGGATGTCAGTGTGGGGCTGGGTCAGTGGGCTGTCAGTGTGGGGCTGGGTCAGTGGGGTGTCTGTGTGGGGCTGGGTCAGTGGGGTGTCAGTGTGGGGCTGGGTCAATAGGGTGTCTGTGTGGGGCTGGGTCAGTGGGGTGTCAGTGTGTGGCTGGGTCAGTGGGGTACGGGTGTGGGGCTGGGTCAGTGGGGTGTCAGTTTGGGGTGGGTCAGTGGGCTGTCAGTGTGGGGTTGGGTCAGTGGGGTGTGGGTGTGGGGCTGGGTCAGTGGGCTGTCAGTGTGTGGCTGGGTCAGTGGGGTGTCAGTGTGTGGCTGGGTCAGTGGGGTATGGGTGTGGGGCTGGGTCAGTGGGGTGTGGGTGTGGGGCTGGGTCAGTGGGGTGTCTGTGTGGGGCTGTCAGTGGGGTGTCTGTGTGGGGCTGGGTCAGTTGGGTGTCTGTGTGGGGCTGGGTCAGTGGGGTGTCTGTGTGGGTCTGGGTCAGTGGGGTGTCTGTGTGGTGCTGGGTCAGTGTATTGTCAGTGTGGGGCTGGGTCAGTGGGGTGTCAGTGTGGGGCTGGGTCAGTGGGCTGTCTGTGTGGGGCTGGGTCAGTGGAGTGTCAGTTTGGGGCTGGGTCAGTGTGGTGTCAGTGTGGGTCTGGGTCAATGGGGTGTCAGTGTGGGTCTGGGTCAGTGGGGCATCAGTGTGGGGCTGTGTCAGTGTGGCATCTGTGTGGGGCTGAGTCAGTGGGGCATCAGTGTGGGGCTGGGTCAGTGGGGTGTCTGTGTGGGGCTGGGTCAGTGGGGTGTCTGTGTGGGGCTGGGTCAGTGGGGTTTCAGTGTGTGGCTGGGTCAGTGGGGTGTGGGTGTGGGTCTGGGTCAGTGGGGTTTCTGTGTGGTGCTGGGTCAGTTGGCTGTCAGTGTGGGGCTGAGTCAGTGGGATGTCAGTGTGGGGCTGGGTCAGTGGGATATCAGTGTGGGGCTGGGTTAGTGGGCTGTCAGTGTGGGGCTGGGTCAGTGGGGTGTCAGTGTGGGGCTGGGTCAGTGGGCTGTCAGTGTGGGGCTGGGTCAGTGGGGTGTGGGTGTGGGGCTGGGTCAGTGGGCTGTCAGTGTGGGGCTGGGTCAGTGGGGTGTCAGTGTGGGGCTGGGTCAGTGGGCTGTCAGTGTAGGGCTGGGTCAGTGGGGTGTGGGTGTGGGGCTGGGTCAGTGGGCTGTCAGTGTGGGGCTGGGTCAGTGTGGTGTCTGTGTGGGGCTGGGTCAGTGGGCTGTCAGTGTGGGGCTGGGTCAGTGGGGCGTCAGTGTGGGGCTGGGTCAGTGGGATGTCAGTGTGGGGCTGGGTCAGATGGGTGTCAGTGTGGGGCTGGGTCAGTGGGGTGTCAATGTGGGGCTGGGTCAGTGGGGTTTCAATGTGGGGCTGGGTCAGTGGCGTGTCAATGTGGGGCTGGGTCAGTCGGGTGTGACGTAAGAAAACTACTAGGCACTTGGTCAAAGCGTTAAACAAAGCTTCAATCAACTGTTTTACAACATGGAGGTCTCGTTTGTCCTTCACTAGTTCCTATTGAGAATGTCCTGAGCAAGCTGGGCCCGTGGCCGAGTATTTATACTATCCCTAGACAGCGCCACCAGCAGGCCGCCCTGTGTCATTTTATGAGTCATTTCCACATGAATGACAAGATTCATGTCAGGGTGTCATTGTGGGGCTGGGTCAGTGGGGGGTCAGTGGGGGGCTGGGTCAGTGGGGTGTCAGTGTGGGTCTGGGTCAGTGGGCTGTCAGTGTGCGGCTGGGTCAATGGGGTGTCAGTGTGGGGCTGGGTCAGTGTGGTGTCTGTGTGGTGCTGGGTCAGTGGGGTGCCTGTGTGGGGCTGGGTCAGTGGGGTGTCTGTGTGGGACTGGGACATTGGGATGTCTGTATGGGGCTGGGTCACTGGGGTGTCTGTGTGGGGCTGGGTCAGTGGGGTGTCAGTGTGTGGCTGGGTCAGTGGGGTATGGGTGTGGGGCTGGGTCAGTGGGGTGTCAGTGTGGGGCTGGGTCAGTGGGGTGTGGGTGTGGGGCTGGGTCAGTGGGGTGTCTGTGTGGGGCTGGGTCAGTGGGTGTCTGTGTGTGGCTGGTTCAGTGGGGTGTGGGTGTGGGTCTGGGTCAGTGGGGTTTCTGTGTGGTGCTGGGTCAGTGTATTGTCAATGTGGAGCTGGGTCAGTGGAGTGTCTGTGTGGGGCTGGGTCAGTGGAGTGTCAGTGTGGGGCTGGGTCAGTGTGGTGTCTGTATGGGTCTGGGTCAATGGGGTTTCAGTGTGGGTCTGGGTCAGTGGGGCATCAGTGTGGGGCTGGGTCAGTGTGGCATCTGTGTGGGGCTGGGTCAGTGGGGAATCAGTGTGGGGCTGGGTCAGTGGGCTGTCTGTGTGGGGCTGGGTCAGTGGGGTGTCTGTGTGGGGCTGGGTCAGTGGGGTGTCTGTGTGGGGCTGGGTCAGTGGGGTTTCAGTGTGTGGCTGGTTCAGTGGGGTGTGGGTGTGGGTCTGGGTCAGTGGGGTTTCTGTGTGGTGCTGGGTCAGTGTATTGTCAATGTGGAGCTGGTTCAGTGGAGTGTCTGTGTGGGGCTGGGTCAGTGGAGTGTCAGTGTGGGGCTGGATCAGTGTGGCATCTGTGTGGGGCTGGGTCAGTGGGGAATCAGTGTGGGGCTGGGTCAGTGGGGTGTCAGTGTGGGGCTGGGTCAGTGGGCTGTCAGTATGGGGCTGGGTCAGTGGGGTGTGGGTGTGGGGCTGGGTCAGTGGGCTGTCAGTGTGGGGCTGGGTCAATGGGGTGTCAGTGTGGGGCTGGGTCAGTGTGGTGTTTGTATGGGGCTGGGTCACTGGGGTGTCTGTGTGGGGCTGGGTCAGTGGGGTGTCAGTGTGTGGCTGGGTCAGTGGGGTATGGGTGGGGGGCTGGGTCAGTGGGGTGTGGGTGTGGGGCTGGGTCAGTGGAGTGTCTGTGTGGGGCTGTCAGTGGGGTGTCTGTGTGGGGCTGGGTCAGTTGGGTGTCTGTGTGGGGCTGGGTCAGTGGGGTGTCTGTGTGGGGCTGGGTCAGTGGGGTGTCTGTGTGGTGCTGGGTCAGTGGGGTGTCAGTGTGGGGCTGGGTCAGTCGGCTGTCTGTGTGGGGCTGGGTCAGTGGAGTGTCAGTTTGGGGCTGGGTCAGTGTGGTGTCAGTGTGGGGCTGGGTCAATGGGGTGTCAGTGTGGGTCTGGGTCAGTGGGGCATCAGTGTGGGGCTGGGTCAGTGTGGCATCTGTGTGGGGCTGGGTCAGTGGGGCATCAGTGTGGGGCTGGGTCAGTGGGGTGTCTGTGTGGGGCTGGGTCAGTGGGGTGTCTGTGTGGGGCTGGGTCAGTGGGGTTTCAGTGTGTGGCTGGGTCAGTGGGGTTTCTGTGTGGTGCTGGGTCAGTTGGCTGTCAGTGTGGGGCTGGGTCAATGGGGTGTCAGTGTGGGGCTGGGTCAGTGGGCTGTCAGTGTGGGGCTGGGTCAGTGGGCTGTCAGTGTGGGGCTGGGTCAGTGGGATGTCAGTGTGGGGCTGGGTCAGTGGGCCGTCAGTGTGGGGCTGGGTCAGTGGGGTGTCAGTGTGGGGCTGGGTCAGTGGGGTGTCAGTGTGTGGCTGGGTCAGTGGGATGTCAGTGTGGGGCTGGGTCAGTGGGCCGTCAGTGTGGGGCTGGGTCAGTGGGGTGTCAGTGTGGGGCTGGGTCAGTGGGGTGTCTGTGTGGGGCTGGGTCAGTGTGGTGTCTGTGTGGGGCTGGGTCAGTGTGGTGTCAGTGTGGGGCTGGGTCAGTGGGGTGTCAGTGTGGGGCTGGGTCAGTGGGGTGTCTGTGTGGGGCTGGGTCAGTGGGGTGTCTGTGTGGGGCTGGGTCAGTGGGGTGTCAATGTGGGGCTGGGTCAATGGGGTGTCAGTGTGGGGCTGGGTCAGTGGGGTGTCAGTGTGGGGCTGGGTCAGTGGGGTGTCTGTGTGGGGCTGGGTCAGTGGGGTGTCTGGGTGGGGCTGGGTCAGTGGGGTGTCAGTGTGGGGCTGGGTCAGTGGGGTGTCTGTGTGGGGCTGGGTCAGTGGGGTGTCTGTGTGGGGCTGGGTCAGTGTGGTGTCAGTGTGGGACTGGGTCAATGGGATGTCAGTGTGGGGCTGGGTCAGTGGGCTGTCAGTGTGGGGCTGGGTCAGTGGGGTGTCAGTGTGGGGCTGGGTCAATAGGGTGTCTGTGTGGGGCTGGGTCAGTGGGGTGTCAGTGTGTGGCTGGGTCAGTGGGGTACGGGTGTGGGGCTGGGTCAGTGGGGTGTCAGTTTGGGGTGGGTCAGTGGGCTGTCAGTGTGGGGTTGGGTCAGTGGGGTGTGGGTGTGGGGCTGGGTCAGTGGGCTGTCAGTGTGTGGCTGGGTCAGTGGGGTGTCAGTGTGTGGCTGGGTCAGTGGGGTATGGGTGTGGGGCTGGGTCAGTGGGGTGTGGGTGTGGGGCTGGGTCAGTGGGGTGTCTGTGTGGGGCTGTCAGTGGGGTGTCTGTGTGGGGCTGGGTCAGTTGGGTGTCTGTGTGGGGCTGGGTCAGTGGGGTGTCTGTGTGGGTCTGGGTCAGTGGGGTGTCTGTGTGGTGCTGGGTCAGTGTATTGTCAGTGTGGGGCTGGGTCAGTGGGGTGTCAGTGTGGGGCTGGGTCAGTGGGCTGTCTGTGTGGGGCTGGGTCAGTGGAGTGTCAGTTTGGGGCTGGGTCAGTGTGGTGTCAGTGTGGGTCTGGGTCAATGGGGTGTCAGTGTGGGTCTGGGTCAGTGGGGCATCAGTGTGGGGCTGTGTCAGTGTGGCATCTGTGTGGGGCTGAGTCAGTGGGGCATCAGTGTGGGGCTGGGTCAGTGGGGTGTCTGTGTGGGGCTGGGTCAGTGGGGTGTCTGTGTGGGGCTGGGTCAGTGGGGTTTCAGTGTGTGGCTGGGTCAGTGGGGTGTGGGTGTGGGTCTGGGTCAGTGGGGTTTCTGTGTGGTGCTGGGTCAGTTGGCTGTCAGTGTGGGGCTGAGTCAGTGGGATGTCAGTGTGGGGCTGGGTCAGTGGGATATCAGTGTGGGGCTGGGTTAGTGGGCTGTCAGTGTGGGGCTGGGTCAGTGGGGTGTCAGTGTGGGGCTGGGTCAGTGGGCTGTCAGTGTGGGGCTGGGTCAGTGGGGTGTGGGTGTGGGGCTGGGTCAGTGGGCTGTCAGTGTGGGGCTGGGTCAGTGGGCTGTCAGTGTAGGGCTGGGTCAGTGGGGTGTGGGTGTGGGGCTGGGTCAGTGGGCTGTCAGTGTGGGGCTGGGTCAGTGTGGTGTCTGTGTGGGGCTGGGTCAGTGGGCTGTCAGTGTGGGGCTGGGTCAGTGGGGCGTCAGTGTGGGGCTGGGTCAGTGGGATGTCAGTGTGGGGCTGGGTCAGATGGGTGTCAGTGTGGGGCTGGGTCAGTGGGGTGTCAATGTGGGGCTGGGTCAGTGGGGTTTCAATGTGGGGCTGGGTCAGTGGCGTGTCAATGTGGGGCTGGGTCAGTCGGGTGTGACGTAAGAAAACTACTAGGCACTTGGTCAAAGCGTTAAACAAAGCTTCAATCAACTGTTTTACAACATGGAGGTCTCGTTTGTCCTTCACTAGTTCCTATTGAGAATGTCCTGAGCAAGCTGGGCCCGTGGCCGAGTATTTATACTATCCCTAGACAGCGCCACCAGCAGGCCGCCCTGTGTCATTTTATGAGTCATTTCCACATGAATGACAAGATTCATGTCAGGGTGTCATTGTGGGGCTGGGTCAGTGGGGGGTCAGTGGGGGGCTGGGTCAGTGGGGTGTCAGTGTGGGTCTGGGTCAGTGGGCTGTCAGTGTGGGGCTGGGTCAATGGGGTGTCAGTGTGGGGCTGGGTCAGTGTGGTGTCTGTGTGGTGCTGGGTCAGTGGGGTGCCTGTGTGGGGCTGGGTCAGTGGGGTGTCTGTGTGGGACTGGGACATTGGGATGTCTGTATGGGGCTGGGTCACTGGGGTGTCTGTGTGGGGCTGGGTCAGTGGGGTGTCAGTGTGGGGCTGGGTCAGTGGGGTGTGGGTGTGGGGCTGGGTCAGTGGGGTGTCTGTGTGGGGCTGGGTCAGTGGGTGTCTGTGTGTGGCTGGTTCAGTGGGGTGTGGGTGTGGGTCTGGGTCAGTGGGGTTTCTGTGTGGTGCTGGGTCAGTGTATTGTCAATGTGGAGCTGGGTCAGTGGAGTGTCTGTGTGGGGCTGGGTCAGTGGAGTGTCAGTGTGGGGCTGGGTCAGTGTGGTGTCTGTATGGGTCTGGGTCAATGGGGTGTCAGTGTGGGTCTGGGTCAGTGGGGCATCAGTGTGGGGCTGGGTCAGTGTGGCATCTGTGTGGGGCTGGGTCAGTGGGGAATCAGTGTGGGGCTGGGTCAGTGGGCTGTCTGTGTGGGGCTGGGTCAGTGGGGTGTCTGTGTGGGGCTGGGTCAGTGGGGTTTCAGTGTGTGGCTGGTTCAGTGGGGTGTGGGTGTGGGTCTGGGTCAGTGGGGTTTCTGTGTGGTGCTGGGTCAGTGTATTGTCAATGTGGAGCTGGTTCAGTGGAGTGTCTGTGTGGGTCTGGGTCAGTGGGGTTTCTGTGTTGTGCTGGGTCAGTGTATTGTCAATGTGGAGCTGGGTCAGTGGAGTGTCTGTGTGGGGCTGGGTCAGTGGAGTGTCACTGTGGGGCTGGGTCAGTGGGCTGTCTGTATGGTTCTGGGTCAATGGGGTGTCAGTGTGGGGCTGGGTCAGTGGGGCATCAGTGTGGGGCTGGGTCAGTGGGATGTCTGTGTGGGGCTGGGTCAGTGGGGTGTCTGTGTGGGGCTGGGTCAGTGGGGTGTCTGTGTGAGGCTGGGTCAGTGGGGTGTCTGTGTGGGGCTGGGTCAGTGGGGCATCAGTGTGGGGCTGGGTCAGTGGGGTGTCTGTGTGGGGCTGGGTCAGTGGGGTGTCTGTGTGGGGCTGGGTCAATGGGGTGTCTGTGTGGGGCTGGTTCAGTGGGGCGTTAATGTAAGGCTGGGTCAGGGGAACTGAGGAACAACAACTTGTGACCTGAACAGGGTCAATGAGAAGGCAAGATCCAGGTTCCAGAGCCTCACTGCAAAGAAAAGATGCATTTAAGGAGAAGCTAGAGAAACACGTGAGGGAGAAAGGTTATGTTGATGAAGAGGGGAGGAGGCTCGTGTGGAGCATCAACAGTGGTGTGAACCAGTTGGGCTGAATGGCCTGTTTCTGTGCTGTAAATTCTATGCAATTCTATGAAGGGATTGAAATACAGTCCTGTTAGGGAGGTTATTTGAAATGAATAGAGTTGGCAGGACTAGGTGTCATCCATGTAATGTCTGTCGGTTATGTGCCAGGAAATATTACTTCATGCAGTTTTTGTTTGCCTCTGGAACAAGCTACAGAGACAGGTGGTGAACGTGGATCACGATAGCCCTTTGAAAAGGAACTTGAGAAGTTTCTGACAGATGAGGACTGTTATAGTGGATAAGTTGCTCGGTAGTTGCGAATGTGATGAGTCATGGGGAAACTCGCTTGATTCCCTCGGAGTTAGAGAGGAATTTACCAGAGTTTTTCCTGAATGTAACATAGCTATTTTTTCCTTTCTCCGCCACTCCCTGTTCAGGGTGGTTGGAAAATGGGCAAGTTTGTATTGTCATTGGATGGGGAAGAAGTAATGGGTCTTTTTGCACTCTGTTCGCATTTTGATGAATATAGAGCTGGATAGTAGTGACATTTGAGTATTTAGAGACAAACGGGAGATTGGAGGTAGGGAAGTAGTTGGAGAGAATAAAAGAATCAATGGTGGGTTTTTGAAGGAATTATGACAGCTGTTTATAAAGATGGGGGACTGAACTTGTGGCAAGGGAGCATTGACAATATCACTGAGCAGTATGCTGAGAATTGTATACGTGTTGGGTTGGGAGGGGATCGGGGGTGGAAGGTCTCATAGAAGAGATAAGCTAGTGAGTGCAAGAGAGGAGATAGCAGAGAAGTGTAGAGTATGTAAGGATAGATTTTCATGTGTGCTGCATAGTGGGATGCCCGCCCAATGTCACCAGCAAGAGGCCTGAACCATTTTGATGGTTGGGGCTTCAATTAAATCTGCCAAGCGACCTGACTACAGATTTCCAGGGCTGACTGGTAGCTTGCAGGACAGAAAATCAAATGGCTCCTCGGTGGAGCTGAGCCCGCTGTTTCAACTTAAAGGGAAGGAACAGGTTACTGCAGGGGGCAGTGGGAGGTCGTGGAGATCTGACAATGGGCAGGAAGAGTTTTGTGGGGCTGGGAGGAGCATTCATACTCCTCCCGCCGCACAAAAATCCTTAGGGGGAAAAATTCGGTTGGTTGCGCCACCCATTAGCGCCTAAAGAGGTCGAGAAGTGGGGTGCTAACCAACTAGCGCCCGGGCGCAGCGAACCCTATGCCTCTTCCCAAATTGAGCGGACATTTAGCGCCGGCGCTAAACCGTTGCGCCCGCTCACCGGCGCACGCAGATCATGACGTCATTTCAGTGTGCAACGCCCTTGGTGCGTCCCGGACCGGAAATTCAGTGGCGCCCCCCCTCCGTTCCGCCTGGCGCTAACAAGGACAGGTTACCTGGAATGTTTCCCAGTCACTGTCGGGCTGGGGGGGCGCTATTTAAAGGGGACTCTTCCTGGATTATTAGTGGTAGCCATTTGTGGACCACGCCTTCTTTGAGAGAGAGAGAGTTGCTCAGAGACAAACTGAGAGCCATTTCTGCAGTGAGCCAGCGCTGGCTGAGGAACTTTAGCCTTCTGAACATAACTTTGCAGTTAGTAAGCTTCTCAACCGGCATAACTTTCAGTGCGCACTTACTATGGGGGCTGCATTGGATGGGAACATCGTACTTCTCAATCATATTGACAGGGCACAGAGACGCAGGGATAGAGTGGCAGGCATGGCCAGATGGAGGAGGGGCTACAGACGTCGGCACACGAGACCTTACGCTGCCAGGGTTTTCCGCCAATAGTTTTCGTATATCAACATGTCAGAGGAGCAGTGTTTCCGAAGGCTGCGCTTCAGTAATGAGGTGGTCACTGAGCTCTGCCACCTGCTTCAGCCAGATCTGCAGCCTCAACTAAGGTGCAGGACATCTCTGTCGGTGGCTGTGAAGATCACTGTGGCTCTAAACTTCTATGCCAGCAGCTCCTTTCAGGCCGCTACTGGGGACATTGCCAACATCTTACAGTTCGCGCTGTATTGCTGCATCCGTCAAGTGACTAATGCCCTCTTTAAAAGGAGACGGCATTACATCTCCTTCCCAATGACCCTGGACAAGCAGCGAGAGCGCGCAGAGGGCTTCACAAGGATAGCAGGCTTCCCCATGGTGCAGGGCGCCATTGACTGCGTGCATGTGGCTTTGTGGGCGCCTCTAGAGAATGCGGAGGATTTCCGCAACCGAAAGGGGTTCCATTCTTTGAATGTGCAGCTGGTCTGTGACCACCGACAGCTGATACTCGCTGTCAATGCCCACTTTCCGGGCAGCAGCCACGACGCCTTCATCCTGCGCCAGACTTCTGTGGCAGACCTTTTCGAGGCCCCAGCTCACCCAGGAGGCTGGCTTCTCGGGGACAAGGGCTATCCTCTGTGCCCCTGGCTGATGACCCCGCTCCATTCGCCCAGCACCCCTGCTGAGGAACGTTACAATGAGAGCCTTCAAGCGACCAGGAACATCATTGAGTACACAATCAGCGTGCTGAAGCAACGGTTCCGCTGTCTGGACCATTCCGGAGGAGCCCTTCAGTACTCACCTGAGCGAGTCTCCCACTTCGTGGTTGTGTGTTGCATGCTGCATAACCTGGCAATTCTCAGGACCCAGCCAATGCCACCAGACATTGAAGCACCAGCAGAGGAGGAGGAGGAGGAGCAGCACCAAGACGGGAGGGAGGCACAAACTGCAAGGGCCGTCCATCAGAGGCTTATAGCAAGTCACTTCTAGGCCCCTCTGAGGGAATGCTTTCTGCCATTCCAAGAACATTAATGGAACCGTTCTGCTACCCCTAAGCCGGTCAAGGCAAAAATTAGTGCAAAGAACAGACATGGACATTGTGAATAAATAAATTTAACAAAATGTGTATCCTTCCCGCATGACAAAGCAATGGAAACAAACAGCAAAACAAACAGACTGCCACATAGCTGACTCTCACACCCTGGAGACTGTCCAAAACATATCTGTCTCTCACACCCTGGAGACAATGTCCAAAACATAACCAACATTCAGACCAGCATCCTCGTCCATGAATGAAAGAAAGAACATAATTTAGCAGCACCTTCTACATTTTGCCCCTTGATGGTGATCTGCTTCCCTTGCGGAATTGCCCCCTTCCTGCCCTGCAGCTCCTCCGTAATGGGACCCCAGTGGCTGCAGCAAGGCTGGGGAAGGCCTGCTGACTGTCCGAAACTGAGACCGCAGATGCCCTTGAGGGACGGCCTGGACCAGCTCTGGACCTGGAGGGCCCGGCTGCTGACTGCTCCAACTCTGCATGGGCGGAAGCAGTCTGTCCTGCAGGTGGTGGCAGCTGCAGTGGAGAAGTGCCAGTGGTGGCACCAGGAATGCTGTCATCCTGAGAGCGGACAGCAGCTCCCTGGTCGCCCGACACACTGGCACTCTGACGGGACAGCACCGCAGCATGCGCAGCAATCAGCTGGTGCACAGGTTGCTGGCCTGATGTGGCGCGGCGAGGGCCCCCGGGGAATCCTGCCCAATCCTACGAGGGTGGCAGCAGTCAGTGTTTGCGTGGCCTCAATCTGCGTCTGCATGAGACCAGCCACTGACTGTGTGGCAGCACTCAGCACTTGCGTGGCAGGTGCCAGTGCTTCGCCGAAGTCCTGGAGAATCATTGCCAGTGCTGCGCCGAAGTCCTGCACAGAGCCTTGCCTGTGCTGCGCCGAAGTCCTGGACACTCCTTGCCAGTGTCTCAATGGAGTCGGGCATCCTTGCCACTGCAGCCATGAGCTCAGTGTGCCTCAGCCCAGCCTGGGCGCTCATTTCTGCGAGTGCACACACCTCTTCTGCGCTCTGTGCAGCAGCACTCGCGGCCCGACTCGCCCTCCGGGGAGACACCCCCGAGCTTCCCTACCCCCCTCGCGTTGCTGCAGGCTGCTGGGTCCTGGAGCTGCATCCTCCTCAGACCATTCCCCCCCGCTCCCCTCCAGGGAAGGCGTCTCCCCAGTCTGGACATGGGCTGGCTCGCCTGAGGGTGGTACGGATGGTCCGGCTTCCTCCTCCTCCTCGCCTCCAGAGTCACTCGCACTGGCAGCTTGAGGGCCCGCCTCCTGAGCTGGTGATGCAGCATCTGAAAGCAGGGAGATTCAAGAGTGGCTTTAGCAAAAGGACAGGGTGGCAGCAAGGGATGCATGAGTGCTGCAATGCTCTGACTTGGGTCCAGAGTGAAAAAGCATGCTGGTGTGGGGAACAAGTGGAAGGAGAGAGGTCAAAAAGGTGATGACCTTACCATTGCTGTCCACAATGGGGTCGGCATCTCCAGAGGCGACGGGGCCAATCATCTGGCTTGCCACAATCCGGTGGACTCGCTCCTCCAGGTCTGTAAGGGTCTGCAGGTGAGGCCGGCCTCCTCCGGTCCGATGCTGCTGCCTTCTATTATTCGCCAGCTTGGCCTGCAAGAGAAAGGACGGGGTGTGATGAAACCTGCAGCCCTGATCTGACATGACATGCCTCCCATGGTCGATTAGCCCTTACATTATGCTGCCCTGATCTGGGATGACATGCCTCCCATGGTCGATTAGCCCTTACATTATGCACAGAGCTGAATGTGCGTGTGTGTTTCCAGAAAGGGCCATGGGTGCTGGATCACAGCTGGCCATTGGGACTTTGCACACCCTCTGGCCATAAAGTGAGGTGCAGATGGAGGGATGAAGATGTTTCTGAAAAAGGCACTCACCCTGATGACCCGAGTGAGGTCATTGAACTTCTTCCTGCATTGCACAGGAGCCCTGGGAACCATGCTGCTGGAGGTGACTCTGTGGGAAACCTTCCTCCAAGCTCTGCGATAGTCACTGTGTTGAGGCCTCCTGCCATTCTCTGGGTAGAGCACAGATCGCCTGCGCTCCACCGCGCCAACCAGAGCATCCAATGCCCCCTCGCTGAAGCACTGCGCTCTCTCCCTGGCCCTCTCCATATTGATGCAGTTGTCGACGCCACAGGTAGGTTACCACCGAGTTTGAGGCCTACGAGGTGCAGGGTGCGGCTGGAGATGATAATCGATCCACCCCTTTAAGAGCTGGCCGGCGCCAGCGTGTCTGGCTGAAATTGATAATTGACAGCACCTGTGCTGTGCCCGCCCGTGGAGAAATTGCGTCGCGCTGCCGGGTTAGCGCCTTAAGACTATCATGCAGCGCCTGATTTAGCGCCGCAATCACCTTCAGGGGCGCAGCTACCCAATATCGCTCGAGGTGGCGATAAATTGTGCCTGGCGTTAAACTTTGCGCACCGCCAATATTAGCGCCCCAAACAGGGCAATACCGAATTTCTCCCCCGCAAAATCACTCACCTGTGACAGTTTAAGAATGGTCTCTTTAAGGACAACTGGTTAGGCCGCTCTACATAGAGCTTCATTGTATGGGGCTTGCGCAGTGTGCGTGCCACCCAGTGGAACACTATAATGGCATTGGTGTTCTATGAATGCCAAAAGACCCCAATTTGCATAAGTTAATGCCTGTTTCGGTGAGGACTTGGTCACCTATTTCTCGGCCTGGACCAAAAAGGGATCAGGTCAGACCAGCAGCCTTACCAGGGCGGTAAATCAATTTTTTAAGCAATTTTAATCTCGCTGATGACAAATAGGGCGTTAGAGGGATCAAAATTGGACTCATAGGTTCAAAGCAAGTTATAAGGAGAATCATGGGCACATGAAAAACAGAGGTAGTAGGCAACTGAGACAGCTGAAAAGATGATCTCACACTTCCAGATAAAGATATCCATGAGCTCCTCACATTTAGCGCTGTCAGATAATGATGAGGGAGCAGGGAAAGGGTGCCAGACAAAACAGTTTGTCATTAAGAGGAAGCTGGAGTTGTTCTTAGTGGAAGGGTTTGAATGAGGAGAGGGAGGTGCGCTGTTGTTTTAGATGATCAAACCAGATCTAGTAGTGGAAATTGAGGAGAAACAGCTGAAACGGCTGTTTTTAGTCATTCACACCATTTCTCTGGGGCTTCTGCCAAAGCTATGACAGGACGTCAGTGGAAACCCCCAGAAACTTCAGGCACATTTTTGTTTATCACTGCAAATTACTGGTGGTAAGGCAATTTATTAATAAAATGAACACATTAAAGCAGTATAAAATAATAGCTTGGTGATGTGTAAAGCAATGACACCATTAAGAGCTCCTAACTAAAATAATTAACCACAAACATCTTATTTAGAAACTCATGATTCTCATAACACACTCCTAACACATCGATTATTATTTTGAGATAATTACCTGGAATACTATGGATTTTCTCCTGATCTCCCAGGTAACTTTGGCAAAAGGTTGGCAGAGCACCTGGAGAAACAACGTAAATGACTAAAAAGCAGCTATTTACTCTGTTTCTTTAGGGTTTCTGCTCATCTTCCATTGAAGTTACAGTGGGAGATTGGGAGATCGGAAGAATCCCTGTGGAGGGTCTCCCCCAATTTATTTTGTATTCAGTGCTTAACAGATTCTTACTTGTGATTTTTACCTGAATACATGGCTTTCTTTTCTGGTGTCAGTATGTAAGACGCAGGTCTAACCAAATGTTTTCCATGTGACTGGTGGAACACTAAGATACAGCTGTAATGATACAGTAAGATTATTTGGTGTGTAATGTTACACAAATGCCAAGACAAAGCATATAATAAGATTATAGGCTCAAGTTCCAATCCAGGATTTGAGCACATAGGGGCTGAATTTCCGCTCGCATTTTCCTGCTCATTCGCCGTAACCTTGGTGCAAGAGCAGCAAAAATCCTGGAAAAACGGCATAAACTATGGAGCAGAGAATCCTGCAGAAATTCACCCCAATAATCTAGGCTGACAGTTCAGTGCAGTACTGAATAATACATTGCACAATAAATTGAACAATCCTTAAAATCTATGATTTACTGCTACCCATCAAAAAGATTCATACTTTACAGGACATTTTCAAAATTATTTTAAAATGACAATATGTGTAAAGAGCCACCTTTGTCCTTTTCAATGGCTCTTCAGTGCTTTGATTGACACCTAAACAATATTAAAATTGTATATTTTTCTAGCTAGCTTTTGTTTTGTGTGTGCCTGTCATGTTTCTAGGTTCGGAAGAAGAGTAAAGCCTGCAGAGCTGGATTATGTGAGGGCGATGAACTCATCTCAATCAACAGTAAACCTTGTTCAGAATTAACCCATTCCGAAGCCATGCAACTGATAGATGGGACCAGTGACACTCTGCAAATCCTCATTAAAAGGTAGAGCTATTTGTGTTGAAAACCAGTAAGACTCTTTATTTATTAGCAGTTTTATTATTTACATTTTACAATGATCGAGCTAGACATTAAAGTACAGGAAACAAAAAAGTGTGTTTTGATTTAGTCACTCAGTTGACCCACTAACAAGGCAGCATCTAGTTTATGTAGAATTCTCATTTACATTATTATTGAGATTTTCTTAAGTTATCAAACTCTTCCTATTGAAAGTAGCTCTGCTTTACTGTACAATGTAGCACTGTAGATGTTATTATACAAAGAGTTTTGCGCACTGGGCAGCTCAAATAGATGAGGAATATATACTCAAATAGAAGATTATGAATGGAACTTGTATGTCCATTTGCAAATTATTCCCTTGCAGGGTTGGGTGAGCTTTTTTAGTTCACATCCAGGCCACTAGATGGAGAACATGTGGAAACAAGACATTCCAAACCACAGGGACAAGGAAGAAATGGCATCATTCAGCTCATCCGACTCGAATGACACTTCCTGGCAGCCTTTTACAAAGTTGCATTAATAGCAGTGGAATAATTTGTGGGTCAGATCATCCCACCCTCTGAGCTAGGGAAGGGCATGTGACAGTGAGCAGAAAAGCATGTTTGAGCAGGAAAAACACACACTTAGAAAAACACATACGCATTTTAGAAGGGGTTGGGCTTTTGTGTTTGTTAAGATAAAGGGTGTCAATATTGGGAAGTAGAACATTAGCCACTATTCACACCCAGTGTTAGCATCAAGCATTTCTCGGTCAGGTATAACATAAATTGGAGGAAGGGTAAAGCGCCAACTATTTTGCTCCAGAAGAACACCCCAAGTGACTTTTCTATTCCTCACATCAACCATCCTTGCAAGCTCTCTCCCATAATGGAGTCTTGCCCGATGGGAGCCCAGATCAGAGTACTGGGTAGGGAGGTCAGTGATAAACAGTGTCCCTGACTTTCTGGCGAATGTGGGGTGCTATGAATCAGGCACGTGACTTCCCCATCCAATTCTGTGATCCACACACCTGCCAAGTAATGCTCCATGCCAGGAGCAGAGCCGTACAAATTTACCCTAATATCATCAATGTATATTCAGGTCAAGAGATTAGAGGTTTGTTACTTGATAACATTCACAGATAGCTGCTAATTGTTGCTCTTACTTTCAGGCCCTAGAGTTGCACAATATCAAATAATTAGTGATTTAAATCACAATTGAATAGCTTGGTAAGATGCATTAAGAATCCAAATGATAATTTATTCTTTTTCCTGTCTAGCAGTAGCACAGTTCAGTGAATTCTCGATTATAGTTGTGCACAATGTTCTACATTCCAGAATGTTTTTAAATGACTGAATGTCATAAAAAGAACTTTTGCATTATAATATTTGGGAATGTTTTCACTGCTGCAGAAATATTACCTACTTAAAGAACTAGTTGCAGTACCAGTTGTGCTAACTCCATAGAAATCCTGTTCATTAGCACATTGAGGGTTAACGTAGAATGTAGTACATATTTATGTGGCATATGCCATACTTAGAAGGCAATAGTGATTGCTTATGCAGGCACACTATCAAAATGCCTTCAAAAATTAATTTAATGGATGTGGGAGTTATAGATTTGACCTTTTAGTATTGTTTTGAAGCTTAATTGATTTGTTGATTACATCCATTTTCTTTAAAGTTTAATGAACTTGTGTTGGGCTGACTATAAAGTGGCTGTAAATCTGAATGATGTCTTCCAGAGCCTTTCATCATTCTGAATGTCTGACTCACTAGTGCTTCACTGGTGCAATTTTAGCCCTCTGGTCTCTATATCTTCAATGTATATTTAGGTAATTAGATAAGAGACTCGTTACTTGATAGTTTGTGCAGACAACTGCTGATTGGTGCTCTTCCATTCTGTGTCACCAGTCTAAATACAAGCTCTTACCGATGCATGATAAATTCTAGCCTAAAAAAGTTACACATGTTGAGCAGAAACCTCTGCAAAGAGAAAGGTTTAAGCTCTGTTATATTTACTTTTTTTTACATTTCCTAAGTACAGCAAGATTCTAAAACTTTAAATGTTCTGATTGGATACAGATTTAGATCATGATGCAACCACAAAGAACTTGAGAGATCAAGTTAATGATTTAAACAAAGTCTCCACAGCTATTGAATTGTTACATTTAAACAACATCCGTAGTACCAAAATTGAACAGAAATTCTGTAATCAACATTAGGATATTATTTTGGACTTGGTGCTCAGGAGTAAAGCTGCTGTTGTGGCTCAGTTGTCCATTATAGAAACTACCTGATTTTCATTTCCATTGATTTCAAGCTGAAAATCCACCCCAGGGTTTTTCTGTGCTGTTAGACGTGTTGTATCTATCTATTGCATATAAACGTAAGTGCAACAAATGGCAAAATTAAAATAAATGTGTCATAATAAATAGTAAGTTTGAGAGTCCTGGTGAAAGAGTACAGTGGCATCGAAATGCTTATTTGTTTCTAATCATTGTGGGGTTTTTTTTGCATTCCTTTTAGGCCCATCAGTGAGAAAACCGATCAGCCGGAATACACAGATTATGAAGGAACAAAGAACAGGGAAAGAGTAGAAACCACATTACAGATTACTGGCAGCAAAGAATCTTGCAAGCAGGGCCTTCCTTTTGAACTTTACATCTCTGAGTCGCAGGACGAGGCTTACTATGGAGAGACGGAAAGTGACACAGACATTTCAGGGAAGAAAGAAGAAAAACAGAAACAGAACAGGTCCAGATTGTTTTTGAAAGAATGCACCAGCTCTGGAGAATCACTGCAGGACACTAGCAGTACAGAACAGAGAGAACCCCAACATTCGGCAATGGTGGAGTTCCAGTTGTCCCTTACTCAAGGGAAGTTTGGTGACCCAGAGACAGCTGCTGCTACCATCATTGGGGCAGAAAAAATTATCCCTGCAGCCATAGATCCAACTGCGCTGCATAAGAGAATCCAGAAAACTGAATCAGCAGCATCAGAGACTGATAGAAATGCTGCAGTCCAGATAGCCTCTGCTACCACATCACTCCAGAGCAGGAGTGACAAAAAGGTCAAGCTGGTCGAAAGTGAGCTGCATGGAGCAGAAGGGGATTCGTATCAGTCCAGGGTGGAGCTGTCTTTGGATTCCTCTGACAAAGAGCACAGTGGAAGGGAGGCCTCCACATCTGAAGTTGGCAGTGGATGTGCTGACTCTCTGGCTGAAGAGGGACAGTCAAAAACACATAGCACGCCTCCTTTCTCCATCGGAATTTCATCAGAGGGAACAGAGCACGGATCAGAAGAGACGCGCTCTGGGAAGGATTTGGCAAGAACCCACAAACACCGGGCTAGGCAAGCCAGTGAGTACAACTGTTTCGGTAAATTTACACAAAAGGGAATGTTGCGCTGTTAATTTTTTCCCCCTAGTAAGATATCTAACGGAGAGCCAAGAAGACAGCATACTAATGTGTTTCTCGTAGCATTAAATAGCAACAGATTCAAGCTAAAGGCTGCAGACTGATGATGCTTGCAGAACTGAGTTTGACAGACACGAGCAGTTGTAATCCTGGGAGTTATCTGATCCCCTGAAATAGCAAATCTTTGCTCCAGTGAAAAGTGAACTCAGAATTTTGCCTGTCTTGTATTCAGGAGGTCAATCTTCGATACTGTAAGCATATTAAGATTTTTTACTTAGGTACATTTGAGTTGAATGCTGGTAACTGATTATTAAGTGATGTTTTCAGGGTTTCCTACTGAAAAGAAAAATAGATGATACTAGACCTAATTTACATTTGAAGGATTCATATAGTTTACAATTGCTTTATATTGACAGTAGTTTCATCCAGTAAAAATTCCACGACTCATGTATTAAGCACATGGGATAGGTAAACACGATATCTGATGTTGTTAACATTGCTATTAATGTTAATTAAATTATTGCATTCCTCTCGTAAGTGTTTAAGTTTAGGAATTTTGAAGAGCTTCAAGTCATACTGATTAAGATTTTGTAAATTATTTAGGTTTATGTACAGTAGTTAATTGATCAGCAGATTAAAACCACTAATTATTTGCTATTTGATCTGCATGGGTTTTTTTTCTCTCGAGATTCAAGGAACCTAAATGTTCTGTGAGTTGCAGAAACAATAGAATCCCCTTAGAGATTATAAGCATTTTAATTGAATCCATCCAAGATTTGCAGTGTTAGCAGCAAGTGAAACAATAAGTATTTTGATTGAAATGCTCTCCAAATGTAATAATTTTCCAATTTTTCTCCTGGTGTATAAAAGCAATTTAAAATATATTTTAAAACTGAGTCGTATCAAGTAACTACAAGAGTTAAAATTAAATACAAATATCTTGTTGATAAGAATTTTAAAGGTAATTACTTCCCTTAAAAGCATTTCCTTAAAATACTGAAGAGAGTACTTAACTATATATATATATATCCCACCATATTGTGGTAGCTTATATAATAAATTATAAAATCTCTCCTATATAGATATCTATTGCCTGTGCTTTAAAAGGAAATGCCTTCATGCAGGCCATTTTTAATACCTAACCTCCATTTAAAACATAGAATTTAAAACACTATATAAAATGATACAATATAAATCTATTTAAGTGCAAAAATAATTAAATGTTTATTCCTATTCATTAAAATTCCAATATTATGGCACCCACAAGAAACAATTACAGTTCAAATGTATATGTATAATTCGCATACATTCTCTGAGATACTCAACAGGTTTGTTATCTCTTTTTCAAACCTCCGATTTGCTGTGGTATATGATAATACCAATTCAAAAATTGCAAGTTATCTTTCAAAATGATAGGGCATGATATCTCCTGTACCGTATATAGTGCAAAGTTGGGTTTATTGAATTATAGTTAAGAAATTAAATCATAGAATACTTACTTTTCCTTTTATAGTTAAAGCTTACATTTTTTATTACATTTCTGTAAAATCTTTACAAACAAATCGTTTATTTTAAATGGTTGGGTATCATTTGAAAAACACTACATTTATGTCAGGTGAAGTGCCGTTATTCATGTTGATTCAAACACATTGGTATTCATTTATCCTAAGAAGCCAGATTATCATAGAAATTGATGGTTTCACTTTCAAATTTATTTTTCAATACTGATATTTTATTAACAGAGCTGCCCAGATACTGCATTCAATTTTTAAAACCTGTGTTTGATGTGTTTCCTATAGAAATCCGGCGGAGTGAAAGCCTGTCGGAAAAACAGGTTAAAGAAGCCAAGTCAAAGTGTAAAAGCATTGCCTTGCTCTTGACAGCAACTCCTACTCCCAGCTCCAAGGGGGCGTTAATGTTTAAGAAGCGTCGCCAGAGGGCAAAAAAGTATACTTTGGTTAGCTACGGCACTGGGGAGTTTGATCCCGACGACGATCAAGAGGACTCCATAGAATTCACTTTGGTACCAACCAGTGACTCTGATCTAGACGAGGATTTTTGTGCTGATGTCAACTCAGCCCAGGTTGTGACATTTGATTGGGACACAGGTTTAGTGGAAGTCGAGAAGAAGGAAAAGACTGAGGACGAAATGCAGAGATTACCAGACACCAAGGGCAAAGGTGCCTTATTGTTTGCCAAGAGGAGGCAGAGGATTGATCAATACACAGCTGAGCAAGAGGAAATGAGGAGAGCAGGAGTATCTGAAGTTGCCTCTAATCACGCTGTAAAAATGGAAAGTTATTACAAAACAACAAAAAGCAATTTTAATGATTCCGCAATCACAATGCAAAATCATGCCACAGAAAATTATGGTGATGTAAGTAAATTACATGGAATTGAAAATGTAAGTGGAGTGAGAGGGAGATCTGAAATGGTTATCCAGAATTTGAAGTCTGCTGAAGACAATAGAGCAGGTGCGACGAACAGAACAGCTACACCATTCCCGGGTGTGCAAAACCGAGCTGCAGCTCCTTTTTCTCCTGCAAGAAATGTGGCAAGCTCCTTGTCAGATTTACCTCCCCCACCCACCTACTCTACCATCAGCCCGCCACCTGACAATATCTACCGTGTTGCATCTCCTCCTTTGGCTACCATGGCTCAACCAGCTATATGGTCACCAACGGGAATTGCAGGAGAGCAGATAGCATCCAGAGATGAGAGGATCTGTGTACCTGCGATAAAAACTGGTATTCTACAAGACGCAAGAAAACGAAACACCTCAAAGCCCATGTTCACTTTCGTTGACCGCCCTAAGGTAGCTCCAAATCCAGAACTCCTGTTCATGGTCAAAGGTAAGACAGACAGACGTAGAGGAGTAGATCAGCCTGGTGGAGGTTTTGAGTCAGGACCTGAAGAAGATTACCTTAGTTTAGGTGCAGAAGCATCAAATTTTTTACAGACCCCAGCAGTAAAGCAGAAGACACCTCCTCCAGTTGCACCAAAGCCATCTGTTAAGAGCCCACCTACTGGGGCAACCCCAGTGTTACCTCCGTTGTCACCTGCAGAAGTAACCCATGCTCAAGCTCCAGTCTATCCTTCTGGAAGCACTAACCAGATGCCAGTAAAATCACATTCAGTTCAACCTGTTAATACATGGTGCCAGTCACAAGGTGCTGCTAACCAGTTTATATCTTCAGCAGGACCCCAATCAGTAATATCAACACATTCATATGCTTCAAAAACACCTCCCACAACTCCCATAGCAAATTCTGGACCTGCTGGAGGTATGGGTCCAGCCTATGAGATGCCAGCTTTGAAAGGTAAAGGAGCACAGTTATTTGCAAGGAGGCAGTCTCGAATGGAGAAATTCATAGTAGACTCATCAACAGTCAAAGCCAGACAACCACGATCATCATCCCCTACCCCTTCCATGCCAGCTTCTTGGAAGTATTCATCTAATATAAGAGCACCTCCCCCTTTGGCTTACAACCCTATCCACTCTCCATCTTATCCTCCTGGCATTTTGAAAGCACAAGCACAATCTGCATCTTCATCTAAGTCAAATAAAGGTGCCAAAGATAAAGGCACCAAAAAACCTCTCAATGCTTTGGATGTCATGAAGCACCAACCATATCAGCTTAATCCATCTTTGTTCACTTTTTCATCCACTCCTGATGCTAAGGCACCTCTATCCACAAGCTCATCACTTTCTAAGCAGTCTATAAAGTCTGATCCTGTTCCACTTCAACCAGTTAATACTGCATATCCTGTTTCTAAGAGTGTCTCATCTGTGCCAACAGGACCATCTTTCAATCAAGCTAATACAGTTTCTGCTGATGAAGAGTATGTCTATCCTTCTGGAAAGAATGCCTTTGTGCCTCCAAGTTATGCATCATACCCAAAGCAAGAACCATCAGCTCTGTCAGCTGCCATGGCACCCAGACCGAAGTTTTCAGCAAAGAAAGTTGGAGTTACAGCACAGGTGTGGAAACCCTCCACAATAGTGGAGTAATGTAATTGTTGAAAGACAACATTAATTCTTTGTGGTATTTATATTTAATTTTGCTATGGTGTAGAACTGGAGTTATTGGCAGTTTAAAGAGGCACATTATTTTCTACCCCCTAATAGATCTTTGACGAATCTTTGTTTAAATTCCTACTGTTTTGGGGGGTCTAAACAGTAGGATACTTAAAATGTACCTTCTCTCTTCTAAATAGAACATAAGTCATCTCAACTCACGTTTTTGTTTAAATATCAGCTTACTTTCAAGTGAAGAGGTGGACAGAAAAATACTAATAATTCCAGTCCAGAAGTATATTGCCTTAAAAAGCAATGTTAGCATGACGTAAAAGGAGAGATGTACGATTATGTAAAGTTCCCTCACAATAGGCAAATCTGTACTGACCTAATGAAAATTTTCAGGTCTTCAGAGACTCAAGAAAAAGAATAAGTAAGGAAGAATGCATAAAAGTGAAAGTACTTTTACTAGAATCAAATGAAATATGTGGATCAATTTTGATGCAGAAACTTTAATTACCTCTATGATTTCACAGAAAATGTGCATAATGATTTGACAGATTATATGGTATTCAATAGGCAAAGAAGGAATCTGGGAAAGGTGGCTCTGTTTGGTGATGTGATACTGGGACAGAGTTTCTGCCTCCTTTTCAAATAATGGGTCTCCCACTGCAACAGCAGGAACCGTCTAGGCAAATACCAAAAGAGCTGTAAACCAGAGAGCCAGTAAACCAGTTTCAGGTATAATTTTTGGCAAGTTTTTTTCTTTGTATGCACAATGTGTAAGGATTGAATGAATTCTGCTTAGTACTAATCTGAAGATTGCAGCAACTTAAAAGGTATGACTTAGCAGTATCAAGAATGCTGTAGCACATCAGTTCAATTAACTCACTTCACTTTTCTGCTCTAAGACATCTTTGTGGTTTTAATGTGCTTTTACTATAATCTTTTCCTTTTTTGTATTTTAGCTGTTTTCACTTCTGCTGTTTATTATAGATTGCAAGAAAGGTTACAGTATCATCCAAATAAACAGTAATGCAAATTGTGAAACACAATTTAAAGTTCTATCCTTCATCCTGCCAAAGACATCACACATATTGGCTTTAATTCCAGAAAAAAATACATATTTAATTACTTACATATAGACTTTTCTTGCCAATGGATGATACCGATAGCCTTGTGGCTTTCTTTCATTTCTCAGTATAATTTCTTCCTGTCATGTACTTGCTGTATTCTTCTCAACTGTACTATTAAAATCCCTATTTTGTGTTTATATATTTATTTATTTTCAATTCTATTTCTTTCCCCTTGTGGACAAGGCTTTGGTTTTAGAAAGAACGCACAAACAATAAGTTATAGGAAGCAAATATGCAATGGCAGCAAGAGCCAGCTAAACAGAACCCCGGACAGGATTTTATAAATAACCTCGAACCCTGGCATGGAGGCTGCGTTAGGAATTGTAAATTGGCTGAGGTGTCGCCTGCTGCAGCACATCCTATCGGTCTGACAGTGTGCTCCCCAGTGGTGAATTGGCAGCATGGCCAGATAATGATACTGGGACAGCTGGGTCCTGTCAAAGTCACTCGAAAATGTGTCGAGCGACTAGTAACAACGGATTTCTGTGTATACTAAAACAGAAAACAAGGAATTATTTAAAGAGCACTAAAAAATCCCTCATTACTAAAAAGTTGAAACAAGTAATCACATTTCTACTTACCAAAAGGTATTCAAACCCTAAATACAGATCATTATATATCTGCATTATTTTGAAAATTTTGGAGAAATTATATAATTTTAGCTCAGCCATTTAACCTCTACTTATTACCTATTCAAAAGAGTCATTCTTACTTTTACAGCATTTCCAATTGCTGTGGTTTGCTGGCATTAAACATATTAGTCAGAATGAGCACAATTACTATGTAGTTTTCAAATGTAATATATACTTTTCAAGAAGACTGCAAAATATTGGAAATCATTTTCCTTTTATTTGTTTCTGAAAATAATGCATTGAATACTTTATTTTAAATTATTTTTGTTTACAGCAAACTAAGCAGCACTATAGCTACAACACTAACAAACAGCACAGTGACAGCTGAGGCCAGCTGAAAGAATCAGTTGTGTTTGTGCCAAACACAAGGTATGCTGTCGCTGTCTTCGAATCTGCTCTTATCTGCTAAGAACACTACAAGATATATTCTACTGAGGCTGAATCACTAAATAAAGAGAGCAAAAGATAATCAAAAGTACCTATGGGATGAATCATTTGACTTTTTGAAGCACAATTTATGTTATTCTCATTCTTGCCATGCCAGAAATCAGCAACTAATTAGATGAGATCTAAATTAAACACTTTACAAACCTTATAATTTTGAAGTATATTCTTTGCTATTTAAAAATGTACAGCATTTTATACAAGGAAGGATAATTATCCTCCTGTGTATTCACAGTATCTTTTCCCCTATCCCTGCTGTTATGATAGGTCACACATTTGCTTCTTGGTCTCTACTGAGTTAGGAGGCACTGTCAGCTGAAGTGGAAGCAGGACACACCAAAATGGCCAATTGGGAACAGTTTCTGAATGCTTTTGCTGTCTGTGGGATCATAAATCCCCTTCCCTTGCTCAAATATTAGTCAGTGCCTTCATGAAGGAATGTAAGGGAGAAGAAATTGAGGGAGGGAAAACACTGCATTGACAGAAATCTGACAACAAATTTCATTCTAAGCAGTTACCAGCCTACACATCTACAATAGCACACCTGTCTGTTGTTCATATTGATTTACGGTCATTAAAGTAACATGAAATTTACACATTTCTTATATCAGAAATGTACATCCAAATGAATTTCCCAGCATGATTAGAAAACACGTGGAATGTGGTGATTTATCAGGATAGTGCTTCCAGATAATAAACTGCCCTAATATGGACTGACCAATTGGCTCACTGCAGCCTTATAGACTGACTTCTATATCTGCTGATTCTATTTCATTCTCTTGTTTCTTTCTCATTTTCCTCTTTACATTCCACATCTTGGATCGTAGTTGTGTCCCATACTGCCTGATGTCTCTTTCCTTATGCTGCACTCCTACACACCTATTCATGCTGATTAAGACAGGAAATTGTGACGTTGAACAGATGTAGTTTCTGACATGCATGTACAATCATGAGGTGTCGGTTGCTGCTGTGATGTGAATCCACTGAAGTGACGTGAAGTCTTTAATGACAGGATTATTCTGAGTCCTGGAGGCATACTCAGGTCGCAATATTTTGAATTTCCCAGGGCACATAAAGTGATATTACCTGGTTGTGCTATATGTTTTCAATGGGGCAACTCTGACAGAAATATTTTTTTAATGTTTTAATTTAAGCCGAACAGAGGGCAATAGGTGAAATAGGGCAGCTGTGCCTTGTGATGTGGCTTTAGAATGTGAGTCTATGCATCTGAATCCAACTCCTGAGATGGTCTTGTTTCCACTACTGTTAATTAAAACAAATAAGTCACTGGGGGTAATTTTGACTTTGTGTGATAGTGTAAAATAAGTGATAGCGAATTGGCAGCCCGTTTTACATCTCCCCTAATTTTCAATGTGTTTGAGGTCAAATTTTAGCCAATTTCATGCCTGATCCATAGTTGGCCTAACGCTACTGGAACAGTAATCTTGCAAGGAAATGCAATGGCAGATATGGTACAGTGAGCGTTTCTTATTTTAACTTGAGTCATTTTAATTTTTACCCATCAAGTGGTGCATTGAGTAAAATTCCTAGCAATGCTGGCAGACATGTCCCCAAAGCTGGCAGTGGACACGGGGAGGGTAGGCAGAAGACTTCAAATCAAATCAAATCAAATCAACTTTTATTGTCATTGTTAGTGCACAAGTGCAGTACAACAAAATGTAGGCTTGCGGCTCCCGAGAGTGTACATTTGGATTAAGACATTTAAACATTCAACATACATTTGGCTTGTAGTATATTAACATAAATATTACCATATAAAGTGCATTGGTAGATGTGCAGGCTTTAGAGTTTATTTGTGGATTTCAGTAGGATGACAGCCCTGGGAAAGAAGCTGTTCCTAAATCTGGTCGTACGGGTGCGAATGCATCTGTAGCGTCTCCCAGATGGCAGGAGGGCGAACAGACTGTGGCTGGGGTGGGTAGGGTCTTTGATGATGGACCGTGACCTCCGTAGACAGCGTTTCTGGTATATGTGCTCTATGGTCGGTAGCCGGGTGCCGGTAATGCGTTGGGCAGTTTTGACTACCCGCTGCAGGGCTTTCCGGTCATAGTAGCTACAGTTGCCATACCATACTGTGATACAGTTTGTCAGGATGCTCTCTATAGTGCAGCGGTAAAAGTTAGAGAGGATCAGGGGTGACAGATTACATCCCTTCAGCCTCCTTAGGAAATATAGGCGCTGCTGGGCCTTCTTCACCAGAGAGGAGGTGTTGAGGGACCAGGAGAGGTCTTCCGTGATGTGGACTCCGAGGAACTTAAAGCTGTCCACCCTTTCCACCACAGCCCCATTGATGTGGATGGGGGTGTGACTTCCGCCTTTGGACTTCCTGAAGTCCACGATGATTTCTTTTGTTTTCTTGGTGTTAAGGGCCAGGTTGTTATCGGCGCACCACTTCACGAGATGCTGGACCTCCTCCCTGTAGGCTGACTCATCGTTGTTGGTGATCTGGCCTACTACCGTGGTGTCATCCGCAAACTTGATGATGGTGTTGGAACCATTAACAGCCACACAGTCGTGGGTGAAGAGGGAGTAGAGGAGGGGGCTCAGCACACATCCTTGTGGGGCCCCCGTGTTCAGGGTCGGGGGGGGGGGGGGAGGTGTGGTTACCTAATTTGACAGACTGGGGTCTGTTTGTTAGGAAGTCCAGGGTCCAGTTGCAGAGGGAAGTGTTCAGGCCAAGAATTTGGAGTTTGGTGGCCAGCTTGTTGGGGACGATAGTGTTGAATGCTGAGCTGTAGTCTATGAACAGCATTCTGATGTAGGTCTCCTTACCATCTAGGTGATTCAGTGCCGAGTGTAAAGCAGTTGTGATTGCATCCTCCGTTGATCTGTTTGCACGATCACCTTCCCCCCCATGCCCACCTGATTGCAATTTGAGGTGTCGCATAAATGGGGTGGAAACCCAGCAGATCTGCCCCAATTGCACCCTTTTCTACCCCATAAATTTCAGCCCCTCAGTTTTCTTTAATTAGAATTCAACTCATGCAGTAAGTAGTTATAACTGGAGCTTAATATATTTAAAAATCTGAATTCACTTCAGTTTAGCTCAATTACCATTTCTAATTTTTTTCCCTTTAAATAACACTAACAAACTGTCCTTGGCATTTCCCACAGTCAATTGATGAACATAAGTAGAGTTAGATACAAAATGCTGACTGAGTTGGGAAAGAAAGTTCAGAAACTGGGGGTAGTTTTGACTTTGTGCGACAGTGGAATGACTTCAATGGAAATTAAAATCGGGAGAGATGTAAAACGGGCTGCTGATTCGCTATCGTACATTTTACACAATCGCACAAAGTCAAAATTACTCCCTCAGTCCAACGACCCACCTATTAGCCTGGGCCCATAAAGACATGACGGAAATCTGAAGCAATATATTTGGGAGGAAGAATAAAGAGAAGACATATATCCTAAATAGTAGACTTTAAAATAAGTAAAGCAACAGAGAAAGTTAGTTGTTCAGATTCACAGATCTTTAAAAGTGGAAAGGCAAGTTTATAAAGCTGTAATTAAGGATATGGGATCTTAAGTTTTATAAATGGGGTTACAGAGTACAAAGATAAAGAGGTATTGCTAAACCTATACAAATCACTGGTTAGGCTGCAGTTAGAATATTGGGGTAGAAATTGGTTTGCAGCATTTATTTGGGCATAAAATGTGCGCAACACATACCAATTTAACATTGGGGCGGCCTGCGTCCAAACTACGCCCACACATTAAATAGGCTCGTTTTTTCGGCGCCAGTCAGCCGCTTAAAACAGGCTATAGGCCCCTTGAATGTGTTAATGAGAGGCCTAATGCAAGCTTAAGGAACCCTCTACAAAATTTGTTACCTATCAGCGGGGCAGATGTTGGGCCTGCCCATCTCAGGATTCTTTAGTGGCCCTGGCGCCCACCAACTAAAAGTAAATTTGTTTTTTTTTAAATACTTTCTGTGGAGCGAGTAGGTGCAGGAATGCTCCCCTCCCCCCCAACTCCACAGTCCTCGCAGTTCCCCCGCATTGCCCGTTTCAACCCCCCCCCCCCCGCCCTCAAACTCAGAATTTACCTGAGGGCCACTACTGGTGAGACAGGCCAGGAAAATTGGATGAAAAACAAGATGGTAGGTGGACCTGGGCAACTTGAATCACCACACCATCTAATGGACAGAGGCCTGCAATTCTAGTGTGACAGGCAAATGTTGAAATATGCTTTTCTCATGAAAAAATATTGACATGCCTATATAGGCTTTTCCCATTATTAGGGCCAACACCTATCTTAAATACTTGCACTTTGATTGGCAGGAAGGCCCCCAAACTTAACCTGAATGTGGAGCCGCCCGCTGATTGCTTCCCCCGGCCACCGGTCAACCCCCAACCCCTCCCGGCTCCGCTAGACACCGCTATCTCCCCCCAGCCACCAATTGTGCCCCTCTGGTCACCAATTGACCCCCCTCCACCCTCCAGCCGGAGGCCCGATTGTCCACGAGGGCTGCTAGGACACCAGCAGTAGCCCGATCTTCAATTAAAGTTCATCGGCAGCTCTGTGCAGCTCGTTGGCTCAATGCAAATAAGGCCCGAGGCCTAATATCAGAGCCACCTTGGGCCTCATCATTCAGGCACAGGGATCATACCCTGATATTGTAAACTCCAATGCTGCTGGACACTAGTCTCCCATTGCTCCAACCTCCCTCCCTCCCTCCCACCAGTCTTGCTGGACTCCAGATTCCCCTCCCCACACTTCCTCCACTCCCAGATTCTGGGACCCCACCTCAGTGCTCACAATCTCCTAGACCACATTCCCAGTGTTCTCTGATCCTCAAACCACCCTAAATACTCCCAGAACCTGGTACTATTATCATCAATGATTTAATTATAGAGCTAGAGGGTTGGTGTCCAAATTTGCAGACAATACTAAAATAGAAGGTAAACTAAATAACTCTGAGGACCAAAAGAAACTGAAGGGGACATTGATAAGATGGTGGATTGAGCAAAAAGGTGGCGGATGAAATTTCATGTAAGTTAGAGGTGGTACTTTGTGGCAAAAAAATAAAAGCAATAATTATATTAGAATGGGGAAGGTTGGGTGATGTGGAAGGGCAGAGGGATTGGGTGTTTAGGTTCAAATGACATTAAAAGCAGTACCTTAAATGGATAAGGCCATAAAAAAGCAAAAGAAATACTGGGTTTTCCAGCAAGAGTATAAAATATAAAACTCAATCGATACAAAACCATGGTGCGATCATATTTGGAGTTGTGTGTGCAGTTTTGGGCTCCACACTATAGGAAGGATGTTGAGGGAATAGAGAAAGTACACTGCAGATTCACTATGATGCTGCCTGGTATGAGGAGACACAAACACACAAACATTCAAAAAATTGGGACTGTTTTTCTTAGAACAGAGGAAATCATGGGATAATTTGATAATGGTGTTTAAAATTATGAAGGGATGGATAGAGTAGATAGAAAAAGATTGTTTCCAGTGGTTGAGGGAATGGAACAAGCAGACATAACTATAAGATTAAATATAAGAGACTTAGGACAGAGAACAAGAGAGTCTTTGATGCTATGGAATGCACTACTAGGGTTAGTGATTGAAGCAGAGACCATGTCAACTTTAAGAATAGGTTAGATAGGTGGTTGAAGGAAAGGGAGATACAGGAATATGGGAACAGGGCGGGCGCTTGGGATTAGGACTGCTGCTCGAGTGAAAGATAAAGACCTACATGGACTAGGTGGACCTAAATGGCCTGTTTCTGTATTGTAATTTCTATATAGTTCTACGTAGCATCTTTGGTAATCAAATTTAAACTTCCACAGGCGCAACTGAAATGTCCGCAAGTAGTGCAGCGGCATGAAGTTCCATTCTTCTACACTTGTTCTTTTTTTATGGGATTAGGCAAGTTGGTTTTCAATTTGAAATTACGTTGATTGGTCCATTTTGAAGTTACTGTCAAATATTCACATTTAGCCTATATTGGATATTTAGGATCCAGCACTATATGTATTGTTTTAAGGGGGAACAATGATGCTGCTCATACACAATGCAGTAAAATGGGCCTCTCTGTATGTACTGCACCTCAGTAGGTATCACACTGTAGATTTACTCAGGTGGCTTTATCTCCCTCTATGCGCTATTTTTAGCACAGTGGTTTACATATTTGGATTAGCTTCCTGTTTCTGATATTTTAATCATTTACCCATTTAAAGTAGTTTAATTAATTAATTAACTAGTGCAGACAGAAAGTTAATGTGAACATGTTAACCAATGCACTAAAATTAGCACACAGGGGGATTTAAATAACAAGAATGGTAATTGTCCACTGAG
Source organism: Somniosus microcephalus (assembly GCF_052327205.1). NCBI lineage: Eukaryota > Metazoa > Chordata > Chondrichthyes > Squaliformes > Somniosidae > Somniosus > Somniosus microcephalus. Next base: position 136,398,874 of record NC_140988.1, read on the forward strand.
CATCTATTCTCTCTTAGGCAATCCCTCGGAACCGAGGATGACTTACTTCCACACTAAAAATTAGTTCTCAGGTGATGAGTCCAATGCAGGACCTACAGTCTCTGTCACAGGTGGGGCAGACGGTGGTTGAAGGGGCAGGTAGGTGGGGTGCTTGGGTAGGCGTGCACTCCTTCCGCTGTTTGCGCTTGGCTTCCGCTTGCTCCTGGCGAAGAGATTCAAGGTGTTCGGCGCCTTCCCAGATGCTTCTCCTCCACTTTGAGCGGTCTTGGGCCAGGGATTCCCAGGTGTCGGTGGGGATGTTGCATTTTTTCAAGGAGGCTTTGAGGGTGCCCTTGAAGCAATTCCTTTGCCCACCTGGGGCTCTCTTGCCGTGTCGTAGTTCCAAGTAGTGCGTTTGTTTTGGGAGTCTCGTATCGGGCATGCGGACGATGTGGCCAGTCCATCGGAGCTGATCGAGCATGGCCAAAGCTTCGATGCTAGGGATGTTGGCCTGAGCGAGAACACTGACGTTGGTGCACCTATCCTGCCAATGGATTTGCAGGATCTTGCGAAGGCAGCATTGGTGGTACCTCTCCAGTGCTTTGGGGTGCCTGCTGTACATGGTCCATGTCTCTGAAGCATACAGGAGGGCGGGTATCACTACTGCTCTCTAGACCATGAGCTTGGTGCCGGGTTTGAGGTCCTGGTCTTCAAACACTCTCTTCCTCACGTGACCGAAGGCTGTACTGGCACACTGAAGGCGGTGTTGGACTTCGTCATCGACATCTGCCCTTATTGACAGTAGGCTCCCAAAGTATGGAAAGTGGTCCACGTTGTCCAAGGCCTCGTTGTGGATTTTGATAATTGGGCAGCAGTACTGTGTGGCGGGGGCAGGTTGGTAGAGGACCTTTGTCTTACGGATGTTTAGTGTAAGGCCCATGCTCTCGTATGCTTCGGTGATGACGATGGTTTGGAGTTCGACCTCCAAGTGTGTGCAGATGCAAGCATTGTCTGCATACTGTAATTCGATGACAGAGGATGGGACGACCTTGGATCTGGACTGGAGGCAACGGAGGTTGAACAGTTTCCCATTTATTCTGTAGATTAGCCCCACTCCAGCGGGGAGCTTACTGTGGGTGAGATGGAGCATTGCAGCAAGGAAGATCGAGAAGAGCATTGGTGCGATGACACAGCCTTGCTTGACCCCGGTGAATTGGGTCTACGGTGGATCCATTGGTCAGGATCACGGCTTGCATGTCATCATGAAGCAGGTGGAGGATGGTGACAAACTTTTGAGGGCAGCCGAATTTGAGGAGGACACTCCATAATCCCTCACGGTTGACAGTGTCGAAGGCCTTTGTGAGGTCAAAGAAGGCCATGTACAGCGGTTGGTGCTGTTCCCTGCATTTCTCTTGTAGTTGACGTGTGGTGAAGATCATGTCCATTGTGCCCCTTAGTGGGTGGAATCCGCATTGCGACTCTGGGAGGAGCTCTTCAGCCACTGGGAGAAGGTGATTGAGGAGGATTCTTGCGATGACTTTCCCTGTGGCAGACAGCAGGGAAACTCTTCTGTAATTACCGCAATCAGACTTGTCACCTTTCTTGAAGATGGTCACGATTACGGCATCTCTGAGATCCCCTGGCATGCTCTCATCCTTCCAAATAAGAGAAATTAGTTCATGTATTCGCGCCAATAGTGCTTCTCCGCTATGCTTTAGTGCCTCGTAGAGGATTCCATCTGCTCCTGAGGCCTTGATGTTATTCAGTTGTCGGATGGCCTTTTCAACCTCATGCCAGGCTGGGGTTGTGCTGAGGTGGTGGCGGGTAGCATGCTGCGGGATGGAGTTGAGGACATTCGCGATGAAGACAGTCTTGGTTAAGGAGATCTTCGAAGTGCTCCTTCCAGCAGGAACTGACTGCCTCTCTGTCCTTGATGTGTATCCCTCCGTTCTTGGCCCGCAGTGGGGTAGGACCTTTGGTGCTTGGGCCGTAGGTGGTCATGACTGCGCTGAAGAATCCACGCGTGTCATGGTTGTCGGCTAGTTGCTGGATTTCCTGCGCTTTCTCCACCCACCATCTGTTCTTTAGGTCGTGAGTTTTTTGTTGGACCTTGGCCTTCAGGCATTTGTAGAGCTACTGTCTTGCTCTCGAGTTCTGTTGCTGTTTCCAGATCAGGAATGCCTTGCGCTTGTGGCTTATTAGCTCCTGGATCTCCTGGTCGTTCTTGTCGAACCAGTCTTGGTGTTTCCTGGTCAAGTGAACGAGCGTCTCTTCACAGGTGCTGCTTATGGAGGCCTTGAGTGCAGACCAGGCGCTGTGGACACTCTGTGTCTCTGCATCACTGGGAGTCATCAGGTTGGTTGTGAGGCGCAGGCTGAATAGGGCTTTCTTAGTGGGGTCATTGAGTGCTCCAGTGTTAATTTTCCTGTGGCATTGTTTCTGTTGCCGCCGCTGTGTTAAGGCAACTTTGATGGAGATGACAGAACGGATTAGACGGTGGTCTGTCCAGCAGTCGTCAGCTCCTGTCATGGCGTGGGTGATGCAGACGTCCTTGCGGTGCCTCGCTCGGACGATGACATAGTCCAGCAGATGCCAGTGCTTGGAGCGTGGGTGTTGCCATCAAGCCTTGTACTTGTCTCTCTGACGGAACAAGGTGTTGGTTATGACAAGGCCATGTTCTAAGCATTTCGTCAGGAGGAGGGTACCATTGGAGTTGGCTTTCCTTACCCCCTCTCTGCCGATCACACCTCCCCAGAGGTCTGTGTCCTTTCCAACTCTGCCGCCCATTGGGACTCGGGACAGGGATTGTTCGAGGCTGGAGTGGAATTCCTCTTTGGTCTCGTCTGTGGCTTCCAGTGTTGGGGCGTACGCACTGATGACCGTAGCGCACTGGTTCCCGGCTGGGTGAGCCGAAGAATCATGAGGCATTTATTTATTCTTGGTGTGGAGATGCCGGTGTTGGACTGGGGTGGACAAATGTAGGAAGTCACACAACACCAGGTTATAGTCCAACAGTTTTATTTGAAATCACAAGCTTTCGGAGCGCTGCTCCTTCATCAGGTGAAGTCACCTGACGAAGGAGCAGCGCTCCGAAAGCTTGTGATTTCAAATAAAACGGTTGGACTATAACCTCGTGTTGTGTGACTTCTTACATTTATTTATTCTGCAAGGGGAGTCTCTGAGACACCCAACTAGGTCATTTTTTATGGCGCAGCCTACCTCATGGAGGCGGCGTTCTTCTTCAGGTTTGCCTTTCCAGAAGAAGGTGTAACCATCGCCTTGCCTTGCTCCTTGAGCTGGCCTTCCCCTACCCGCTGGGTCTCGCTTAGGGAGGCGATGTCTATGGCGAAACATCTGAGCTCCCGGGCAACGATAGCAGTACGGCGTTCCGGCCTGTCGCTGTTGGTGTTGTCCATGAGGGTCCTGACGTTGCAGGTCCTGAACTTCATTTTTTAAAGGGTGGAAGATGCCTGTGCATGAATTGTTTTATCATGGGGTGGCCGTTGCACACCAGCTACCACATGGGTTTGACAGAGCAAGGTCTAGGTCCAATGGCAAGGGGATCCAAGACGATTGGAATTTGATTATTATCTGAAGACCAGCTACCCTCTGTGCCTGGAATAGAAGCAATGGAGGTAGGTGCCTTTTATTTTTAATTTAATTTGGGGGAAGGTTATAGATTGGCCTGTTGGTGCTGTTGTATCTATGCGATCCCTGGTGGTCTAATGGGGAGCAGGGTAAACAGTCTTGTGGTAACAGTACAGTTGCCGCATCACTGCTCAAGCATTGTTGCACAAGGAAAATTTAGTCCATTACAGTAGTTTCACCTCATAGGGTCTTGTAAAAATGTCACAGATTCTTAGCATTCTTCTTAGCATAGATGAAATTGTTTTATAAACACAATTGCACTGATAAGGGTTAAAAAGTCCTGCCTTTTTAACTTGCTTACTGCAGCCTTAAAATTCAGGCTTTAGTACACCCAGATATGACACTGCAACAAATTAGGATGAAAGATTATTAAATTGGACTGCAATCTGAAATAAAGATAAGGTCAGTTTGCAAAAGGTTAACAGAAATAGTCATATTTTGGAACAGAATAGTATTAGAGAGGAAAGGATGCCTGTTTCACAGCCCAGAGGAAACAGAGTTCCAGGACTATCTAATACTTCAATCTGTCATTTTCCATGCTGAATTTTATAAACTCAGTTGAGATGTCAAGGAGCGTGTTTTCCAATAGCGCAACATTTCATTTCAGGGTGAGGCAAAAACCGGCTTTACCAGTTTTACCCCATTGTAAATGCAACCTCTTGTTGATCGCTTGTCAGTGAAAACTGGCCCATAATCCAGCAGAAATTGTGAAATTCTAATGACTAACCTGGTCCAAAGCAATGACAGGGGGAGGGGGAAGAACAGATAGAAAATATTTACATACTTTCATATGAAAGGGAACATGTGAATTATGTCAGAGATTTTTCTTGTCAAAACTAGATAACCAAACAAATGTAGTAATCTGTAGCGTCAGTCTGCACCCCCAGAGTTAGTACAGGTTCACCACCAATTGGTGGCAGCAGATGCTCTAGTCAGCCATCGAGTATCAGCTTGTCTCTGGAACAGAATGGAAGAAACAGATGATCTACTTTCTGAAACTGGCTATAATCAATACAGGAATCCAGGAAATTTTGTGAGTGAGTAAAAATAAATGATGTTAATATCAGAATAAGTAACCTATTGCACTTTAAAAAAAAACATTTAGAAACAGAATAATTTTAAAGATATAAATGTGACAGAAAACAATTTGACAAGTAAAAATCCAATTTTATTTTTTCTATTACACAATTGATTTAACGTTTATTGAGTCAGGAGCATTTAAAATATTCCATTTAATTGGGGCATTAAATTATAGTTCATGTTCGCAGTGGCAATCACAACTTCTTTTTCCTTCTTATCTTTAGTACTTAAACTATGTGTAGAAAGCTCAGAAAAACACTACTCTTCCTCAGGGTATTTTGGGTGAAGTGATCTAGCTGGTTAAGAATTTCACATACACATACTGGGCGCAATTTCACCAGCCGTGGCAAGTTCGGTGCAGCCGGACCAGACAATGGCCGCAAACTCCGCACCCATCTTCATCCTGCCTCCTCCGAGTGATTTTCCCCTGATAGGGCGTGTTTAACACGCCCTGAGAGGTTCCCAGCCAATTAAAAGGAAGCAGGTCTGATGACGTCATTTGATGATGCGTCATCAGCCAGTTTCCTTAAAGGGGCGATGTCCAAATTGATTTTGACAGTTGTGCCGTCAGTGTTCTACAGCATTGAGGTGCTACAAACACTGACAAGCACTGCACAGAGGTGCAGGGCTGCACCCAGGCTCTCCCATGACTCCCTCCATATACTTATTGAGGGAGTCACAGCACTCAGAGAGGTCCTCTTCCCTTCCCATGGGCGGAAGAGACCTCCACAGGAGACCAACGCAGCCTGGTTGCACATTGCACAGGAGGACACAAGCAGGGATGTCGTCAGGAGGACCTGGCTGCAGTGGTGCAAACCTTTCAATGATCTCAGTGGATCACAAAATGTTGCTGCAAAGCCACACTCAACCTCATCCTCCTGTGCCACTCATCACATCCCCATCACTCTGCCTTCCCTACCCTACTCCTGCACATCCTTACCTTGCACCTCCACCTATCCCTCTCTATCTGTATTATCACTTCCCCATCTCACTAGCCACCCCTCACACTCACCTTCATCCTAGTCCAATCATACCAACTAACAACACACAAGGGTAGCCACTTGGGTGTTTTAGGCAATGGTCGTGTAAACTTTCTGTTAATGTGTTGTCAAACATTGAAATCCTTATTGTCACCACTTTGTCTTCTTGGACAGATTTGCACTCACCTTTGAAAGTGTCTTAGTGAGTTCCAGTGAATGGTGAGACACAACGTCCCCTTCACCCCCAATGGTGATGAGTGTGAAAAGAATGGCTTGGACATTGTAGGGATGCTTTATGGTGCTGGTGTGGGGTGGTGCCAATCTGATGCATCATGTAGCAGCCAGGGTGTACAGTGTTAAGTGAAGCTAATCGGGACATGGTGAGGCCATCGCTGGCGTCCCGGGCAACAATGTGCATGAGTGATGAAGCCCTGTGTCCAGTGCAGCATCAGTTGATTGCGGAGAAGGTTGGTGTGGATGTTGGTGCTGCTGATGTGCCCAGTGATGCTGGTGTTGGGGCTGATTGTTTTGGGATTCTGAGGACCAAGGTGAGATTTTTTCAAGGGCACCGATGCTGATGGAATAGATGGCAGGTGAGGTTGAGATGACAGAAGTAATCTGTCAACGTTGAGATAGGTTGTTCCAAGGAGGTGACAGTGGATAGAGAGATTACTCCAAACACTTCAAAAGTGCATAAAGCTTAAAAGTGGGTTCTAAATACTAAAGGCTGAAGCTTCTGAGATTGGAAAGTGACCAGCTGTAAAATGGTAGGTTTTAAACCACTTTTGCAGCTGTCACCTATTGAAAGGAATGGAGAGTTGTTCAGAACCCAACACACTTACCTGGCATGATCCCCGAGCCACGGGAACCTCGTGGAAAACTTGGCAAAATGCTTTGGAGCAGGAAAATGGGGATTTAATTACTTTAAAAGTAAGGTAATTACTTTAAACACCCTCCTATCAAGCAGAATTGAATGATCCGCCGCTTAGTGCCGTGTCTGCAAACCGCAGGCAGAGCCAGCACTAGGGAAACTCACAAGGAGGCGGGTTCAGAGCGGGATACCGCCCTGCTGTCAGTCTTTCTGATTTTGACAGCGGACCCGCCTTCAAACGTGCCCTCAGAGCGCCGGCAAAATTCAGCCCACTAAGTGAGGTACAGCATTCTGTTTGAGCCCTTGCTAGATTGCAATCTTAGTTAGGATGTGGTTAGTTCCTGCCCTGCCTTCTTGACACTGGCACCTTATCTGAAGGACTTGTCAATCCCTATTCAATGTTTATCAGTCTGCCAGCATACCTTGCAACTCTGTGCCACCTACTCATCACTTGCAGGCCTGCTACAGTGCCCGGGTGCCCCCATTTGATATTAATCTTCCTGCTATGTTATCTCAACAACAACAACAACTTGTATTTATATAGCAACTTTAAAGTAGTAAAACGTCCCAAGGCGCTTCACGGGTGTATTTTAAGACAAAAAAAACCTCGAAGCATTCCACCCCACATGGCATCATTCTTTTTACCATGGGACCTTGATGGACCCTTTTTGGAATTGGCCTTGTCTACCTTACTTAAGATCAGCCAAACCCCAGTAACTACTGCCCTGAAATCAGACCTTATGCTTGCCTAGCACCTTACCATACCTTTGTTGGGCACTTCCTTAACTCCACTAGCCTGATGACCCACCTGGTACTCACTGACCTGATGCTTTCTTGGTTCTATACCATACCTGGTGCTTATCTAGCACTTTCCCTTGATAAGTAATTTAGCTCAACCATATCTGGTATGATGCTGTGTAATACATAGTCATAGAGTCATAACAGCACAGAAGGAGGCCATTCGGTCTATCGATTCTGTGCCGGCTCTCTGTAGAGCAATCCAGTCAGTCCCATTCCCCCACTCTATCCCCGTAGCCCTGCAAGTTTATTTCCCACAAGTGCCTATCCAGTCTCCCCTTGAAAACATTGAGGCCTAAAAGTTCAGTTGCTTTGCACCTCCCGTTAGCGGGGCGCAAAGCCGTCAACACCTCCCGCAAAATTCAGCGGGAGGTTAGTGGCAGCAGTAACCATTCGCACCCCGCGGCTCTGTGCTGCTGGCGATGACGTCATCACCGTGCGAACCACCCCATGCTCGCGCCCCGGCCGCAACCTTCGATAGCGCCCCCTGATTTACCACCGGACGCTATGTCCGACGGGGTCGGGGGGGCCTACCTGCAGTCGGGGCGACGCTAATTAAAGGGAAGGTGCCGGGCGGCCATTTGTGTTGCTGACCGCCTACCAGCACCTGCCCCTTCTGCCTTCCCCGGCCTCCTCTGAAGCCCTGCTGCAGAGTGCCGGCTGCGCTTCGTGAGCCCGGCACTTCTCTTGAATGCTGGGTTCTTTTGCCGGCACTCCGATCCCTGGTGGCCCAGCTGGGCCCCGGGTCGCGTTGCGCAAGGCCCCTCCCCTTTAAGTAGGGGAGGAAGGCCTGCATTGCCGCAGTGCGAAAACCCCGCTTCCCTCTTGGGGCACTACCGATGAATTTTGGGGCGCTAAAAGTAGCGCAAGGGGGGCGCAACTCAATTTTTCCCCCGAGTGTCTCCACTTCCACCACTTCCATCGGCAGCGAATTCCAGGTCATCACCACTCGCTGCTTAAAAAAGTTTTTCCTCACCTCCCTCCTATATCTCTTGCCCAAAACTTTAAATCTGTGTCCCCTAGTCCTTGTACCATCATCTAGTGGGAACAGCCTTTCCCCGTCTAGCCTATCCAAACCCATAAGAACCTTGTACATCTCTATCAAATCACCCCTCAACCTCCTTTGCTCTAATGAAAACAAATCCCCCATTCCTGGAGCCATTCTGGTAAATCTCCTCTGCACCCTCTCAAGCGCTTCACATCCTTCCTAAAGTGTGGTGTCCAGAACTGGACACAATACTCCAGTTGTGGCCTAACCAGTACTTTATAAAGGTTCAGCATAACTTCTCTACTTTTGTACTCAATGGGGTCGATTTTCATTGACCCGTGGAGTCGGGATTGGAGGCATGCGGGGGGTTAAAGTCCCGAATTCGGGGGTCCCGACACCATCCTTCCCCCAACCCGCCTCCATGTAAGTTTCAAAGGAGGCGGGTACCCGACCTGCACTGGGACCCGCATCCCTGAGGCGGGAAAGGGATTAGTGCCAATTAACTGCCTGTTAACAGGTAGTTAACAGGCAGTTTTTAGCCTAATCCCTATTTTGAATGTTGAAGTGTGGGATTCCTGATGGCTCCAAACCACGCCAAGTTAGAGGAGTCGGGCCGTCGGGTTGAAGGACTTGGAGGGGTCGAGATGTCGGTGTTCAGGTGAGTGATGGGTGCATAAGTGCAAAGGTAAGTGTGTTTGGTGTGTCTAAAGTGTGTAAAGAAGTTTAAATTACCTGTACTTACCTTTACAGCCTTCCTTCCTCTAGGTTTCGGGAGTCCATCATCTAACTGGCACAGAAAGCAGAATGGCTGCGAGCTGTCAAAAGTGACAGCCTGCAGCTTTCTGTGCTGGTGAGATTTCTAACTGAGTCTGTGTAGAAGGACTCAGGTTAGAAGTAAGACTGTCAATGTTTGACAGCTTCAAACGTCTTGACAGATGAAATTTCAGTCGGTGACGTCACCTATTGCCGGGTGGCCCTTAATTGGCCTGCTGAGCCTGCTGGGCGGGCTCAACAAGGTCAATCAAGTTAAAATCACGTGGATTGGCTGCATCTTGATGGGGGCAGGACTACAACCACGAAAGTTGTAGTCCCGCCTCCTTCCCGACTTCTGAATGAAAATCACCCCCAATACCTCTATTTATGAAGCCCAAGATCCCATATGCTTTGTTAACCACTCTCTCGATGGCCCAGAAATTTGGGTTGGGGGCTTCCCACTGGTGTAAGCCCCCGGCCTGCACTTACCTTGCGCGCCGGCCGTTGTGCTGTGGGCCCCCGTGAAATTCCGATCCGGGGCCTGCTCCAGCTGCCGGCGCGCAGTGCTTGCATATCCCAGGGGCGCAGTTAGTTCGATGCGGCCCCTGGGATCACGTGGGCCATGGGGAGCCAATCGGGGCAGGGAAGGCTCCATTCATAAGATTGACAGGAAGAGCTGTCAAAACTTATAAATACTACGGCCCCAAAACATCACTAAATCTTCAAATAATTTTTTTTTAAACTCACATTTTTTAAATAAACTATAAATTACATGAAATAACTATTTTAAACAATAATTTAAATTTTTGAAAAAACAATTTTATTTTCTAACGGGGCTAAAAATAAACTTACCTTGCTTTAAAGTATTTAAAAATAATAAACCTGTGGAAAAAATGCTTTAATTTTAATTAATTCACCACTTACCTTGTAAAATGCAGGCCTTACGCCTGCTTTTTATATGTGTAAATTCTGCAGACTTACCCTCCCGGGAAAACCTGTAAATAAAACCTAAGTTCGATGCGCACGCGCAGCCTCTCCTGCGCACGCGTTTGAATTCTGAACCCCTTCGTTCAGGGGAACGGAAGTGCCGGTTTCCCGCGCATGCACAGTGCATGCAGGAAACCGGCACTTCCATTGGGCCTACGGGTGAGTACCCCGTGCGTACTCACCCGTTGAGACCCGAATTTCTGGGCCAATATGTTCTGCCTCCTTCAGGGACCTATGCACATTAACTCCCAGGACCCTCTGTCCCTGCACACTCTTTAAAACTGTGCCATTAAGTATATATTGCCTCTCCCTAGTCCTTCTGCCAAAATGCATCACTTCACACTTCTCTGTATTAAATTCCATCTGCCACTTGTCTGCCCTTCTGCTAGCCTTTCTATGTCCTGTTGCAGTCGATTGGTATCATCATCACTGTTTGCCACACTCCCAAGTTTGGTGTCATCGGCAAATTTAGAAATTCTACTCTGTATTCCAATATCCAGGTCATATAAAAAAAAAAGCAGTGGCCCCAGCACTGACCCTTGGTCTACCATCCTCCAGTCTGAAAAACAGCCACTTACCACAACTCGCTGTTTTATGTCCTTAAGCCAATTCCTTATCCAAGCTGCCACTGACCCACCTATTCCATGAGCCTCAATTTTGTTAACCAGCCTTCTATGTGGTACTTTGTCAAAGGCCTTCCAAAAATCCATGTAGAAAACATCCATTGCGTTCCCTTCATCAATCCTCTGTTACTTCATCAAAAAATTCAATTAGATCAGTCAAACACGATCTGCCTTTTACAAATCCGTGTCTTGTGTTTGATATAAATAAATTGACTAATCACATCAAACATGCAACTGTTGACAAATTAACTGATATCATGCACACTATCGCTTTCCCTGAATAATGAACGTAATAAATCAATTAATCCATGAGCTAGTTACATACTCCAACATCCTATAACCAATTAGCAAATAAACTGTGTCACATGTTCCACCATCTACTTTCAATATACAAATAAATTATTGATGTATAAAACCTGTCCATATTGAATAGGTTAATAATTTAATCACTTCTAAATTGCAAATACCATCAACTTCTCTCCATAAATGATTCATAAAGTAATCTAAGCCTAGAAATCGCTGTTCTTGTTTTGTATAGAGTTTCACCAAGAGTTACTAAAAGTTTTGGGGAGTAATCCAGCCAAACTCATGATTTTGCTGTATTCAGTAGGGGTTAAACCTCCTATTGTGGGGGGCCAGAAAAGGGAGAAGCATTAATCCTCACAATCAGCTGTGAACTGCAATTAAGAAATAGTTAAACACTTTTTTAAATTCATTGATGGGATGTGGGCGTCGCTGGCTGGCTAGGGCTGCATTTAGTGCCCATCCCTAATTGCCCTTGAGAAGATGGTGGTGAGCCGTCTTCTTGAACCGCTGCAGTCCATATGGTGTAGGTACACCCACAATGCTACGATAGCAAAATACTGCGGATGTTGGAAATCCGAAATAACAACAGAAAATGCTGGAAAAACTCAGCAGGTCAGGCAACATCCGTGGACAGAAATTTGAGTTGACGTTTCGGGTCGAACCCTTTTTCAAAACTGGAAAGAAAAGATGGATCGGAGGCAGGGCTGCGATCGGACAAAAGAATAAAAGAAACAAAAGAAGTAAAAAAGAGACAATGAAAGGTGTTAGAAGTTAGACGAGATGGTAATAGGCTGAGATTGGGTGTAAAGTGTACTGGCAGGGCAAGGGATAGCTGCCAGGTGTGAGAGCGAAACAAAAGGAAAGAGGGGGGTGGGGAAAGGAGTGGAAAAATTACAAGAAAAAATGAAATAGGGGCCGAGGTTATGATCTGAAATTGTTGAACTCGATATTGAGTCCGGAAGGCTGCAGAGTGCCTAATCGGAAGATGAGGTGCTGTTCCTCGAGTTTACGTTGAGCTTCCGTGGAACAATACAAGAGGCCAAGGACGGTGAGGTCCGAGTGGGAATGGAGCGTTGAATTAAAATGACAGGTGACCAGAAGCTCGGGGTCACCCTTACGGACTGAACGGAGGTGTTCCGCAAAGCGGTCACCCAATCTGCGTTTGGTCTCCCCAATGTAGAGGAGACCGCATCGTGAGCAGCGAATACAGTATACTAGTTTGCGAGAAGTACAAGTAAATCGCTGTTTCATGGAAGGGGTGTTTGGGGCCCTGGACAGTGGGAAGGGGGGAGGTATAGGGGCAGGTGTTACATCTCCTCCGCTTGCACGGGAAGGTGCCAGGCGAAGGGGAAGGGCTGTTTGGGGTGATAGAGGAGTGGACTAGGGTGTCTCGGAGGGAGCGGTCCCTGCAGAATGCTGAAAGGGGAGGGGAGGGGAAGATACGTTTGGTGGTGGGATCACTTTGGAGGTAGCGGAAATGCCGGAGGATGATCCGTTGAATGTGGAGGCTGGTGGGGTGAAAGGTGAGGACAAGGGGAACCCTATCGTGGTTCCGGGAGGGAGGGGCAGGGGTGACGGCAGAAGTGCGGGAGATAGAACTGACACGGTCGAGGGCAGTGTCAATCACGGTAGAGGGGAATCCTCGGTTGCGGAAAAAGGAAGACATGTCTGAAGCACTGGTGTGGAAGGTGGCATCGTCGGAGCAGATACGACAGAGACGGAGAAACTGGGAGAATGGAATAGAGTCCTTACAGGAAGCGGGGTCCTTACAGGAAGCACCCACAATGCTGTTAGGAAGGGAGTTCCAGGATTTTGGCCCAGCGACAGTGAAGGAATGGCGATACAGGTCCAAGTCAGGATGTTGTGTGGCTTGGAGGGGAACTTGTAGGTGGTGATGTTCCCATGCGTCTACTGCCCTTGTCCTTCTAAGTGGTAGAGGTCGCAGGTTTGGAAGGTGCTGTTGAAGGAGCTTTGGCGAGTTGCTGCAGTGCATCTTGTAGATGGTACACACTGCAGCCACAGTGCGCCGGTGGTGGAGGGAGTGAATGTTGAAGGTGGATGGAGTGCCAATCAAGCGGGCTGCTTTATCCTGAATGGTGTCGAGCTTCTTGAGTGTTGTTGGAGCTGCACTCATTCAGGCAAGTGGAGAGTATTCCATCACACTCCTGACTTGTGCCTTGTAGATGGTGGAAAGAACATTAATAAAAGAACATAAACAGGAGCAGGAGTAGGCCATTTGGCCCTTCGAGCCTGCTCCGCCATTCAATAAGATCATGGCTGATCATCTACCTCATCTCCACTTTCTTGCACTATCCCCATATCCCTTGATTCCCTTAAAGTTCAAAAATCTATCGATTTCTGTCTTGAATATACTCAACGACTGAGCCTCCGCAGCCCTTTGGGGTAGAGAATTCCAAAGAATCACCACCCTCAGTGAAGATAATTCTCATCTCAGTCCTAAATGGCCAACCCCTTATTCGGAGACTGTGACCCCTGGTTCTAGACTCCCCAGCCAGATCCTCCCTGCATCTACCCTGTCAAGTCCTGTAAGAATTTTGTATGTTTGAATGAGATCACCTCATATAATGAGATCATGGCTGATCATCCAAATTCAGTACCCGGTCTCTGCTTTCTCCCCATATCCCTTTAGCCTTAAGAAATATATCTAACTCCTTTTTGAATATATTTAATAAGTAAGGCTTTGGGGAGTCAGGAGGTGAGACACTCGCCGCAGAATTCCCAGCCTCTGGCCTGCTCTTGTAGCCACAGTATTTATATGGCTGGTCCAGTTCAGTTTCTGATCAATGGTAACCCCCAGGATGTTGATAGTGGGGGATTCAGCGATGGTAATGTCATTCAATGTCAAGGGGAGATGGTTAGAGTCTCGCTTGTTGGAGATGGTCATTGCCTGGCACTTGTGTGGTGTGAATGTTACTTGCCACTTGTCAGCCCAAGTCTGAATGTTGTCCAGGTCTTGCTGCATATGGACACGGACTGCGTCAGTATCTGACGAGACTCGAATGGCGCTGAACAGTGTGCAATCATCACCTGATAGAACGACTGATAGAACACTGGTAAGATTAGGCCAGATGTTACTCAGCAAAACTGCTGTAGGATTTAGAGCAAGGAAAGCCTGTTTGACAAGCCAGAAACTCCAGACCTTACTGCAAGGAGTCAGGGAGGGCAGGCACACAATTTATGGGAGTAATGCCTTTTCCCAAGAAGTGCGTGGTGCACTAGGTATGGAAGGAGATGGCTGAGTTTTTTGATGAGGTAACAGAGAGGGTGGATGAGGGCAGTGTGGTTGATGTGATATATTTTGATAGGAAGAATGAGGAGAGACCATACACACAAAATTTTAAAGGGATGCAGAAGAGAGACACCTGGGGCTGCTGGTGTCCAAATCTTTGAAGGTGGCAGGACAGGTTAACAAAGAAGTTAATAAAGCATGTGGGATCCTGGGTTTTATAAATAGAGGCATAGGGCTGGATTTTCATTGAGGAGGTGGGTAGGAGGCTGGACTACAACTTTCGGGGTTGTAGTCCCGCCTCCATCGAGTTGTGGCCGACCCACACGATTTTGACTTGATTGACCTCGTTGAGCCCGCCCAGCGGGCTCAACAGGCCAATTAAGGGCCACCCGGCAACAGGTGACATCACAGATTGATATTTCATCTGTCAAGACCTTTTGACAGATGAAATATCAGCATTCGACAGCTGTTTAACACTGACAATCTGTACTCCAAGTTAATTCCTTCCTCTCAGGATGATTTAGAGATCTCTCCGGAACAGAAAGCTGAATGCTGCAATTTTTGATAGCTCGTGGCCATTCTGCTTTCTGTGCCGGTGAGATGAGGGACTCCCGAGACCTGAAGGAAGGAAGGCTGTAAAGGTAAGTAAAACTTCTTTAAACACTTTAAACAAACCAAACACACTTACCTCTGCACTCATGCATCCATCACTCACCTGAACACTGGACATCTCGACCCCCTCCAAGCCCTTCAGCCCGCCGGCCGGCCTCACTAACTTGGTGTGGTTTGGAGCCATCGGGAATCCCACACTTCAAGAATGAAAATAGGGATTAGGCTAAAAACTGCCTGTTAACTACCTGTTAACAGGCAGTTAATTGGCACTAATCCCTTTCCCGCCTCAGGAATGCGGGTCCCAGTGCGGGTCGGGTACCCGCCTCCTTTGAAACTGGCATGGAGGCGGGATGGGTTTGTGCTCCCCGATTTCGGGATTTTAACCCCCACATGCCTCCAATCCCGCCTCCATGGCCCAATGAAAATCCTGCCCATAGTGTATAAAAGCCAGGAAGTTATGCTAAACCTATATAAAACACTAGTTCGACCCCAGCTGGGGTATTGTGTCCAATTCTGGACACCACACTTTAGGAAAGATGTGAAGGGTTTGGAGAGGGTACAGAAGAGATTTACTAGAATGGTTCCAGGGATGAGCGATTACATCTACGTGGATAGACTAGAGAAGCTGGTGTTGTTCTCATTGGAGCAGGGAAGGCTAAGAGGAGATTTGATAGATGTGTTTAAAATCATGAAGGATTTAGATAAAGTAAATAAAGAGAAACTGTTTCCAATGGCTGAAGGGTTGATAACGAGAGGGTACAGATTTAAGATGATTAGCAAAAGAACCGGAGGCGACACGAGGACAAACTTTTTTACGCAACAACTGGTTAGGATTTGGAATTCATTGCCTGATAGGGTGGTGGATACAGATTCAATAGTAGCCTTCAAAAGGGAATTGGATAAATACTTGAAGGAGAAAGAATTGCAAGGATATGGGGAAAGAACAGGGGAGTGGGACTAACTGGATTGATCTTCGAAAGAGCCGGTGCAGACTCGATGGGCCGAATGGCCTCCTTCTGTGCTGTACTATTCTATGATTCTGTGAAATCATACACCACCAGTTAACCACCATGCAGGGTCTATGCAATACAGATTCCAAGAAGGTTTATTCACATCAGAATCTAATAATCTGCAGAAACGTCATCGTCCTTAAACGTTAGCTCTGTTTCTCTCTCCACAGATGCTGCCTGATCTGCTGAGTATTTCCAGCTTTTTCTGTTTTAAATCTGTCAGTGAAACCCTGTAGCCAGCCAACACATTTAATCATTCCACAAGGGAATAATTTAGGAGTAGATTAGGTGTCATAAATCTGAAGCAAGTACCAAGGGGTATCACTGTGCCAACTCAAGATGCCAACATTCACACACACGAATAGAAATAATAAATGCCTTGCACATGATTGGAACATTCTGCTGTGTATTGAATTAGTAATGGTTTTCCCATAACGTTTCACAGGTATTTAAACTCAGAGTAGAGTGGGACTGGGAAAGTATATAAGGTGGGCAAAAAAATTGAACTGCAAGTTATTTGCCAAGCAAAATAAAGGGAGCACAAGAAATTAAAGATTCAGAGGTCATGTAAAATTCATGTTTTGGACCTCCACGTGCTATTTTAGAGGAGTCGGAGTAGAGTTGGATGTCTCTTTACATATAATGTATGGCACAGAAACCGGCCATTCGGCCCAACTGGTCTATGCAGGTGTTTATGCGCCACACTTGCCTCCTCCCACCCATTAAAAATGATCTTATTTATAACCATGCTAACTACTCAGTATGTTTTATTTAATCATGGGTGTCAGATATGCATACAAGAGGGTTATCTAGCAGGAGTCAGTAGGTTTGCATTCTGTGCATACCTACTGGCCCATTTTGAGGGGGGAAGGGGAACAGCCAGAAGTTGTGGTCCATGTGGGAACCAATGACATAGGAAGGAAAAGGGTTGATGTCCATCAGTCAGAGTTTCAGGAACTCGAGAGGAAATTAAAAAGCAGGACCTCGGAGGTAATAATCTCTGGATTACTCCCAGACCCACGTGCTATTGAGTATAGGAATAGTAGGATAAAACAGGTTAACGTATGGCTGGAGAAATGGTGCAGAAGGGAGGACTTCAGATACTTGGGGCATTGTTCGTACTCATACTCTGTTCCAAGCCTATCTTTTATGGCCTCACTCCCTCACATCTTTCTCTGACTACCCTCTTACTGTTGAAGTACTGAAATAATTTCTTAATGTTATGTTTAGCTTCTGTAGCTAAGCTTTTATCTAGATCTCTCTCTGCCCCTCTTGATTACCTTTTTAATATGTTTCTGCATGTTCCTACATTCATCCCAGTGAACCTATTCTTTTTTTTTGCTGCAGGATTTGCAGAGGTCATCTTTCCATTTTATTTCACTTTTGATTTGTTAGTCTATTTAGGGTCACTGAGCTTGCTGATGCTGGGTATACATTTATCCTGCAGGTTTAGCATTATGGCCCTGGAAATCTGAATAGAGATGTCTAACAAAAGTGCTTTGTTGTGTAGCTTTCTGCCTCCTACCTGATCAATTCAATTTACCTTGCAGAATCACTGACTTATAGGGCTAAACCGCCTCCTTTTCTATCTACTCTATACCCATGAAAGTTACATTCATTCACCATCTGCTGGTGTTAACCATGTTTCTGGTATTCCCACATCATCATAATTCCCTACTGTCATAACACCCTCCAGTTACACCTTATTTCTAATGCTTCTAGCATTCATGTACATACATCTTAATGTAGATTTACCTCCTTATAGCCCACAGTGTCTGGCTTTTCCTGATCTCCAGTTCATGTATATTTCATATACATCCATAGCCACTTGTTGACTGCTTCGAACTTCTGATCAGTCTTGTCTGGGATCGTGTTTCCTCCCTGTCCTCTCCTCCCCTTCCTCCATCTATCTATTTTAAATGGATCCTGATTGCTCATTCAATGTTTTTCCACAAGTCTCTTTGTTTCTAGTCTTGTACCAGATTTTTTGTACTGTATTATGCTGGGCAATTGGTGCCGCTCCACTGTTAGCTTCGCAAAAACACCTTCAACCGCCTCGTGAGTGTCAAGAAATTGCTGCATGTCAATAATTTAATACCACAGCGGTAGAGCAGACACAATGGGGGGGGGACAAACCATTATGCTAGAAGGAAAAAGTGAAGGCAGCAGACCATATTTTTAATTTTGAGGTGAAATGACATGTAAAATTGCTTTCAATTTCCTAACTGGGACAGGTGGAGTGTTAGGCTTGCAAAAGTTAAAAGATATTCTGCAACACCACCTGTGTACCTATACTACGCTTCTAGTTATTTATTTATTTATTCATTCATTCATTCACGGGATGTGGGCGTCACTGGCAAGGCCAGCATTTATTGCCTATCCTTAATTGCCCTTGAGAAGGTGGTGGTGAGCCGCCTTCTTGAACCACTGCAATCCATTGTATCAGTTTATTTTTGATATGACAGAGTGGCTTGCTAGGCCATTTCAGAGGGCAGTTAAGATTCGATCTCATTGCTGTGGGTCTGGAGTTACATATAGGCAGATTTCCTTCCCTAAAGGACATTAGTGAACCAGACGGGTTTTTACGACAATCCGATAGTTTCATGGTCTCCATTACTGATACTAGTAATTATTCCAGATTTATTTACTTAACTGAATTTAAATTCCCCAGCTGCCGTGGTGGGATTTGAACTCACGTCCAGTAACATAACCACTATGCTACCGTACCTGCTGATTGACAGACGGGTATCATGCACCATGGCTGCATAGGGCAGCCGTGGTCTCTATGCTTCTAACCTTCCACTCTTCATTCCGCTCCCAATAAGGGTGGCACAGATGAATGCCTTAAAGGCATGAAGGCATCATGAGAGCTTCTGGGGAAAGTAGGCATTGACTTGTATGATTCTTTGTTGGTGGTCGTATGCCATGCCCATGTTGAGATTTAAAATAAATCCTTTTTGAGTTATGTACGGCACAGCATTGTGCACAAGAGCCCAAATGGCAACTTTGGTTCTGTGCCTGAGAAAGCCAGTGGTTCTGTAGAATTGTATTGCCCATAAATGTTGCTGCTGTTGGTGAAAGTTATGAAGTCACCGGCTCTGCTGAATAATGCATCTGTGACCTCTTTGATCTGAGGACAACCAATTAGCCCTATTGCAGATGTTCCCAGTACTAGTCTAGCACCTATGAGAGAGAGAAAAATGGAGAGGGGCTATCCTGCCTTTGGCTAAACCTCAGCATTGACTATCATAATCAGGTAGCTGTAGCTGGTATGGGAAACCTTCTGCATAATATGGCGTGGCAGAACCAGATGACATGCCACGCGCGCCACCAGACATCATGGGCAGCCCTTTTCTATTCCTGCTGGCCCTCCTCTGCCAACTCCATTGCTAGTGGGACACTGAACACTGTCTCCATTGTGCACAAAAATCAGGAATGTGGAACGAAAATTATAAGCAACTCATCTTTAAATGAAGAATGCAGTATTTTCACCGCAGCCTCACCAGTAATGCCTATCCAATCTAAGGGAGATTCACGCATTGCACCAGTGACATGTTACTGCTGCAATGTGTGCAGTTCCTTGTTAATTGCCCAATCTACTACATTAATTGCTGTTCTGTATGAATTGAACACAAAATAAAAATGCTTTTTGCAGCAATTTTGTTAGGGTTAAGAAACAATAAGGCACTCAGTACATTGCTGGCCATTATCACACATTTGCCAATGTGAATAGTTTTACATCAACAATAATTTCTAGGCTCCACTGTCTTCATCCCACCTTCAAGTCCCTTTACCCCTCTTCATTTAAATAAATATAAAACACTCAACCCTCCTCATTCACCATATTCCTTTCATACACATTGTCAGAGTTGGATAACCACTGTCTGTTCTTTTTTCTTCTCCCAGTTTGCTCTCTGTTTCTGTCTAACCATATGTCTGTTCCGTTAGTCCATGCTTTAGGTCTCTGTTGTATCTAGTTTTGACCTTAACTTACTCACATCCTTGGGTTCCTCCTAAAATTCCTAGTGCTTCACTTTTTTAAAGGTTGTTATGCCCCAACCATTATCCACAGTTACTAGTGATCCCATTTGTTTTTACTATTGTTGGCATTCTTGATTTCACCAATTCTTTGCTTACTTTCTTTGCTCATTTTCTAACCAGGCTGCACATTTTCCCCCAGTGTTGTTCCCTCCTTTTTCCTCATTCATTTCCTTTTTGCCTGTATGTGATATGCCTGTCTGCCTTGAACCTGTTTTACTTTTTTGGTTTTGGCTTTTTTATTTGTGCTATTGGTTATGACTCCTCCCCTCATGATTCTTTGTAATTCTACATTTCTTTTCCTCTATCTTTCTATTCCTACTATTCAGGTCTTCAGTAGTTCCTGCTAAAATCACTTAAGACTCTACTGCTTTGCACTGCTCAGTTCTGCATGTGCAGACTTCATTTCATTCTGTCTATCTCTCATTCCTTCCCTGTATGCTCTCTCATATTCATGTATCAATATCCTTGCTTACCTCTAATTTATCAGAGCTACTGCCAGTCACCACACTGACCCTGGTAATTAACTATAACTGTAAACCCTTCCTACAGGTCTTCTATAGTCATCGTTTATCATTTATCCCCTTTGACCTCAAAGGCAATATCTTCTCCCACAGGAAGGGTAAAGTGGATGTGCAATTATGATTTACATTTCCTCTTCCTCCATCATTGCCAATAATCTAATCATTTGTAGACAAGAAGTTCTGGCCTAGCCACTAGACATTCCCACTATTGCCAGCATGCAGAAAATTAGAATTGATTGTTTGCTTTTAAATTTTAAACGATATCACCATTACCATTCAGGTTCCTTCACAATACTCTACTCACACACAACGTAAAACTCAGCTTCCATTGGTGGGCCTGTGCTTCCTATGAACTGAGACTTGACCTTCTGCATGAAGTGAGCAGGATAGCAATGCCATCAGGCAAGCATGGAACCTTTATTAAATTGGGGTATGCACTGGAAAAAGTACTGGCTGCCCATCGTACCATCCAGTTCTCTCCAATAGACATAAAAGAACATGCTGGCATATCCTGCTGTTCGGCTAAAATAACTTATGTACTTATGGCCCAGAACTTCGGGTCTCCACGGGCGAGTACGCACGGGATACTCACCCGTAGGCCCAATGGAAGTGCCGGTTTCGTGCATGCGCGGGAAACTGGCACTTCCATTCCCCTGAAAGAAGAGGTTCAGAAGTCGAACGCGTGCGCAGGAGAGGCTGCGCGTGCGTATCGAACTTACGTTTTTTTTGCAGGTTTTCCCGGGAGGGCAAGTCTCCAGGAGTTACACATTTAAAAAGCAGGCGTAAGGCCTGCTTTTTACAAGGTAAGTGGTGAATTAATTAATATTAAAACATTTTTTCCACAGGTTTATTACTTTTAAATACTTTAAAGAAAGGTAAGTTTATTTTTAGCCCCATTAGAAAATAAAATTATTTTTTTCAAAAATTTAAATTATTGTTTAAAATAGCTATTTCATGTAATTTATAGTTTATTTAAAAAATGTGATGTTTTAAAAAAATTTATTTGAAGATTTAGTGATGTTTTGGGGCCCGTAGTATTTTTAAGTTTTGACAGCTCTTCCTGTCAAACTTACGAATGAAGCATTCCCTGCTCCGATTGGCTCCCCATGGCCCGCGTGATCCCAGGGGATGCATCGAACTAACTGCGCCCCTGGGATATGCAAGCACTGTGCGCCGGCAGTTGGAGCAGGCCCAGGATCGGAATTCCACAGGGGCCCACAGCTCAACGGCCGGCGCGCAAGGTAAGTGCAGGTCAGGGGCTTGCACCCGCGGGAAGCCCCCGACCCGAATTCCTGGACCATTAAGAGTAAGGAGTATATATAGAAGCAAAATAGATGATCAGATTAATTCATAAAATCGATCTTCAAGTAACTTTCCTGTGTAATTCTATTCTTTCTCACCGTGGTTTGTTTCATAGTGTCTTCGAATATTGTGTTCTTTCACTATAGCTATCTGTTGCTTACAAATCAAGCACATAGGGCTTTCTATTCATGTCCACAAAGAAATATGAAATGCTACATTTCTCTTTGGAGTGCACACCAATTACTACAATTGTACAGGGCTTTGGTGAGGCCACGCCTGGAGTACTGTGCACAGTTTTGGTCTCCTTATCTGAGAAAGGACATACATACCTTAGAGGCAGTGCACAAAGGTTCACTAGATTGATCCCTGGGTTGTCCTATGAGGAGAGATTGAGTAGACTGGGCCTATACTCTCTGGAGTTTAGAAGAAGGAGCGGTGATCTCATTGAAACATAAGATTCTGAGGGGGATTGATAGGGTAGATGCTGAGAGGTTGTTTCCCCTGGCTGGAGAGTCTACAACTTGGGGGCATGGTCTCAGGATAAGGTGTCGGCCATTTAAGACTGAGATGAGGAGGAATTTCTTCACTTAGAGAGTTGTGAATCTTTAGAATTCTCTACCCAAAAGGGCTGAGGATGCTGAGTCATTGGGCTGGATTTTCATTCAGGAGTCGGGTAGGAGGCGGGACTACAACTTTCGGGGTTGTAGTCCCGCCTCCATCAAGATGTGGCCAATCCATGTGATTTTCCCTTGATTGACCTTGTTGAGCCCGCCCAGCGGGCTCATCAGGCCAATTAAGGGCCACCCGGCAACAGGTGACGTCACAGACTGAAATTTCATCTGTCAAGACGTTTTGACAGATGAAATATCAGCGTTTCACAGCTGTTTGAAGCTGTCAAACACTGACAATCTTACTTCTAACCTGAGTCCTTCTCCACAGACTCAGTTAGAAATCTCTCCTGCATAGAAAGCTGCAGCCTGTCACTTTTGACAGTTCGCAGCCATTCTGCTTTCTGTGCCGGTGAGATGAGGGACTCCCGAGACCTAGAGGAAGGAAGGCTGAAAAGGTAATTTAAACTTCTTTAAACACTCCAAACACACTTACCTTTGCACACATGCACACATCACTCACCTGAACACTGACATCTCGACCCCTCCAAGTCCTTCAACCCGACGGCCCGCTTCGCAAACTTGGTGTGGTTTGGAGCCGTCAGGAATCCCACACTTCAGCATTAAAAATAGGGATTAGGCTAAAAACTGCCTGTTAACTACCTGTTAACAGGCAGTTAATTGGCACTAATCTCTTCCCGCCTCGGGTAGGCGGGTCCCAGTGCGGGGCGGGTATCCGCCTCCTTTGAAACTGGCATGGAGGCGGGTTGGGTGCGGGATGGGGTCGGTACCTCCGATTTTGGGATTTTAACCCCCCATAGGCCTCCAATCCCGACTCCACGGCCCAATGAAAATCCTGCCCATTGAGTATATTCAAGGCTGAGATCAATAGATTTTTGGACTCTAGGGGAATCAAGGGATATAGAGATTGGGTGGGAAAGTGGAGCTGAGGTCAAAGATCAGCCATGAGCTTATTAAATGGTGGAGCAGGCTACTCCTGCTCCTAATTCTTATGTTCTTATGTTCTTAAGGTGATCATGTAAGTTAAGTTTAAAAGGATGAGGGCAATTAAAGGTAAATGTCAATTGGGGTACTTCTGAAGAACCATTTAGCAAAACAGTTAGTCAGAGCTTCAAATGTATCTCTGCCATTGGACCTGCTGTCACAACCTACCATGAGAGTTGGAGCCTCCATGTGTACTAATCGTCTGCCAAATCTGAGACTCATGACTTCTATCTGCAGATGTGGGTACTGTTGAGTGGGCACAGAACCACCTGCTTGACATCTGATAGTCCTCCTTTTCTTCCAAACAAATCAAAGCTAAATTCAGCTAATGATAATAGAATGGATGGTGAAGGGGGGTTCAACAACACTTCAGTAGAAGGAACATAGAAGACCTTCAAAGGTATAATGCTCAGCATGTAGGATAAATGCATTCTCAAAATCAACAAACTCAGTCTAAACAAATGTGACCCTAAACTGATCAGCAAGTAAATTAAAAGTGAGATAAAGAGGAAAAATTGCATATACAAATCCTGCTGGGAGAAAGGAAAAGGGGCCCACTGAGATGAACAAGACATTTCAGAAACATGTTAAAAAAGTGATCACAGAGGCAAAGAGAGACCTGGTAAAACAAAAAAAGCAGCTGGAGCTAAGCATATTAGTACAAAAAATTCAGTACCCACAGCAGCAAGAGAGCAGTCAGGGCAGAGGTGAAAATCTTAAAAGATGCAAACAGGGCTGAGACTGCAGGAGAGCACAAAATAGTAAATATTCAGAATAATTACCCCTTCCAGTTGTTCACAAGGGACAACGTGAGCAACACGCCCTCTCTAAACAATGATAACCCAAATAAAACCAATTACTTTGTTATAAATGAGGCTAAACATAGGCTAATCGGGCTCGAAGCAAATAAATCACCAGGAATAGATAGTTTTTTAACCTAGAGTCCGGAAAGAGACAGGATAGAGATTTATGAAGCACTGACAATAATTATAAGCAAATTATTGTACACTGAGGAGGTAGCGGAAGATTGGAAACAGGTCAATATGGTGCCCATATACAAAAAGGGTGGCAAAGCAGTCACAGGCAACAACAGGGCCATTCGTCTTATTACCATTCCTATGTAAAATAATTGAAATGATTATCAGGAGTAAACACAAGGATTATTTGCAATAGCCTAGTACAGCAATCAGAATGATTCAGAAGAGGAAGATCCTGCCTGACCAGCCTCCTTGGTTTCTTTGAGGAAGTGACCACCCAAGTGGATTGTGGGAAGCCATGTGAAGTGACGCACCTAAATTCCAAAAGGTTTTTGACAAAGTTCTACATGAAAGGCTATTCATTAAGCTCAAAGCTTTGGGAATTCCTTAAAAATAGATAAGAAATTGGTTGAAAGGTAGGAAACAATGAGCACTCATTAGAGGAGTTATGTCAGTGTGGAACAAAGTACAGAGTGGGGTGCTGGGGTCACTTCTGTTTCTAATTTACATAAATAACAAATATGCTTCATTGGCCTCTCCAAACCTCTGTCAGCTTACGAGTGCTTGGTGAGTGATCCTGCGCTGCTAACTTACTAGGTTGCCTCCTTCCTTCCACTTCCTCCCCCTCCTCTTCTGCTTCGTCCTCTTCCTCCTAATTCTGCTCCTGAACTGGTGGCCTTATCCCCGGTGGCAAGGGCTGTGTCCTCATAATGGCCAGGTTGTGGAGGATACAGCAGACCACCACGAATCGGGACACATGCTCCAGTGAGTACTGTAGGGCTCCTCCAGAGCAGTTCAGGCAGCGGAACTGTTGCTTCAGGACCTCAGTGGTCTGCTCTATGATGTTTCATGTGGCAGCATGGCTCTCATTGTGCGCATGCTGGCCACGTGTGGTTGGGTTTTGGAGCGGTGTGATGAGCCAGGTGGTCAGCGGATAGCCCTTGTCACCCAGTAGCCACCCTTTGGTTTGTCTTGGTGTCTCAAAGACTGAGGGAACATCGGACTGGCGCAGAATAAAAGCATCATGACTGCTACCAGGATACTGGGCATTCACCATCATGATGTGCTGAGCACACCAACTGCACATTCAATGAGTGGAAATCTTTGCGGTTGCGGTACATCTCAGCATTTAGAAGCGGCGCCCGCAAAGCCACTTGCATGCAGTCGATGGCGCCCTGCACCATGGGGAAGCCTGCTATCCTGGCAAAGCCATGTGCCTGCTCTGCCTGTTTCTCTCTGGTCAGAGAAGACAATGAAGTCCCCTCTCCTGGCATAAGGAGCTTCTGTCACTTCTCTTATGCAGCAGTGGACGGCGAACTGGGAGATGTTGCAGATGTCACCTGCTCCAGCCAGGAAGGATCCCGACACAAAGAAAGTCAGGGCCATGGTCACCTTCATAGCCATTGGCAGTGCTGTCCTTGCCCTGTGTTGAGGCTGCAGGTCTGGTTGCAAGATGTGGCAGAATTCTGTGAGCAGCTCCTTCGTAAAGTGCAGATGCCTCACACACTGCTCCTGGCTCAGACTGAGGTAAGAGAATTGTTCTCTGAAAACCATCTTCCTCCTCCCTCCGTGGGCAGCATGTCCTCTTCTTCGCTGCCTCTGCTCCATCTCCCTGTTATGCTGCAGGCCAAGGGGGATGACAACTAGAGCACCCATGACTGGGAGCAAGTGATCTGACCAGAACCCTTGAAGTCAGAAGCAAGGCCTTCTCCACTTGCAGAACCACTCCTGTCACCTCACCAACTTAAAACAACTCTAGAAAGCTGCAAATACTTCCACAAACTTACACAGTGCCAGTAGAAATCAAAAAGCAATTTACCTGAAAGTTGGTAATGGTCCCTTTAAATAGCGCTGGTGGGGGGTCCGTTCTGCTGCTGAACACATGTTCAGCTGTGCAAGGTTAAGAAAGGATGCTAGCTCCAGCGATGACGACAAAAATGGCAGCGCTGGGTCACGATCTGCCTACTTACTAAACAATGGGTGCTACACAACCAAATGTTTAGCCCCTTTAAGAATTATGAAATACATTGGGATTTGTGGTGGAAGTGCAGAAATGTGAAGGTTGTGTGATGTCAAGCATAAAAAGGTAATAATAAATGTTCTTAGGCAACTATGTTGAGAAGACACATGTTGGTCCCAAAAATAACAAATATATGAGAATAACTGGCACTTGTCAAATTAGACAGAATCATTTAAGGTAGGTATCCCTACAAGGCCAGCCTTCCCTGCTCAAGCCTGAGGGAATTCAAAAAGGATGCCCAAATACAAAAGTATTAACGAGACTCAAATGCACATGGGTTTCCCATTTTACAATATATAACCACAGCTGTGGTGCATGAGTAACGGAATGTAACATTTGAGGTCTACCTTGTGCTGTTTTGGTCCTAGCCATCTGCCCTGATTTGCCATCAGATATACTATTCATTGCTTTTATTTACAGATGCAGGCAAAAGGCTACCAACCTATAAGACCACCAGGAAAACTACCACCATATGGCTATTCTCATGGGCCCTCTGGAGCACAAGCAATGCAACAGCCAGCAACCAGTTCATCAGAAAGAACGACGTCCCAGTCAGACAAAACTTCGTTGAAAAAGCTGACCCCGTGGGATGCTGCATCGCAGTCCGCTGTTGGTTCAGTAGAGGAAGCGTTTTCCAGCAGAAATATCCAGGTATCAATTGCAAAGAATATTGTTTCAGCAGCCCGTCGAAAGACATTACCTGAGCCTCCGGAGGAATGGAAGGCGCGAGTAGCCTATGTCCCCCCACTTCCAAGCAGCTACTCTTCTGTTGCCACTTTCCATGTCAGAAAACCACCTAGCATAACATCCTCAATCAAAACTTTAGCATCCATCCCAGCACCTACCATCCAAGGGCGTTCAATGTACAAAGAGCCACTAAGTTATCAGCGATCCCTGACTAACTCTGACATGTCCACTGGGACATACTCTGAACATGAAACTTCAGAAAAGCAGGTAGCTGATCCAAATTATAACCCTTATCCACGGGGCTGGAAGAAACAAAGATGAAACCACAAAAGAAAAGGAAAGTCTTGACGTGTGATTCATCAGGTGTCTCCTCATGTTGAAGATTACAGTGTGGTTTGTGTTGACAGGAAAAGTGGACTCAGTCTTAAAAAAGAATCAGATAAGAAAAAGTGAAAAATGTGTGGAATTTGTTAGATAAAGGAAATGCATTTTCTGGTGAATATCACCTTTAGTATTGAGTTTCCATTGTGTCTTGCAGCACCTACAGTGTTTTTGTACACATATTTCAGCATGATGTTCAATTACAAATTGTTAAACAATATACATGTGTGAAGAATATCATAGTTAACACAAAGTATTTGCATAAAAAGAGTATGCAATTTGCTTACAATCTGTATACTGCAACATGTTAACTTCATGGCATTATTTCCAGATAAGATAATTTACTGCCATTGGCCTTAGAGGCAAAATAATAGAACTTTGGGGGAAATTAGAACAAGATTAAGCAGTTATAAAAGTGAGTGCTTATTAAATTGCACAATTCATATTTTACATTTTACAATTCATAGCATTAGAGAATTTCTTGGCCATTACAATGTACACATAGAACTCGCTGTCTTGGGAGTGTGTTACAATGCTGTAACAGATCTGAAGGATTGAGATGAACCTTGTTCCAAACAGAGGCCAATGGACAATGACAAATGTCATAAACCAGGACAACAAATCTGAGATTGTTGTTACAGCATTGTAACACACTGACTGACAAGATGTGCTTTTCTTTTACATGATGGATTGTTAGCCTACTGTTCCCGTCCCTCATGTGTGATGAGAAGCACCCTCTGCATTGTCATACACCTACACCCAGCTGCCTAAAGTCAAGGAAGAGCTTCATGAACAGTGTTGTTCCATTACAATCAACCTCATCTGAAGCCCGCATCACCTTGTGGAAAGACCGGCTCGCCAGTCTTGAACAACCCCCAGCGATGGAAATTTTACCTGATGAAAGCCTTCCCCCAGGAGCTAATTGCAACTGGGCAATCTGGAAGTGCCTTAACAGACTTAGGACCGGTGTAGGTTGCTCAAAGGTGTCACTAAGCAAATGGGGATATTCAACCAGCCCAACAACTTGTGAATGTGGAACTGAGGCACAGACTATGCAACATCTCCTGCAATGCCCATCGTTAGAGGAACCCTGCACTGTTGCAGATCTTGCCGAATCCAACAACAAGGCGCAAAAATGTGTCCAGTTCTGGCTGGGCTATGTATAGACTGTCCGTGGACACGATAAGAAGAAGATCACACACTAGGAAGGAAAGCGAGATAGCCTTTGCACTCCAAGGCAGGCAATGTGTTGTGATAAGAAAGCAATGTGCAACAGATTTTTTTTAAACTGGGAAATGCACTCTGTTATATTGACATATTATGGATGTAGGACATTGTAAACAACAGCAATGTCTGAGGACTTTTCTGGAGGATAAGTAAACAACAGACCATGGTAATAAGTTGGTACAGATACATGAGATTTAATCCGCTTGACAAACAGAAATGTTGAATTTTCCTGTTTTAGATATAAATTACTCATTAGAAGCATAAGTGTTTGTTCCAATAAAAAACTTTGCTTTTTATGTTAGGCACAAGCTACATTATTATGGCGTTGACTATGAAAAATATAAATAAAAGAAAATATATTTACATAATTGTACTACCAAGACTGTTCAGCTACATTACAGCCATCCAAAATGCACTGTGCATTTTTTTTTAGAAAAGTCCTCGAGAATGCTTATGTTTGACCACAAGAAATCTTTTAAACTATACTCTTAAGTCCTACAAATATGCATTTTTCTTTAAAATTATTTTGAAACAGAACCAATAGTGAACATGTGAATCAAATGGGATTGATGAAATTGTACTGGATACTGTATATCATTAGGAGGTTTTAAGAATTACTTGGGAAGCATTTACACTATTTACCTTTTGACCAGGCTTTACTTCTCAACTGGGGAAAGTGAACCATCAGTGAATTGGCAGGGTTATTGTGGGTTACAGTATGTGCAATGTGTTTTGAGATGGGAGTCCAGAATTAAGGAGGGATATAGAATTTTTGTGAATTGTTCTGTTTACTTGCTAACATGTAGAAAAAATGATCAGTACAGTGTAATAATTGCTGACCAAACAGTGCTTAAAATTATGGAAATCTGAAATATACATTCGGTCCATCAACATCTGATAAGAAAAAAGTCCATGTTGTGAGTAGTGATCCTTTGTGAGAACTCAAGCATAAGTTCTGATACGCTCAAAAAACTAACCTGTCTCTTTTTGCAGATGCTGATAGATGTGCTGTGTCTTTTCAGTATTCTCTGTTTTTATTTTAGTACTTAAAAATAAATTGTTTTGCTAAAATATCAATTAATGTGTCTTGCCCTGCAGTACATTGCTTTGTTTTGGGCTTACACAATAATTTAGCATTTGGTCCTTCAACTTCTGGCACAACTTGCTTAAGCTCTTAAAACATTATGTAATGTAAAATATTTTAACATCAAGTACAATGCTTTATTATAGCAACTTGTGTTGCACATAAAAAATTAAGTAAAGCCATTACAAAAACAAATGGACTATTTGGCCATTACTTGAATTGACTGCAATGCTCTGTATTCTTCCTTTCATTGAAAACAATGGGAGCACTGATGTACATGTGAAACTCATACTATCAAGACCTTCACACAGTGTTCCTGTCCTATCACGTTTGTATTGTTTTCAATATAATGCTAGTCATAGACACATTGTAGAAACACTGTGGTACATACATTCAGCCACACAAAAATAGCTGTGATGATTGCATCAGCTGAATCAGAAAAAAGGAACAATATCTGAAGTGTCTTAATATTTACTGTATTTCATCCACATTTTGAACTGATATTCTTAACCTTGTGTTATCTATAGCATGACTTCAATTCAGCGAGTCAAATTTCTAGTTGTATTACAATGCTTATATTCATGTATAAGAGAGAAATATGCAACACCTCAGCACTTGTTAAGCACTGAAAACTTATACATAGCATGTCACATTTTTAAAATGGCAAATGGACAAAATATTTGTTTTTGATGGCAATATTTGTCAATTATTATGCTCCTGATATAAAGAGTGGTACAAAATGTTCTAGAGCACTTACTTGATTTGCACAATTGATTAAAAAAAACTCTGTTCTACTATAAAAATGCTTCAAAATAAAATATTTTGTTGCTACTTCATTGTTGAAGGAAATATTTTCTTGAAAAACAATTGAATGTGCAGTTTTATTTTTGTGTAGCCAAAAAACTTCAAAAAGTTGATACCATAAAAATGCATATACACTTGCATTTTTGACAAAACTTATTTTGTTTTCAATGAAAACGAATACAATACTAGTTGTCTGGTGAAACATGTCACTTTTTCATTTAAACTATTTAAATATTTTGAATCATTGTCATTTGCTTGAATAATCACATTTGGCTTTGAGCTTTATGCACCAAAAAAACACTCTCGGATACAGTCTCACCAAAGTGAGGGCTGGTGTCAGGGCAACAGTGAGAACTCACAGCATCCCTGGGTTAGGAGGGAGATATCAGATAAATTATTGTATTTAATAAAATAATCATATATGTCTACTGCCAATTGAGACAGTAGAATGACTGATTTGTCAATGCCACCGACAGGAGTTGGACAGTAGAAATTAGTTAGAAAGTGGTCATCTTCACTGCTGCAAGCAATGCTGTATTTTTTTAATTCATTCTTGGGATATGGGTGTTGCTGACAAGTCTGTCATTTTTTGTCCATCCCTAGTTGCCCATGAGAAGGTTGTAGCAGTTTGATACAACTGAGTGGCTTGCGAGGCCACTTCAGAGGGCAGTTAAGAGTTAACCTGGTGTGAGGCCAGCGTCATGTATAGGCAAGATCGGGTAAGGACAGTAGTGAACCAGCTGGGTTTTTACGACAATCCACAGCTTTATGGTCACTTTTGCTGATACCATCATTTTTAACATTTCCAGATTTATTTATTAATTTTAACTGAATTCAAATTCTTAAACTGCCGTGGTGGAATTTGAACTCATGTTCTCAGAATTATTAGTCTAGGTCTCTGGATTACTAGTCCAGGAACTACCACTACATTACCGTACTCATATTTGTTGCATTGAACCAATAGATTATAAAAGAAAGCAAAAGTAAGCAAAGTTTGCATTTATATAGCTCCTTTAATGTAGAAAAACACTCCAAGGTGCTTCACAGAAGTGTAATCAGATAAAAATTGACACCAAGCCAAGGAAGGAGATATTGGGAAGGGTGACTAACAGCTTGGTTAAAGAGGTGCATTTTAAGACAGGTCTCAATGGAGGCTGAAGTGAAAGGGGGATGCACAAGACACCAGGGTTGGAGGAATGCAGAGTTCTCGGAGGGTTGCAGGGCTGGAGGCAGTTACAGAGATAGAAGGTTGAGGCCATGAACAGATTTGGACACAAGGTTGAAAATTTTAAATTGGAGGTGTATGGACCAGGAGCCAATGTAGGTCAATGAGCACAGAGGTGATGGGTGAACAGGACTTGGTATGAGTTAGGATGCAGGCAGCAGAGCAGCAGATCTTCAGATGAGCTGAAGTGTATGGAGAGTGGAAGATGTTAGGCTAGCCAATAGAGCATTGGAATAGCCATGTTTGGAGGTGACAAAGGCATAGATGAATGTTTTGGCAGCAGATGGGTTGAGCCAGGGGCAGATGTTATAGAGGTGGAAGTAGGCGATCTTTGTGATGGAGAGGATATGGAGGCGGCAACTCGGACCACGAGGTTGTGAAGAGTCGGCTTCAACCTGAGACAGAGGCCTCGGTGGGAGAAGGAAATGTTGATGAGGGTAAAGAGTTTGTGGTGGGGGCCAAAGACAATGGCCTAGAAATTAGTGACCACCACAAAAGCTGCCGGTGCCCCCACGGCCGGGTGTTAACGGCCGCTGAAAATGGTGGTGCTGGCAGGACTGAAAAATTGGCACTGGGGACTAATTAACATTAGCCCAGCGCTTGTGCAACGCCGTCCTGGTGGCATTGGTCCCGGCAGCAGGCCCTGATGTAGCGTGACCAAAGTGTAGTTGCAGCTACAACAACCTTCTGAAAGCGAGGCTGTCATTTCAGAAAGCATTGTTGGTTTCTTAAAGAGGCAATGGCTTCTGAAATGAAAAAAAGAAATATGATGCAAAAATATGACATTTTTAGCCCTTACAGCTCAACTGCCTTCTGAAAAAAAAAATTGACTTTAAAAAGAATTCTCAAATGGAAGTCTTCAGCTCTTAAAGTTGAATTCCGTTCCAAACCTCAAAAAATGGGAAAAGTGCTTCAGCACTAACACAAATGGCTCAGCAAGCCAGGGAAGGGGACCCCAGGGTCTCACATGCAGCACTCCAGCTTTGTGCAGGGGGGTCAACACTGCAAGAGAGGTCCTCGACCCACAGGGGCCAGGAGGCCCTCCAGAAAGAAGGATGTGGGACCAGATCACTGAGGCCATCACTGCCAGCAGTATCACCCCCACCACCTGGCTCCAGTGCCCAAAGAAGCTTCATGACCTCAGACCAGTGGGCAAGGTCAGTGAATGCATCTGCAAAAGCCGTCTTCTACCAATTGCACCACTAGCCTCATACACTTCTCAATGCATGACGACTCCTCCCCAATCACTCACCTGACAACATTGAGCCAGAAATTAGGATCGGGTGCTTGCCGCGCGTGCAGGCCCCCAATGTGCACTCACCCTGCGCGCCGACATCTGAAGCCCAGGCCTGCTTGCATTTCCTGTCCCTGGCCTGGTTCCAATGTCGGCGCGATCTGCTTACCTGATCCAGCGGCGTAGTTAGTGCGATGTGCCGGCTGGGATCAGGTGAGCACTCTGCAGCCAATCAGGGGAGGGGAAACTCATTCATGAGTTTGATAGTAAAGACTGTCAAACTCATGAAAAGTACGGGCACCCAAAAGACTAGTTTAACTTTAATTAAAATTTTAAAAAACATCCCAATAATTAAATAAACTATAAATAACTTTTAAAAACTATTTAAAACAATTAATAAAATTTTTGAATTTTTTTTTTTTTTTAACGAATTCGGGTCTAAAAATAAACTTACCTTACTGTACAATCCTTAAAAACAATGAAGCTGTGGAAAAAATGTAATAATTTTAAATAATCGACCACTTACCTTCAAGAATCCACTCCTTACGCCTCCTTTTTTCATTTCCAAAAAGTCCAGGCCCTTGCACACGCGCAAACCTGTCAAAACGAAGGAAGTTCAACGCGTGCGCGCAGAGTCCTGCGCGCACGCGTTGGACCTCTTAACCCCTTAGTTCAATGGAGAGGAAATGCCAGTTTCCCATGCATGTGCTGTGCATGCTGGAATCCGGCAATTCCTCCGGCCACACGCGTGAGTACACTGTCCGTACTCACGCGTTGGGAACGGAATTACTGGCCCAAT
This sequence comes from Somniosus microcephalus, assembly GCF_052327205.1. Taxonomy (NCBI): domain Eukaryota; kingdom Metazoa; phylum Chordata; class Chondrichthyes; order Squaliformes; family Somniosidae; genus Somniosus; species Somniosus microcephalus. The sequence continues at coordinate 136,432,674 of NC_140988.1, forward strand.
CTCTACCAAACATGAGGCACATCTCCCATTCCTAGCTTCACCTCACCCCCTTGGAGGAGATGATGCAGGCCATTGTTGGCAGGGGCATGGCTGAGCCCTTGGCCAGCGGCAGGGTGGAAAGGATACAAATTGCTGGTATTCTCATACATTATCCTCCTTCTGGCATGCATCTCCTGGTTTCCCGCCCTCCCCTCACAACAACTCCACCCTTGTGCCTTCCTCATTTCACACACCCAAGAAATACAGCCTGCCCAGCCAGTGAGGAGAAGAAGGAGGAGGAGGAGGAGAAGAAGGAGGAGGAGAAGAAACAACACCGTCACTTGATTTCACACTCCCAGCCACCAGCTCAAGGTCGACCAGCAAGTCCATCTGCAGTGTCCCCCACTGAACGTCAGCAGCCTTCTACCAGCTATGCTGCAGCCACTGGGGTAGAACTGCATGACATCAGCAGGATAGGCAAAGACACACACAAGATATCACTAAGAGAATGCATAAGGGTGATGAGTTGATTTCTTGATGTCATATTGGATGGATAGATGTATAAAGTAGGATTGGAAGGTTTGCTTTATGGTGGCTTTTATTTTAGCATTGTGGCAAAGAGGACACTGTGATGGTCAGTATAGTAATCTGGGATGTTATGATTAAGGTTATCCACCAGGTGGTGCTGTAGCTAGTGCTGCCACTAGTTAAGGTCAGGGGGTTGCTTCCTGTCAAGGTCAGCAAAGGTGGAATGTCAGGATGCAGGCCTGTATGTTTGCTACGCAGTTGTTAATAAAGTATACAGACGAATTCTAATATCTCGCCTCTTCGAGTTCTTGTTTCACTACATGGATTTATCACAGTCAGTAACAGAGGGAAGGTAAGGTGTGGGTCTAATGTTGAAAGGGGAATTGGGGTTGTGGTCACTGGTACCGCAGGTAGATGATTCGATCCCATATTTCACGGTCAGAAAGGGGCTGTCTGGTTTGCGTCCTCCTCTTCTGCGTCCTCCTTTTCTGCATCCTCCTTTTCAGTGTCCTCCTCTTCCCTCTGCAAGCAGATGTTGTATATCTGAAATAAAAGCATAAAATGCTGGAAATACTTAGCAGGTCAGGCAGCATCTCGACCTGAGATGTGAACTCTGTTTCTCTCTCCACGGATGCTGCCTGACCAGCTGAGTATTTCCAGCATTTTCTGCCTTCTCAGAGAACTTCCTTTACCATCTGAGGCCTTGCAAGCATCCAGCAGCAATCCCTGCACACTTAAAAAAACTTTTAGCATGTATTGCACCAAGCCACTACCTCAATAAAATCAAAAAAATCCAGTTCAAAAGCTTAAATGCAAACTTACATGAAAAATGTGTGTGTCCCTTTAAGAGATGCTGACAGCACCTCTGTCAGTCTGCTGAACACTGGGTTTTCATGGCAAGCTTAGGACCCAGTGCTGACCTCAGCGCTAAGGCCGAAGTTTGCTGTGGTGTTGTTAAGTCGGTGTTGCACGTCAACTGACTCCACCCTCTCTTCGTTTACATTTCCAGGGCCAGTGCTGCTATCAGCAGCGCTAAGGCCCGCACCAAAATGGAGGCCGCTGAGTCACTTGCCAGAGAAGGGCGCTAAAATGGCAGCCACCATTTTTCAACCAGATTGCGGCAGTAACTCGTGGTGGTAAGTGGCCCAATTTCTAGGCCAATGGCTTCAGTCTTCCCAGTGTTTAACTGGAGGAAATTAGGCATGATAGCCTGAAATTTTCTCTCTGGCTAAACTAATTTAAATTAATGGATGGAAAATCAGGTGATGTCCCAATCAATTGACAATGCCAGCAGCTCACCCAGAATATTCAAATTATGCAGACCCCGGGAAATTCAGCAGGGCAAGCTCAGTGTTAGTTGGGCAGTTCGAAATCCCACCCCACTTTAATTCCAGTTGTGATCCCACCAAAGAGCACAAGAAAAAGTCAAAGATGAGAACAGTCCATTTTAGCTCATCCCTCTTGTATTTGAACTCACTCAGCCTAACATTCAACTGCACCTTGAATTCTTCATAACACCTTTGATTCCACTACTTTACCTGGCACATTATTCCAAATGTTAATCATAGCTTTCACTTGCACTTGTCACTTTATTCACTTAATAAATATCGTGAAACCTTGGCCTGCTATTACTATATTTTGCAGTGGTTCTGGTTTTTCCCATTGAAAGGTGTAGAGCTCCCGAAAGGCTTATTGGCTAAATGTATTTTGCAGCATGGCACTAAACCACATAAGTTAGGAAGGTACGAGTGAGGCTTTTTTAAGCTTGGATCAGTGGTAACACACTTGTCTGACACCCTTGTGCAGTACTGAATCAGTATTGCATTGTTGGAGGTGCTATCTTTCAAATGAGATGTTAAACCAAGACCGTGTCTGCCTTTTCAGGTGGAAATAAATCATCAAAGAGCAGGAGAGTTTTCCTGGAGCCCTGTCCAACATATATCCCTCAACCAATATTACCAAAAACAGATTAACTAGTCATTTATTGCGTTGCTGTTTCTGAGACATTGCGGTATGCACATTGGCTGCTGCATTTGCTTACAAAACGATAGTGACTACAATTCAAAAGTAATTCCTTGGCTGTGAGCACTTTGGGACATCCTGAGAACATGAAGGTATTATGAAAGTACAAGTTCTTTCTTCTTAAACAGCCTCCAACTCATCCAAAACTCCAGTGTTTGCATCCTCTCCACCAGCTCCATGCCCCCCAAACCCCCTGAATTCAAAATCCTTTTCCTCTTTTACAAACCTGTTTGTGGCCTTACCCTTCTCTATTTCTGGAACCTCCTCCAGTCCTATATTCCATCCCATGCTCTATGGTCTTTATGACTTCTGTGCTTTCCTCTCTCCCAGATTTCCTTTCTTGGTAGTAGAGACTTCAACCATCTTAGCTCTACTCTCTGGAACTCCCTCACTTGGGTCAGAATTTTGCTGGTGCTCAATGGTCGGGATGGGTGGCAGGTCAACTATTAAATTGAAAATGATTGACAGCGGGTTGGGAACCCACTGTCAAAACGTGCACACTGGACTTTTCTGATGTCAGATCTGCCAGCGCTAAGCAGACCCGACAGACAGCGGCAAGGGAGGCACTTAAAATCATTAGTGGCTTATTTACAGCCACTTAACAATGTTTTTTTCCCCAGCTTTTTGGATTTGACAGGTTGCCCACTGGTTTCCCGCTGTGCCTAGACCTCGTCTGTGAAGCTAAGGCGGGAGCTCAGTAGCCATTGATTCAGCTGATGAATTGACAGCTTCAAATGTCAAGTTAAAGCTCCCAGCTGATTGAGAAATATTCCCTTAGCCACTAGCTTCTCTAAACTGAATTTCCACTAAAGATTCAGAATGCTGCAAGTCTTTACACAAGTCTCCATCCAATCTGACCTCATTACCTTTCCCACTATTGACAGATCGCTTCTGTCATCTCTACTTTACCTGCTATCTATTCGATCAGCAGCGAATCCCACCACGATCAGTCCAAATGCCAGCATCACCAGGCACACCAGCAGCAGCAGGCATACCAGCAACACCATCAACAACACCAACCTTCTCCGCAATCAACTGATGCTGCACGGGACACAGGGCATCAGTGTGTGACCACATTGCTGCCCGGGAGGCCAGGGATGGCCTCACCATACCCATATTTACTTCACTTGATGCTGTACACCCTGGATGCCACATGATGCATCAGGCTGGCACCATCCTACACCAACACCATAAAGCATCCCTACAATGCCCAAGCCATTCCTTTCACACTCATCACCACTTCCAAAGGTGCATACAAATCTGTCCAAGATGGGTGGAGGTGCAAGGTAAGTTGGTGTGAGTAAGGATGTGCAGGAGTAGGGTAGGGAAGGGAAGGCAGAGTGATGGGGATGTGATGAGTGGCACAGCAGGATGAGGTTGAGTGTGGCTTTGCAGTAATATTTTGTGATCTACTGAGATCATTGAAAGGCTTGCACCACTGCAGCCTGGTCCTCCTGACCACATCCCTGCTTGTGCCCTCCTGTGCGATGTGCAACCAGACTGTGTTGGTCTCCTGTGGAGGTCTCTTCCGCCCATGGGAAGGGAAGAGAACCTCCCTGTGTGCTGTGACTCCCTCCATAAGCATACGGAGAGAGTCATGGAAGAGGCCGGGTGCAGCCGTGCACCTTTGTGAGGTGTTTGTCAGTGTTTGCAGCACTTCAATGCTGTAGAACACTGACAGCACAAATGTCAATAGAAAGTTGCGCATGGTCCCTTTAAGGGTCGATAAAGAGAGGGCACAGATTAAAGGTGATTGACAAAAGAACTAGAAGCAACATGAAGAAAAACTTTTTTACACAATGAGTGGTTAGGATTTGGAATGCTCTACCTGATAGGGTGGTGGAAACAGATTCAACAGTAGTCTTCAAAAGGGAATTGGATAAACACTTGAAGGAGAAAAAATTGCAGGGACATGGGGAAAGAGGGGGGGGGAGTGGGACCAACTGGATTGCTCTTCAAAAGAGCCGGCACATACTTGATGGGCCGAATGGCCTCCTTCTATGCTGTACTATTCTATAAGGAAACTGGTTGATGACGCATCATCAAATGATGTCATCAGACCCACTTCCTTCAATTACTTGGGAAACCCGCTGGGCAGGCTTAACAAGCCCAATCAGGGGAAAATCATTCTACACAGTGGGCTGAAGCCAACAGCGGGGCCGAGACCTGCCGAGGTAGGGAAAATCGCGGCCTAAATCTCTTCACCTTGCTACTTTCATCCACACTTTTAAAACCTACTTTTTTGACTGTGTTCAGTCAACTCTCCTAACTCTTCTACTGTTGCTCAGTCTCTCTCTGATACAAAGTCTCCTGGGATGTTTTGTTATATTAAAGACACTGGCATATTCCCACTGTAATGCCTGTGGGCATGCACTGGAAGAGCTGGAAATTAGGCCAGGACCCTGATGTACCAGGTCCCAGCCTACCATTGGGATTTCAGTGGGCTTGTAAGGGGCAGAGTCTCTACCGAGGCCAATGGCATAAGATGGGGTGGGGCGATGAATGGATCTCCCTGTGTCAGGAGTGCCCGCATCACTGACCTAGGAGCACATTGGGGCAAGATTGTTGCCTGATACGCCCAGTGAAAGCAGGCGTACCAGCCATTCAAGATATGGAAATGAGTCCCATCTAGCGGTCCAAGCCAAGGATCATGGCCTAGACCCCTGAAGATTGATGTACGTCTTTTATTTGTAATTTTCCTACTTACAACGGGCAATATTGATTCAGCTGCCCATTATACATAGAATCATAGAAGCTTACAGCATAGAAGGAGGCCCATCGTGCCTGTGCCAGCTCTTTGAGAGAGCTATCCAATTAGTCCCACTCCCCTGCTCTTTCCCCATAGCCCTGCAACGTTTTTCCTTTGCAAGTGTATATTCAATCCCCTTTCGATAGTTACTATTGACTCTGCTTCCATCACCCTTTCAGGTAGTGCATTCCAGAACTTAACAACTCATTGTGTAAAAAGATTTCTCCCCATCTCCCCTCTAGTTCTTTTGCCAATCTTAAATCTGTGTCCTTGAGTTACCGACCCTCCTGCCAGTGAAAACAGTTTCTCCCTATCTACTCTATCAAAACCCCTCATAATTGTGAACACATCTATTAAATCTCCCCTTAACTGCTCTGCTCCAAGGAGAACAATCCCAGCTTCTCTAGTCTCTCCACATAACAGAATCCCTCACCCCTGGTGTAATTATGGCAACTCTCCTCTTCACACTCGCCAAGGCCTATATATCTTCTTTCCCAGGATGAGTGGGGACTCTGTCACGACTCTCTGCAGTTAGTGGCCACTGGTGGAAGGTGGAATGTTGATATAGTTTCTGTCTCAACCACTAACCTGAGGAATGAATTCCATAGTCGCACAGCTCTCTGTGTAAAAATGTTTTGCTTGCTCTCTGTTTTAAATTTCTTAAATTTAATCTTGTATCTATGATCTCAGATTCAAGACCCCTCAACTACTGGTAATATACTGCTATTATTGATCCTGTCCCATCCTTTCATAATTTTAAACACTTTTATCATATTGCCACGTAATCTGTATTGTTCTAATGAAAAAGACCCAATTTTTCTTATATTTAAATTTCCTCATACTAGAAACATCAGTCTGCATTGAACATTCTCTAAAGCCTCATTATCAACATCAACAATAATTTTCATTTATATAGCACCTTTAACGTAGAAAAATGTCCCAAGGCACTTCAGAGAAGCATATTTAGACAGAAATTGATACCAAGCCAAAGAAAGAGATACTAGAAGGGTGACTAAAGTAGTGCAGAGCCCAGTACTGCAGATAATACTCTAACTGAGGTTTTAGTAGGTGTTCATATAAATAAGGAATATTGATGAGGATATATTTTATATTTTACACCTCTTGAGATAAAATCTAGAATTCAATTAGCTTTTTTATGGCCTTTTCAACCTAAGGTACTCCCTTTAATGTCCTGTGAACCTGTAACCCCAAATCCTTCTGCCCTTCCACAGCACTGAGATCTGCTTCCATTCAAAGTATAATTACTGCTGTTGTTTTTTAACAATATGTATTTCCTCACAATTACTGATATGGAATTCCATCTGCCATTCTTATCCCATTACCCCATCTTGTCAATATCCCATTTCAGCTTCTTTTGGTCTTCTAAAGAATTAACAATACCTCCTGTTTTGGTATCATCTGCAAATTGTGACACCATTCTAGGTTGTAGGTGTCAGCTGTAGCTTAGTGGTAGCACTCTCATCTCTGAGTCAGAAGGTCATGGGTTCTGAGGGAGTGCTGCACTATCAGAGGTGCTGTCTTTCGGATGAGGTGTTAAACCTTCTCCTGTGGATGTAAAAGCTCCTGTGGATCTATTTGAAGGAGAGCAGGGGAGTTCTCTCCAGTGTCCTAGACAATATTTATCCCTCAACCAGCATCACTAAAGCAGATTGTCTGGTCATTATCATGTTGCTGTTTGTGGGAGTTTGCTGTGTGCAAATTGGCTGCTGCATTTCCTACATTACAACAGCGACTACACTTCAGAAAGTACTTCTTTGGCTGTAAAGCGCTTTGGGATGTCCTGGGGTCATGAAAGGTGCTATATAAATACAAGTCTTTTTTTTCTCTTTCTGTATCCAGATCATTAATATACAGTGAACAGAAGTGGCCCCAGAATAGAACCCTGTGTGATACCACTATCCAGTTTCAACCACTCAGCAAAATTGTTCTTAACTCCTACTTTGTTATTGCCCTTCTAACCAATTTTTAATTCAGTTTGCTATGATCCCTCTAATGCAATACCCCTTAATCTTCTCTAATAATCTCCAATGCCATACCTTGTCAAAGCCATTCCTAAAGTCTATGTACACTACACCAACTGCATTTCCTTCATCTGCCGTGTCTGTTATTACCTGAAAGAAGTCTAGGATGTTTGTCAAGCACAATCATCCTTTATGAAATCTGTGCTGGCTGCTTCAAACTACTTTCTCTTTAATTAAAGATGAAATTGGCAAATATCTAGATAAAGACTCTAAAATTTTCCCTACCACAAACATTAAGGTAACTGGCCTGTAGTTTCCTGGATTAGTTCTGTCTCCATTTTTAAAAATGCGTACTACATTGGCTATTCTCCAGTCTTCCAGGACACACCCAAACTTAATAGATAAGATCAAATTAATGTATTTGGAAGGAAAGGAGGCATTTTATTTCAGTTTAACATTACATGTTTCAGTTTAATTAATTTTGTCTCAAACAAAGGTGTATATTTCATACAAGCACCTGTTACCATAAGACTTTATTTGCCATGTTCCTTTGTAACTTTTAAATGCAAACGACATACAAGCAAAGCATGTAATTTCCAGCATTTTCTCTTTTTTTTTTCCAGATTTCCAGCATCCACTGTATTTTGCTTTTGTATGTAATTTTCAGTGTAAGTTTTTGTTGCAGTGTAATTGGTTTGCATTGGTTGGGTTTTTGAAAACCAGTCTTGGGTGCCAGATTGGCACTAATGCACTAATATGCTTCCTGTTAGAATTATTTGCATTTAACCAGCTATAAATAAGCATTTGTGCCATTTATGTTTACACGGTAAAAGCCATCCTATTAAACAACCAAAGGGGACCAAAACAGGATGCGTTTTTCCTAACTAGGGCTTGTACAATGACAAGACACTGTGCTTTGTTTTATATTGAATAGTTTAATTTATGCAACCTGATACCCTGTTTACTTTGGCTATGGGTTCTTAGCATTGGTCATGAATGTTTAGACAGCTATGAACAATAATACCAAGGTCCCTTTCTTTCTCAATTGGTTTTAATTTGATACCATGTTGCGTGTAAGTACACTTGGTATTGATCCTGCCCAAGTGCATTACACTGCACTTATCTGAGTTAAAGACCATTTGCCAGCATTTGACTCATTCCCCCAGCACATTTACATCCACTTGCAGAAGTCCCTTCTCCTGCGCAGTCCTGACACTCACAAATTTTAGTGTCATCTGCGAACTTGCGGGCCATTCCCCCAACACCTACATCTAGGTGATTTATGAAAATAATAAAAAGCAACGGACCCAAGACTCCGTGGGGCAGCACTAGCAACCAGCCTCCAAGCTGATCCACAGCCATTAACCACAACTTTCTGTTTATCGGAATGTAGCCAATTCTTAATCCATTGTAACAGCTTCCCACCAATTCCATAATCTTCTGTCTTGTAGAGTATCGTACTGTGAGGTACATTAGCAAAGGCCAAGAAGGCTACATCTACTGGGATGCCCTTATCCACTAACCTTGTAACTTGCTTAAAAAATTCTAGCAGCTTAGCTAGACACAACCTCCTTTTCCAGCAGCTATGCTGAGTGTCTCTGATGATACCCTTCCTATTCAGGTAGTCAGAGAGCTTCTATTAGGATCTCTTCAAGAATCTTACCTTGATTGACATCAGGCTCATGGGGCTGTGTTCCCTTGCTCTGACTTACAATCATAGAAATTTACGGCACAGAAGGAGGCCATTCGGCCCATCGTGTCTGTCACCCTTTTTGAAAATCAGCACCATATGAGTATTTTTCCAATCTAAGGGAACAATCCAGACTCCAGCGAGCTGTTAACAATAAGAGCAAGGAGCTTGAAAATCACTCATTCCAACTACTTAATCAGTCTTGGGTGGAAGTTATCCAGACCCATAGCCCAATCTACTTTAAGGTTACAGTAGATGGAATACAAACAATGTGCTTTTGTTCACTTGCACACTCAATGCTCAGTTCAAACCACAGACACTTCATTCCATCAGCCTCAACTCCCACTGTAAGTGATCTTCACACTCTGCTTAAGTCACGCTCGACAAGGCCCAATCCTTTTCTTGACCAATCATCTCCTGAGTTGTCTCACCAATTTCAGGTCAAGTGACCAGCCATGAGCCCACCCTCCTTACCTCATTATACTCTGATTAGGTCTAATTATTAATCCATCTAATGACCTTCTAACTGTATTATTCCTGTCTACCTGAGAGGATTCAAGTGACCACACTTAAACTGATCTCCCCAAGATTATTTAATTAGATTATATTAGATTAATGAATAGTCCCCCAACAGTTTACACTAATTGCAGAAATACAATAGATGGAATACAGATAGACAAACAATATGATTTCACTTATTTGCACAATCAGTACTCGTTCAAATCACAGATGCTTAATTTCCCCCTACCCAGTTTAAACTTTCACTGTAAGAGACCTTCATGTTCTGCTTGAGTCACACTCTGCTTGAAGTTCCCAAGCTTAAACCTTTTGGGCTAAATATTTGGTTGCGTCGTGCCGGTTGTTTGGGCGCTATGGGTGCCGATTTGGCTCAAAAATGACATCTAAGCAGCGTGCACACACTTTTGGCGCGGGCCGCGCCTGATGCCATTTTGGTGAGGGTGTTAGTGTTGGCACTGTAAGTGTGCAGTGGACATACACAGAGTATGGAGATCGTAATGTCAATCAGCTTGTAACGCTGATTTTGCGCCAGCGTTGCCATTTTCAACCTCAACGCTGGAGCTAACGCCCTCTCTTAACCTCACACAGCTGAACATGTATTCAGCAACAGGAAGGACCCCCCACCAGCATTATTTAAAAGGATCATCATCTATATACAAGTTAGTTGCTGATTGATTTCTACTAGCTGTTGCTGAGTTTGTAGAAGTGTTTGGTGTTTTCTAGATGTCTTTAAAGTTGCCTAAAGTCTACAAGGAGTGGTGTGGCATGTGCTCAAGAGACTTGGTACTGACTTGCAAGGGGCCTGCTCAGATCAGTTGCTCCCAGACATGGGTACAGTAGTCTGTATCCCCCTTGACCTGCAGCATGACAGGGAAAATAAGCAGAGGCGACACAGAGAAGGACAAGCTGCTAGAAGATGCAGGAGAAGGAGGGGAGAAGGCTCTCAACAGGAGGCCATACCCACCCAGGGTCTTTGGGAGCAATTCTCCTACCTCAAACTCAGTGAGGAACACTGCACGCGACTTCTCCATTTCACTAAGGAGGTGCTCACTGAAATCTGCCACCTGCTGCAGGCAGACCTGCAGCCTCAGTCCAGGGCGAGGCTGGCATTGCCAATGGCTGTAAAGGTGACCATGGCCTTGAACTTCTTCACGTCGGGCTCCTTCCAGGCTGGAGCAGGCGACATCTGTAATATATCCCAGTTCACCGTCCACTCCTGTATAAGGAAGGTGAGAATGGCTCTGTATGCAAAGAGAGCTGAATGCATTTCATTCTCTCTTGCTAGAGAGAAGCAGGCAGAGTGAGCATGTGGCTTCTCCAGGATAGCAGGCTTGCCCATGGTGCAGGATGCCATTGACTGCACACACGTCGCTTTGCAGGCGCCGCATCTCAATTCGGAGATGTACCGCAACCGGAAGGGATTTGATTCCCTCAATGTCCACCTGGTGTGCGACCATACTTAGCACATCATGCAAGTTAATGCTCAGCATCCTGGCAGCAGTCATGATGCCTTCATTCTGCGGCAGTCTGCTGTACCATCCGCATTTGAGCCACCACAACAAACCAGAGGGTGGCTGCTGGGTGACAAGGGCTATCCACTGAGACATGTGGGCAGCATTTTTCTTTATTCGTTCCTGGGATGTGGGTGTCGCTGGCAGGGCTAGCATTTATCGCCCATCCCTAATTGCCTTGAAAAGCAGGTGTTGAGACATCTTCTTGAACCACTGCAGTCCCTGTGGTGAAGGTACCCCCATAATGCTGATAGGGAGGGAATTCCAGGATTTTGACCCATTGACAATGAAGGAACGACAATATATTTCCAAACCAGGATGGTGTGTGATTTGCAGGGGAACTTGGAGGTGGTGGTGTTCCCATGCGCCTGCTGCCCTTGTCCTCCTAGGTAGTAGAGTGTTTGGGAGGTGCTGCCAAAGAAGCCTTGGCAAGTTGCTCCAGTGCATCTTGTAGATGGTACACACTGCAGCCCCGGTACGCCTGTGGTGGAGGGAGTGAATGTTTAAGGTGGTGGATGGGGTGCTAATCAAGCGGGCTGCTTTGTCCTGGATGGTGTCGAGCTTCTTGAGAGTTGTTGGAGCTACACTCATCCAGGCAAGTGGAGTATTACATCACACTACTGACTTGTGTCTTGTAGATGGTGGAAAGGCTTTGGGGAGTCAGGAGGCGAGACACTTGCTGCAGAATAACCAGCCTCTGACCTGCTCTTGTGGCCACTGTATTTATGTGGCTGGTCCAGTTAAGTTTCTGGTCAATGGTGACTCCCAGGATGTTGATGGTGGGTGATTCGGCGATGGTAATGCCATTGAATGTCAAGGGGCGGTGGTTAGACTCTCGCTTTTTGGAGATAGTCATTGCCTGGCACTTGTGTCACGCGAATGTCACATGCCATTTATCAGCACAAGCTTGAATGTTGTCTAGGTCTTACTGCATGCGGGCATGGACTGTTTGATTATCTGAGATGTTGCAAATGGAACTGAATACTGTGCAATCATCAGTGAACATCCCCACATCTGACCCTATGATGGAGGGAAGGTTATTGATATATTATTGATTTGGTCTTGGACACAGCCCTGAGGAACTCCTGCTGCGATATCCTGGCGCTGAGATGATTGGCCTCCAACAACCACAACCATCTTCCTTTGTGCTAGGTATGATTCCAGCCAGTGGAGAGTTTCCCCCCTTATTCCCATTGACTTCAACTTTACTAGGGCTCCTTGATGCCACACTCGATCAAATGCTGCCTTGATGTCAAGGGCAGTCACTCTCACCTCACCTCTGGAATTCAGCTCTTTTGTCCATGTTTGGACCAAGGCTGTAATGAGTTCTGGAGCTGAGTGGTCCTGGCAGAACCCAAACTGAGCATCAGTGAGCAGGTTATTCGTGAGTAAGTGCCGCTTGATAGCACTGTCATGACACCTTCCATCACTTTGCTGATGATTGAGAGTAGACTGATGGGCCGGTAATTGGCTGGTTTGGATTTGTCCTGCTTTTTGTGGACAGGACATACCTAAGCAAGTTACCACATTGTCGGGTAGATGCCAGTGTTGTACCTGTACTGGAATAGTCTGGCTAGAGGTGCGGCTAGTTCTGGAGCACAAGTCTTCAGCAAGACAACTGGGATGTTGTTGCGGCCCATAGCCTTTGCTGTATCCAGTGCAGTGAAGTGAATCAAATTGACTGAAGATTGGCTACTGTGATGGTGGGGACCTCTGGAGGAGGCCGAGATGGATCATCCACTTGGCACTTCTGGCTGAAGATGGTTGCGAATGCTTCAGCCTTGTCTTTTGCACTCATGTGCTGGGCTCCGCCATCATTGAGGATGGGAATGTTCATGGAGCCTCCTCCTCCTGTTAGTTGTTTAATTGTCCACCGCCATTCACGACTGGATGTGGCAGGACTGCAGAGCTTTGATCTGATCTGTGGTTGTGAGATCACTTAGCTCTGTCTATAGCATGCTATTTCCACTGTTTAGCATGTATGTAGTCCTGTGTTGTAGCTTCACCAAGTTGGCACTTCATTTTTAGGCACACCTGGTGCTGCTCCTGGCATGCTCTTCTACACTCCTCATTGAACCAGGGTTGGTCCCCTGGCTTGATAGTAATGTAAAGTGAGGGATATGCTGGGCAATGAGGTTACAGATTGTGATGGAGTACAATTCTGCTGCTGCTGATGGCCCACAGCGCCTCATGGATGCCCAGTTTTGAGCTGCTAGATCTGTTCTGAATCTATCCCATTTAGCACAGTGGTAGTGCCACGCGACACGATGGAGGGTGTCCTCAGTGTGAAGACAGGTCATCGTCTTCACAAGGACTGTGCGGTTGTCACTCCTACCAATACTGTCATGGACAGATGCATCTGCGACAGGTAGATTGGTGAGAATGAGGTCAAGTAGGTTTTTCCCTCGTGTTGGTTCTCTCACCACCTGTCGCAGGCCCAATCTGGCAGCTATGTCCTTCAGGACTCGGCCAGCTTGGTCAGTAGTGGTGCTACCGAGCCACTCTTGGTGATGGACATTGAAGTCCCCCACCCAGAGTACGTTCTGTGCCCTTGCTACCCTCAGTGCTTCTTCCAAGTAGTGTTCAACATGGAGGAGTACTGATTCATCAGCTGAGTGAGGGAGGGCGGTAATAATCAGCAGGAGATTTCCTTGCCCATGTTTGACATGTTGCCATGAGACTTCATGGGGTCCAGAGTCAATGTTGAGGACGCCCAGGGCCACTCCCTCCCGACTGTGCTGCCACCTCTGATGGGTCTGTCCTGCCTGTGGATGATGGTGATGGAGGAGTCTGGGACATTGGCTGAAAGACATGATTCTGTGAGTATGACTATGTCAGGCTGTCGCTTGACTAGTCTGTGGGACAGCTCTCCCAATTTTGACACAAGTTGCAGATGTTAGTGAGGAGGACTTTTCAGGGTCGACTGGTCTGGTTGTGCCTTTATCGTGTCAGGTGCCTAGGTTGATGCCGATGGTCCGTCCGGTTTTATTCTTGGTATACTTCTTTGTAGCGGTTTGGTACAACTGAATGGTTTGCTAGGCCATTTCAGAGGGCAGTTAAGCATCAACCACATTGCTGTGGGTCTGGAGTTAAGGATGGCAAATTTCCTTCCCTAAAGTGAATCTGATAGTTTCACGGTCACCATTACTGACACTAGTTTTTTATTCCAGAATTTAAATTCCCCCATTGCTGTGGTGGTATTTGAACTCACATCTCCAGATCATTAGTCCAGGCCTCTGGATTACTAGTCTAGTACCATAACCACTATGCTACTGTACCCATACCATGCATTTAACCAAAACCATGATGCCACACAGAATCTGATAGAGCAGACCATTGGCGTCCTTAAACAACACTTCCGCTGTCTAGACCACACTGGAGGAGCCCTGTAGTACTCACCAGAGCGCGTCTCAAGGTTCATTGTGGTCTGCTGCATACTCCACAACTTCGCCATCATGAGAGCATAGCTCATGCTACCAGGCATACTGTGACCAGCTGAGGAGGAGGAGGAGGAGGAAGTGTAGGAGGAGCTGGAGGGGGAAGAAGAGGACGAGGAAGCGGAGCGGGAGGAGGGGGAAAAGAAAGAGGAGGAGGAGGAAGGGAGGAGGCAACCCAGAGAGCCCTTTCCTGAAATAAAAAGAAAATGCTGGAAAGACTCAGCAGGTCAGGCAGCATCTGTGGAGAGAGAAACAGTTAACGTTTCAGGTCGATGACCCTTCGTCAGAACTGGAAAAAGCTGGAGATGGAACAGGTTTTTAAGCAAGTGTAGGGGCAGGGAAAGGCGGCGGGGGTGTGGTGGGGGGGTGGAGGAAAGAACAAAAGGGAAGGTCTGTGATAGGAATGGAAGGCAGGAGAAATTAAGAGACAAAAGGGATGATGGTGCAGGGCAAAAGGAGATGGTAATGGGACAAGTTAAGAAACAAAAGATGACTCTAGATGAAGTGTAAATGGCGATGGCAGAATGAAAGACAGCTGCCATGTGAGAGAGAGAAAAAAAATGGAAAAAAATTATAGGGGCAGAGGTTATGGTCTGAAATTGTTGAACTCGATATTGAGTCCAGAAGACTGTAAAGTGCCTGATCGAAAGATGAGGTGCTGTTCCTCGAGCTTACGTTGAGCCTCATTGGAACAGTGTAAAAGTCGAGGACGGTGAGGTCTGAGTGGGAGTGGAGCGGAGAATTAAAGTGATAGGTGACCGGAAGCTTGGGTCACCCTTACAGACTGAACGGAGGTGTTCTGCAAAGCGGTCACCCAATCTGCGTTTGGTCTCCCCAATGTAGAGGAGACAGCATCGTGAGCAGCAAATACAGTATACTAAATTGCAAGAAGTACAAGTAAATCGCTGTTTCACCTGGAAGGAGTGTTTGTGGCCCTGGACAGTGGAAAGGGAGGAAGTAAAAGGGCAGGTGTTGCATATCCTGTGCTTGCACGTGAAGGTACCGGGCGAAGGGGAAGAGGTGTTGGGGTTGATAGAGGAGTGGACCAGGGTGTCGCGGAGGGAGCGGTCCCTTCGGAATGCTGAAAGGGGAGGTGAGGGGAAGTTGTGTTTGGTGGTGGGATCAAGCTAGAGGTGGCAGAAATGGTGGAGGATGATCCGTTGAATGTGGAGGCTGGTGGGGTGAAAGGTGAGGACAAGGGGAACCCTATCGTGGTTCCGGGATGGAGGGGAAGGGGTAAGAGCAGAAGTGCGGGAAATAGAACGGACACGGTCAAGGACCGTGTCAACCACAGTAGAGCCCTTTTCTGCGCAGGCTGTCCGTGATTGACTCATCCGACAGCGATACCAGTGAATGCAACCCCAATTCCACATTCACCAATAGTCCCACACCTTTCCTTGGCCACAATGCTACAATAAAAGCCACCACAAAACAAACATTCCAAACCAATTTTATGAATCAAAGCATTACAATATTTCAATCAAAAGTGAACAAATCACCCTTGTGCATTCCCTTAATGCCTGTCTTCCGTGTCCCATTGCCTGTCCGAATACTTCTGCGCAGTGCTACCCCAGTGGCTGCAGCATGGCTGGTGGAAGGCTGCTGACTTTCAATGGGGGAGACTGCAGATGGCCTTGCAAGATGACCGCGAGCAGTTCTGGGCCTAGTAGGCCTGGCTTCTGACCGCACCACCTCGGCACAGGCGGCAGCAGTCTGAGCGGGCTGGCTGACAGGCAATAGCAAGAGCACTGGCAGAGTAGCATAGACATAGACATAGACATAGAAGTTGGAGAGCATAGACATAGACATAGACATAGAAGTTGGAGCAAGAGTAGGCCATTCGGCCCTTCGAGGCTGCTCCGCCATTCAATGAGATCATGGCTGATCATCCAAATTCAGTACCCTGTCCCTGCCTTCTCCCCATATCCCTTGATCCCTTTAGCCTTAAGAAATATATCCAACTCTTTCTTGAATATATTTAATGAACTGGCCTCCACCGCCCTCTGTGGCAGAGAATTCCACAGGTTCACCACTCTCTGGGTGAAGAAATTCTTCCTCATTTCAGTCCTAAATGGCTTGCCCCTTATCCTTAGACTATGACCCCTGGTTCTGGACTCCCCGGCCATCAGAAACATCCTTCCTGCATCTAGTCTGCCCAGGCCTGACAGAATTTTATAGGTTTCGATGAGATCCCCTCTCAAACTTCTAAACTCCAGTGAGTATAAGCCCAATCGACACAATCTCTCCTCATACGTCATTCCTGCCATCCCAGGTATCAGCCTGGTGAATCTTCACTGCACTCCCTCCATGGCAAGAACGTCCTTCCTCAGGTAAGGTGACCAAAACTGCACACAATACTCAAGGTGCGGTTTCACCAAGGCCCTGTACAACTGTAGCAAGACATCCTTGTTCCTGTACTCGAACCCTCTTGCTACGAAGGCCAACATACCATTTGCCTTCTTAACCGCCTGCTGCACCTGCATGCTTACCTTCAGCGACTGGTGCACAATAACACCCAGGTCTCTTTGCACTTCCCCTTCTCCCAATCTATTGCCATTCAAATAATAATCTGCCTTCCTGTTTTTGCCATCAAAGTGGATAACCTCACATCTATCCACATTATAGTGCATTTGCCATGTTTCTGCCCAATCACCCAACCTGTCCAAATCGTACTGGAGTTTCACGACATCCTCCTCACAGCTTACCCTCCCACCCAGCTTTGTGTCATCTGCAAATTTGGAGATATTACATCCAATTCCCTCATCCAGATCATTAATATATATTGTGAACAGCTGGGGTCCTAGGACCGATTCTTGCGGTACCCCACTAGTCACTGCCTGCCACTCGGAAAACGACCCGTTTATGCCAACTTTTTGCTTTCTGTCCGCCAACCAGTTCTCTATCCAAGTCAATACCTTGCCCCCAATCCCATGTGCCTTAATTTTGCACGCTAATCTCTTATGTGGGACCTTATCGAAAGCCTTCTGAAAGTCCAAATACACCACATCCACTGGTTCTCCTTTATCTATTTTACCAGTTACATCCTCAAAAAATTCCAGTAGATTAGTCAAGCACCATTTACCTTTTGTAAATCCATCTTGACTTTGTCCGATCCTGTCACTGCTTTCCAAGTGCTCTGCTATTACATCTTTTATAATAGACTCTAGCATTTTCCCCACTACCGATGTCGGGCTTACTGGTCTATAATTCCCCACTTTTTCTCTGCCACCTTTTTTGAATAGTGGGGTAACATTAGCTACCCTCCAATCCATGGGTACTGTTCCAGAGTCTATCGAGTTCTGGAAGATGACCAGCAATGCATCTACTATCTCTAGGGCCACTTCCTTAAGTACCCTGGGATGTAGACCATCAGGCCCTGGGGATTTATCGGCCTTCAGTCCCATCAATTTTCCTAACACCATTTCCCTACAAATACTGATTTCTTTCAGTTCCTCCCTTTCATCAGACCCTATGTTCCCCGGCACCTCTGGGAGGTTATTTGTGTCCTCCTTTGTGAAGACAGAACCAAAGTATGTATTTAGTTGGTCTGCCATTTCTTTGTTTCCCATTATAAATTCCCCTGATTCTGACTGTAAGGGACCTACACTGGTGGTGGGAGGACTGATGCTGTCATCCTGAGAGAGGAGAGCAGGTTCTTGCTCCATGGAGCCACTGCCATTCCCCTAGGGTAGCACCTCAGCAATCTTAGTAATCTGCCGGAGGACAGATTGCTGAACTGATGTGACACCCTGGTAAACCCAGCCATGATGGCAGCAGTCTGTGCTTGCGTGTCAGCAAGTTGACCTTGCATGACTTCAGTCTGAGCTTTCATTGCAGCACTCAGACGTTAGGTAGCTTTTGCTTGTGCTGCAATGGAAGCTGAGACATCAGCCATCAAACGCTTCATCGTGGTTGGGTCCACAAGTGTGCTAATGGATCTGCCCAGCCCTTCCACCCTGGAAATCATGGGCTCCAAGCTCTGCGCAAAGCCATGTGCAAAATTGGGGCCAGACTCCTCCATGTTCCTTGACAGTGGCAACAGGCTTTCTGGTAGGCTTGCCAATGCACCAAGCATTTCATTGTGCATACCAATCAGCATACCCATTAACAGACAGAAAAGAGAGAGTAGGGATAACTGGGTCATTTTCTGGTTGGCAGGCTGGACCAAGTGGGGTGCCGCAAGGATCAGTGCTTGGGCCTCAGCTATTTACAATCTATATTAATAACTTAGATGAAGGGACCAAGTGCAATGAATCCAAGTTTGCTGACGATACAAAGCTAGGTGGGAAAGTAGGCTGTGAGAAGGACACAAAGAGCCCGCAAACGGATAGACAGGTTAAGTGAGTGGGCAATAAAGTGGCAGATGGAGTATAAAGTGGGGAAATATGAGGTTATTCACTTTGGTAGGAAGAATAGAAAAACAGAATATTTTTTAAATAGTGAGAAACTATTAAATGTTCGTGTTCAGAGAGATTTAGGTGTCCTCCTACAGGAAACACAGAGAATTAGCATGCAGGTACAGCAAACAATTAGGAAGGCAAATGGCATGTTGGCCTTTATTGCAAAGGGGTTGGAGTACAAGAGTAAGGATGTCTTACTACAGTTGTACAGGGCTTTGGGGAGACCACACCTGGAGTACTGTGCGCAGTTTTGGTCTCCTTATCTGAGGAAGGACATACCTGCTTTAGAGGCGGTTCAACGAAGGTTCACTAGATTGATCCCTGAGATGAGAGAGTTATTCTATGAGGAGAGATTGGGTTGATTGGGCCTATACTCTCTGGCATTTAGAAGAATGAGAGGTGATCTCATTGCAACATATAGGGCTGGATTTTTCCAACCCCGGCGGGTCCATGGTGGGCGACGTCTGTGGCATGTAGGGACCCCGCATCTGTCTCGATCCCGGCCTCCAACAAGATTTTACATTAATAGGGCTTCTTAAGCCTGGCCTGCGAGGTTCCCAGCCAATTAATAGGAAGCGGGTTTGATGACGTCCTTTGATGACGTGTCATCAGCCGGTTTCCTTAAAGGAACCATGGCCAAATTGATTTTGACAGATCTGCTGTCAGTGTTCTGCAGCATTGAGGTGCTGCAAACACTGACAAGCACTGCACAAAGTTACACGGCTGCACCCAGGCTCTCCCATGACTCCCTCCATATGGAGGGAGTCACAGCCCTCAGGGAGGTTCTCTTCCCTGTCAATGGGCGGAAGAGACCTCCCCAGGAGACCAACACAGCCTGGTTGCACATTGCACAGGAGGACACAAGCAGGGATGTCGTCAGGAGGACCAGGCTGCAGTGGCGCAAACCTTTCAATAATCTCAGTAGATCACGAAACGTTACTGCAAAGCCATACTCAACCTCATCCTGCTGTGCCACTCATCACATCCCCATCACTCTGCCTTCCCTACCCTGCTCCTGCACATCCTTACTCACATCAACTTACCTTGCACCTCCATCCATCACTCTCTATCTACATTATCATTTCCCCATCTCACTAGCCACCCCTTACACTCATCCTCATCCTAGTCCAATCATAGCAACTAACAACACACAAGGGTAGGCACTTGGGTGTTTTATGCAATGTTCATGTGAAGTTTCTGTTAATGTGGTGTCAAACATTGAAACCTTTATTTTCAACACGTTGCCTTCTTGGACAGATCTGTGTGCACCTTTGGAAGTGGCTTAGTGAATGGCTTGGGCATTGTAGGGATGCTTTATGGTGTTGGTATGGGGTGGTGCCAACCTGGCGCATCATGTGGCAGCCAGGGTGTACAGCGTCAAGTGAAGTAAATCTGGCCATGGTGAGGCCATCCCTGGCCTTCCGGGCAGCAATGTGCTTGGGTGCTGATGCCTTGTGTCCTGTGCAGCATCAGGTGATTGCGGAGAAGCTTAGTACTGTTGCTGCTGGTGTGCCTGGTGCTGCTGGTGTGCCTGATGTTGGTGTTGGGGCTGATCGTGGTGGGATTCTGAGGACCAAGCTGAGATTTTTTCAAGGGCACCAATGCTGATGGAACAGATGACAGCTGAAGTTGAGATGACAGAAACGATCTGTTAGTGGTGAGAGAGATTGCTCCAAGGAGGTGACACTGGATAGGGAATTTGCTCCAAACACTTTAAACCTCCATAAAGCTGAAAAGTGCATTCCAAATCCTGAAGGCTCCAGCTTCTAAGATTGGAAATTGAACAGCTGTGAAATGGTTGCTTTTATACCACTTTTGCAGCTGTCAACTATTCACAGCAATGGAGAGTCACTGAGAACCCAACACACTTACCTGACGTGATCCCCGAGCGCCAGGAGCCTCATAAAAAACATGGAAAAATCATTAGGGCCCGTTAAAATGCTGTTTAAACACCTTTAAGCAGCTTCTTAAGTATCTCAATTGCCTGACCTGTCGCTTAGGGCCGGGTCTGCAAACTGCAGGCAGAGCCAGCACTAGGGAAACTTACAAGGAGGCGGGTTCAGAGCAGAATTCCGCCCCGCTGTCAATCACTGCCATTTTGACAGCTGACCTGCCTCCAAACTCGCACTCGCAGCGCCGGTCATAAGATTCGGAGGGGGATTAACAGGGTAGATGCTTATCATGGGATGTCTAGTTTGGCTCTCCATTCAATGGCCTCCTGAGATGCCGAGTGCAGAAATGAGGTGCCTCACACAACAGATCTTAGTGGGCAGATTGATGTGATGTCATTGAGTATATTCAAGGCTGAGATAGATAAATTTTTGGACTCTAGGGGAATCAAGGGATATGGAAATCGGGCAGGAAAGTGGAGTTGAGGTCAACGATAAGCCATTATCTTATTACAATGCGGAGCAGGCTCGAGGGGCCCATAGGCCTACTCCTGCTCCTAATTCTTAAGTTCTTATGTGAGACTAGTGGTGCAGTTTATGGGATATGGCATTCACTGGCTGTGAACACTCGTGTGAGGTCATTGAACTTCTTCCAGCACTGCATCCAGGTCCTCAGGGCAACACTGTTAGCATTGACATCCATGGCTATCTGCTCCTACTGTCTTCACAGTGTTTGTCTGGAGGGCCTCCTGGCCCTTTGTGGAAACAGGAACTCTCTCCTCCTCTCCACCTCCTGTTCTAACGCCACCAGTGTTGCATCTGAGAACCTGGGAGCTCTTTCTCTTGCTCAATGTTTCCCAGTTGAAGCTGCCTTCTGGAATGACTTCCAGTGCCTGGTCTTGTCAAACTGCACCTCCCCTTTAAGAGATGCAGGCTAGCTTTAATTGGTGCTAGCCTCACACAAACTTGGGGGCCCCCTGCTGAGAGCGCAATCATTCAGCAGCACGTTTAGTATCATTTATCAAGAAGCTTAATAAGAACATAAGAAGACAGTAACAGGACATTTGGATAATCATAATTTAATAGGACAAGTCAGCATGGTTTTATGAAGGGGAAGTCATGTTTGACAAATTTGCTGGAGTTCTTTGAGGAAGTAACGTATAGAGTGGATAAAGGGGAACCAGTGGACGTAGTGTATTTAGACTTCCAAAAGGCATTTGACAAGGTGCCACACAAAAGATTATTGCTTAAGATAAAAAATCACGGGATTGGGGGTAATATTCTGGCATGGATAGAGGATTGGCTATCTAACAGAAGGCAGAGAGTTGGGATAAATGGTTCATTCTCAGACTGGCAATCAGTAACTAGTGGTGTTCCGCAGGGGTCAGTGCTGGGTCCCCAACTCTTTACAATCTATATTAACGATTTGGAGGAGGGGACCGAGTGTAACATATCAAAATTTGCAGATGATACTAAGATGGGAGGGAAAGTAGTGAGTGAGGAGGACATAAAAAACCTGCAAGGGGACATCGACAGGCTAAGTAAGTGGGCAGAGATTTGGCAGATGGAATACAATACTGGAAAGTGTGAGGTTATGCACTTTGGCAGGAAAAATCATAGAGCAAGTTATTATCTTAATGGCAAGAAACTGGAAAGTACTGAAGTTCAAAGGGATCTGGGGGTCCTGGTGCACGAAACTCAAAAGGTTAGTATGCAGGTGCAGCAAGTGATTAAGAAGGCCAATGGAATGTTGGCTTTCATTGCTAGGGGGATAGAATATAAAAATAGGGAGGTATTGCTTCAGTTGTACAAGGTATTGGTGAGGCCGCACCTGGAATACTGCGTACAGTTTTGGTGTCCATACTTAAGAAAGGACATACTTGCTCTCGAGTCAGTACAAAGAAGGTTCACTCGGTTAATCCCGGGGATGAGGGGATGGACATATGAGGAGAGGTTGAGTAGATTGGGACTCTACTCATTGGAGTTCAGAAGAATGAGAGGTGATCTTATTGAAACATATAAGATTGTGAAGGGGTCGGATCGGGTGGATGCGGGGAAGATGTTCCCGATGATGGGTGAAACTAGAACTAGGGGGCATAGTCTTAGAATAAGGGGCTGCTCTTTCAAAACTGAGATGAGGAGGAACTACTTCACTCAGAGGGTGGTAGGTCCATGGAATATGCTGCCCCAAAAAGCTGTAGAAGCTACATCATTACATAAATTTAAAACAGAAATAGACCGTTTCCTAGAAGTAAAGGGAATTAAGGGTTACAGGGAACGGGCAGGAATTTGGACATGAGTCTAGGTTCGGATCGGTCATGGCCCTGTGGGTAGCGGAGCGGGCCCAGGGGCCGTGTAGCCTGATCCTGCTCCTATTTCGTGTGTCTAATTCTGTTAGATTCAGGAGATGGTTCTGTGATAGTAGATTGGCGGTTAGGATCAGATCAGCCATGATCTTATTGAATGGCGGAGCAGGCTCGAGGGGCCGATTGGCCTACTCCTGCTCCTATTTCTTATGTTCTTATGTTCTTATTAACCCCAAAAATTGTTAGTTTCTTTTTAGTCTTTTTCCTAATTTTATACCTTGTCTACATCTCATCTCACCCCCACAAAGTCAGGACACTTGTATACTACTATTTTAGGAACATGGAGATATGTTGGAAAGTTTATGGCCTAGAAATTCAGTATCGCCACGTTTGGGGCGCTGCAGCCAGGCGTTCGCTAAATTTAGTGGCCGGCGCAACTTAGCGCCACCTTCACCGAAATTGAGTTGCATCGCCCCAAGAGGTTGCTGCTGCGCTAAAGCAAGAGATGCATAACTATCATAAGGCGCTAAGCCGGCGAGCGGAGGCGCTACCACCGAGGGCGGGCGCAGCGCAGGTGCGGCGAGTTATTGATTGAAGGCAGACACGCTGGCGCCGGTCAGCTCTTAAAGGAGGAGGGTCGATTTGGATTGCACCCATGCCCTGCACACTGCAGCCCTGAATCTAGGTCTAAACAGAGCTGCTTCAGGAATGCTACGCCCACGACTATGGAGAAGGCCAGGGAGCGAGCGCAGCGCTTCAGTGAGGGTGCCCTGAAGCTTCTGGTTGGCGCAGTGGAGCGCAGGCGACCTGTCCTCTTCCCTGACAGTGGCAGGAGGCCGCTGCCCAGTGAGTACAGAAAAGCCTGGAGGGAGGTGGCAAACAGGGTGACCTCCAGCAGCTTGGTCCCCAGGGCACGCACGCAGTGGAGAAAAAAGTTCAACAACCTCACTCGGGTTGTCAGGGTGAGTACCCTTTCCAGTATCCTCTTCATCCCTGCATGGGCACCTCACTTTACGGCCAAAGGGTCCTGAGAGCCCCAATGCCCAGCCCTCATCCAACAGCTATGGGACTCTCATGAAATTCACATGCACATTCACCACTTTACACAATGTCAGGGCTATTTGACCATGGGAGACAGTGCAGGCAAGATGAGGGCTTGACACTGTCAGGGCTATTCCACCATGGGAGACAGTGCAGGCAAGATGAGGGCTTGACACTGTCAGGGCTATTCCACCATGGGAGACAGTGCAGGCAAGATCAGGGCTTGACACTGTCAGGGCTATTCCACCATGGGAGACAGTGCAGGCAAGATCAGGGCTTGACACTGTACTCAGAGGCTGTCCTTTCTCTTGCAGGGCAAGCTGGCCCACAATCAGAGGCAGCAGCGAGGGACCGGGGGAGGCCGTCCTGACCTTAAAGACCTGAGCGACCTGGAGCAGCGAGTGGAGCGGATAATGGGAGGCTGGCTGATTGGCCCCGTCACCACTGGAGATGCCGACCCCGTTCTGGACAGCAATGGTAAGGTCATCACCTTTTTGACCTCTCTCTTTCCACTTGTGCCTCACACCAGCATCCTTTGCCACTCTCGAACCAATGCAGTGCATAGCAGCACTCATGCCTCCCTCGCTGCCGCCCTGTCCTCACTCTAAAGCAACTCCTGTGCCTCCCTGCTTTCAGATGATGAATCGCCAGGTGAGGAGGCGGGCCCTCAAGCTGGCACTGCGACTGATTTGGAATTCGAGGAGGAGGAAGAGGAAGCCGGCCCATCAGTGCCACCCTCAGCTGAGGCAGCCCATGGCCATGATGGGGACACGTCTTCCCTGGAGGGGAGCAGGGGGGAAGGGTCTGAGGAGGGTGAAGCTCTGGGGCCCAGTGGGCTGCAGCAACGCGGGAGGGGTGGGGAAGCTCGGCGGCCTTCTCCCTGGAGGGTGAGTGCGGCCTCCAGTCCTGCTACAGTGAGCGCAGAGGAGGTGTGGCTCCTTGGTGAAATAGGCGCCCAGGCTGAGCGCAGGCACATTGAGCTCATGGCTGCAGTGGCAAGGATGCCTGACTCCATAGAGTCACTGGCAAGGAGTGTTCAGGACTTCGGGGCAGCACAGGCCAGGAGTCTGCAGGACTTCGGGGCAGCACAGGCCAGGAGTCTGCAGGACTTCGGGGCAGCACAGGCGGCTTCCAGCCAAGTGCTTAGTCATGCCATGCAATCACTGGTTGGTCTGATGCAGACACAGATCAGGGCCACACGGGCACTAACTGCTGCCACCCTCGCTGGATCAGCCAGGAATCGCCGGGACCTTCGCCATGCCGCAGCAGCCCAGCAGTCTGTGCTTCAGCAGGTTGCTGCACGTGCTTCAGTGCTGGTCCGTGCGAGTGCCAGTGTATCGGCCGACCATGGAGAGCCTGTGCTCTGTCAGGTTGGCAGCATTCCTGCTGCCAACACTGTTACTCCTCCACTGCAGCTGCCACCACCCATAGGACAGACTGCTGCCGCCCAAGCAGAGTTGGAGCAGTCAGGAGCCGGGCCCTCCAGGCCCAGAGCTTGTCCAGGCCATCCCCCAAGGGCATCTGCCGACTCACCATCTGACCCTCAGCAGACTTCCCCCAGCCTTGCTGCAGCCACTGGGGTCCCATTGAGGAGGAGCTGCAGGGCGGGAAGGAGCAAATCGCGCAAGCGAGGCAGATCACCCTCACAGGCGAAAAAGTAGAAGGTGTGGCAAAATGTTTTTTTTTATATGAAGGCTGAGAATGTTGTGTTTGTTTTTTATATGAAGGCCGAGAATGTTGTGTTTGTTTTTTATATGAAGGCCGAGAATGTTGTGTTTGTTTTTTATATGAAGGCTGAGGATCATGGTCATTTTTGTTTAACTGTTTTTAAAATTTACTCAAGGTTGTGAGAGCCAGTTATGTGTCTGACTGTTTTTTGGGGGGTTTCTCTGTATTTGTTTGTCATGCGGGAAGGGCACAGAGTTTGTAAAATAAAAACTTGTCTTTATTCAGATTGTCCATGTTTGTACTTTGAATTATTTGTTGCCTTGACCGGCTGAGGGTTTGCGGAGCGGCTCCATTCATGTTCTTTCAATGTCACAAGCCATTCCCTGAGAGGGGGCGAAATCTCGGCGGGAATCGTGGAGCGGCGGCAGTACAAAAGGCCCCAAGAGACCAGGTAGGCCTCAGAGTGTCAGCGGGTGAAATCTTGGCGGGAATCGCGGAGCGGCGGTGATATAAAAAGGCCCCAGAGGCTCAGGTAGGCTTACCAATCTCCAATCTCAGAGGGAAAGAAGTAAAAAGTAATCGAAGTGTGACGTCACCAGAAAGCAGGTAAGTGATTGTTTGGTGAGTATTTCTCTCTTTGTAAAGTTTAACTCTGTGGTTTATAGTTTCTAAAGTCTCTGTGGCGTAGCGGGGACTGTTTATAAACCAGGGCCCTTAAATATACGATTTAACGGTAGTGTAATTGGTGGGATTGATTTGATTCAATTTAATTGCAATTAATTAAAGGGTAAATCATGGCAGGAGAGCAGGGCCCCGTTGCATGCTCCTTCTGTGCTATGTGGGAACTCAGGGACACTTCCTGTGTCCCTGACAACTATGTGTGCAGGAAGTGTGTCCAGCTGCAGCTAATGGCAGACCGCATTGCGGCGCTGGAGCTGCGATTGGATTCATACTGGACCATTCGCGAGGCTGAGGAGGTCATGAATAGCATGCTTGATCAGTTGGTCACACCGCAGGCAAAGGTTGGACAGGCAGAAAGGGAATGGGTGACCAACAGACAGAGTACCAGGCACAGGCAGGTTGTTCAGGGGTCCCCTGTGGACATCCCCCTCTCAAACAGATACACCACTTTGAGTACTGTTGGGGGGGATGGCTTACCAGAGGAAGGCAGCAGCAGCCAACTTCCTGGCACCAGGGGTGGCTCTGCTGCACAGGATGGGAGGAAAAAGAGGGGGAGAGCTATAGTAATAGGGGATTCTATTGTAAGGGGAATAGATAGGCGTTTCTGCGGCCGCAAACGAGACTCCAGGATGGTGTGTTGCCTCCCTGGTGCAAGGGTCAAGGAGGTCTCAGAGCGGCTGCAGAACATCTTGGAAGGGGAGGGTGAACAGCCAGTTGTCGTGGTACATATAGGTACCAACGATATAGGTAAAAAGCGGGATGAGGTCCTAAAAGTGGAATATAGGGAGTTAGGAGGTAAATTAAAAAATAGGACCTCAAAGGTAGTAATCTCAGGATTGCTACCAGTGCCACGCGCTAGTCAGAGTAGAAATAGAAGGATATTTCAGACGAATATGTGGCTAGAGGAATGGTGCAATGGGGAGGGATTCAAATTCCTGGGACATTGGAACCGGTTCTGGGGGAGGTGGGACCAGTTCAAACCAGACAGTTTGCACCTGGGCAGGGCTGGGACCGATGTCCTAGGGGGAGTGAGGAAAGGGAAACAAGGATGTAGTGATCAATAACATGTCATTCTGTGGTGGACACTAGGTGGAGCAGTAGAACTGTATATAGCTGTATGTATAAAACTACACTACCCAGCTATATATATATTAAGACTACGTTACCCATGAGGCTAGGCTACCCACAAGGCAGCAGTCAAGATGGAAGCCTCTACAAGATGCTGTACAAGTCCACATGTGCTCAATAAAAGTAGCTAGCAAAAGCTAGCTGTGTTCATAATAAGAATGTCTATTTATTAATGAACATAACATGGTACCAGGGTGGTGAAGATCTGCTGAAAATTGTGAAAAGCGACATGGAGAATTTGAAGCCACCAGAGCGTTTGAATCTCACAGAAAAAATTGACTACAACTGGCAGACTTTTAAACAGCAATTCGAACTCTACATTGCAGCCATCGGATTCGGTACGAAGCCA
This sequence comes from Somniosus microcephalus, assembly GCF_052327205.1. Taxonomy (NCBI): domain Eukaryota; kingdom Metazoa; phylum Chordata; class Chondrichthyes; order Squaliformes; family Somniosidae; genus Somniosus; species Somniosus microcephalus. The sequence continues at coordinate 136,460,553 of NC_140988.1, forward strand.
GACGCAAGGAAGATAGCATTGCTGCTTACGGTTGCAGGCCCACAGGTGATAGAGGTATTTAATACATTTGTATTTAATCCAGTGGAGAACAGAGAAAAATTAGAAGATGTGCTAAAAAAAATTGATGCACATTGCTCTCCCAAAAAGAATGAGACGTATGAAAGATACATCTTCCGTTCTCGGACACAGCAACAAAATGAGACTTTTGATAGCTTTATAACTGATCTGAAACTGAAAGCACAGACATGTAATTTCTCTGAGCTCAAAGCATCCATGATTCGTGACCAGATTGTGTTTGGTATTCATGATAAAAAAGACAGGGAACGTCTGTTGAGAGAAACCGAACTAACATTGGAAAATGCTGTGACAATATGCAAAGCCAGCGAGCTAGCTCAAAAGCATGCGAAGACTTTCAGTGAAATTAATAATGATGTGATTGTAGTAAGTGCTGCTGTCGGTGCTGTGTCCTACAAGGGGAAGAAACGTGGGCAGAACAGAAATGAAAAGCAATCGGAGGATGAAATTTTTAATTGTAAACGCTGTGGTTACAAACACCAGTTAAGACAATGCCCAGCATTTGGAAAAATGTGCTGTGGTAAACCACTGTTATACCTGCCTGTGTGTGTGTTTGTATTCCACTGTGTACATGTCTGTACATGCCTCGGCTGACTCCTCCCACGAGTCCAGGTATAAAGGTGACTGCTCCACAGTCCATCTGTATTCTGTACTGGTCGACCACTCGAGGCACACCTTCATTCTCTTGTTAATAAAAGCCTGTTAGTTACTCGCTTAACCTCAGTCTTTTGAGTAATTGATAGCGCATCAATTTTATTAACAAGATTTTTTTATAATGGAGAAGATCCTCACACCAGCATGCCTGGACTTAGACCATCGGGAGGCGGACGCATCCATCAAGTTTGCTCACTGGCTTAAGTGCTTTGAAAGATTCCTGATCGCCTCCACTGCAACGGTCAAATCGGATGAGGACAAACTGGATGTCCTGACCTCCAAAGTGAACCACCGAGCGTACTCGGTCATCCAGGACGCGACCTCGTACACGGCTGCTCTCAAGCTCCTCAAGGACCAGTACACGTGCCCAGTGAACGAGGTGTACGCCAGGCACCTCCTGGGGAGTCGTAAACAACAACCGGGGGAATCGACCGAGGAATACCTTCAGGCACTGTCTGTGCTTGGCCGGGCCTGTGGTTGTAAGGATGTAAAGGCCGCCGTGTACACAGAGGAACTTATCCGGGACGCTTTTGTAGCGGGCCACAGGTCCAATTACACCCGACAGCGACTGTTGGAGCAGAGTGACCTCGACCTCAACAAGGCCTCTGAACTCGCACTATCATTGGACGCAGCCTACCGGGGCATGGATGCCTACTCCTCTGCACCGTGGACGCCGCGGGGAACGACAGCCTGGGACACGGTAGGACCGTCTCATAGCGCCGTGCCACCCCAGCCACATCCCAGCAATGGCCCAACTACCGCAGCAGTGTCCCAAGGCCAGAAATGCTACTTGTGTGGCCAGGCCAAACACCCCAGAGCGCGCTGCCCGGCGAAAAATGCGATCTGCTCGGGCTGCGGGAAGAAGGGGCACTACGCCAGCATCTGCAGGGCCAAAGCCACCCCGAACCCCAGCAGCGCCGCGTGTGGGCCGTGCGGGACGCCATCTTGGGCCTCCCCAGCCATGTGCGAACCACCGGAACAGCAGCCATTTTGGACGCCTCCAGCCACATGGGGATCATGGACGCCGCCATCTTGGACACCAGCCGGGACGCAGCAGGCCCCCAACACAGCCTCATCTGATACCCGCAGCGACACACCGACCCCTACGCTGGCCTCCGTTACGCTGGACCAAGCGAGACCGCACCAACTGGCCCGGTCCCCAATGGACATTAAGGTAAATGGTCATGAAACAACCTGCCTTTTTGACTCCGGGAGCACGGAGAGCTTCGTCCACCCCGACACGGTGCGGCGTTGCTCTCTCCCAGTCCTGCCTGTGCACCAGCGGATTTCTATGGCCTCCGAGTCCCAGTCGGCGGACATTGGCGGCTACTGCGTGGTGACACTCTTAGTAGATGGGACTGTGTACGATAATTTTAAACTTCTGGTCCTGCCCCACCTCTGCGCTGCCGTTCTACTGGGGTTAGATTTTCAGTGCCACCTTAAAAGTGTTACGATGGCGTACGGTGGACCCCTCCCCCCACTCACAGTCCGCAGCCAGCAGCTTCCAAATTGCCCGCCGCGCACCAGGTGCAACCTCTCCACACTCAGAGTCCCCCCCCCCCCCCACTGTTTGCTAACCTCACCCCCGACTGTAAGCCCATCGCCACAAAGAGCAGGCGATACAGTGCCGGGGACAGGGTTTTCATTAAAACCGAAGTGGAGCGGCTCCTGAAGGAGGGGATTATTGAGGGCAGCACCAGCCCCTGGCGAGCCCAGGTTGTGGTCGTTAAGACCGGCGAGAAGCAGTGCCTGGTCATCGACTACAGCCAGACAATAAATCGCTACACCCTGCTGGACGCTTACCCACTCCCCCTGGCTGATATGGTCAACCAGATCGCGCAGTACTGCGTCTTCTCGACCATTGACCTGAAATCAGCGTACCACCAGCTCCCTATCCGCCCTGAGGACCGCCAGTATACTGCCTTTGAGGCAAACGGCCGCCTCTATCACTTCCTTAGGGTTCCCTTTGGCGTCACCAATGGGGTCTCCGTCTTCCAAAGGGAGATGGACCGGATGGTCGATCAAAATGCGTTGCAGGCCACTTTCCCATATCTGGACAATGTGACCATCTGCGGCCATGACTTGCAGGACCATGACGCAAACCTCGAAAAATTCCTCTGCACCGCCCAACTCCTGAACCTGACGTATAACAAGGAGAAGTGCATATTCCGCACAAGCCGCCTCGCCATCCTTGGCTGTGTTGTGGAACACGGAGTCATCAGTCCCGACCCTGAGCGGATGCGTCCCCTTATGGAACTCCCACTGCCACACTGCCTCAAGGCCCTGAAGAGGTGCCTAGGGTTTTTCTCCTATTACGCCCAGTGGGTCCCCTACTATGCGGACAAGGCCCGTCCGCTGATCAAGTCCACCTCTTTTCCCTTGACGGCAGAGGCCCGCTTAGCCTTCCACCGTATCAAGGAAGACATTGCCAAAGCCACCATGCACGCAGTGGACGAATCCATCCCCTTCCAGGTGGAAAGCGACGCATCCGACTTTGCCCTGGCCGCTACCCTTAATCAGGCGGGGAGACCCGTGGCCTTCTTTTCACGAACCCTCCAGGGCCCGGAGACCAGACACTCCGCTGTTGAGAAGGAGGCCCAGGCTATTGTGGAGGCTGTGCGTCATTGGAGGCACTACCTGGCCGGAAAACGATTTACCCTGCTCCCTGACCAGCGTTCAGTTGCTTTTATGTTTAACAACAAGCAGAGGGGCAAAATCAAAAACGATAAGATCTTGAGGTGGAGAATCGAACTTTCCACCTACAATTACGAGATCTTGTACCGGCCCAAGAAGATCAATGAACCCCCGGATGCTCTATCGCGTGGCACCTGCGCCAGCGTGCAGATCGATAGACTGCGGGCCCTCCACAATGACCTCTGCCACCCGGGGGTCACCAGGTTCTTCCACTTCATCGAGGCCCGCAACCTGCCTTACTCCATTGAGGAGGTCAGGACCATGACCAGGAACTGCCAAGTCTGCGCTGAGTGCAAACCGCACTTTTATAGACCAGACAGGGCTCACCTGATAAAAGCCACTCGCCCCTTCGAGCGCCTGAGCGTTGATTTTAAAGGGCCTCTCCCCTCCTCCGACCACAATGTGTACTTCCTCAACATTATTGATGAGTACTCCCGTTTCCCGTTCGCCATCCCCTGCCCGGACATGACCAGTGCCACGGTCATTAAATGTCTGAACGACCTCTTCACCCTGTTCGGTTTCCCCAGCTATATCCATAGCGACCGAGGCTCATCGTTTATGAGCGACGAACTCCGTCAGTACCTGCTCGCTAGGGGTATTGCCACAAGCAGGACCACCAGTTACAACCCCCGGGGGAACGGACAGGTGGAAAGAGAGAATGCAACAGTTTGGAAGGCCGCCCTGCTAGCCTTAAAGTCTAGGGGCCTTCCGACCTCCCGCTGGCAGGATGTGCTCCCCGATGCGCTCCACTCTATTCGGTCACTGCTCTGCACTGCCACTAACGCCACCCCTCATGAGAAAATGTTTGTCTTCCCAAGGAAGTCCACATCGGGGACATCGCTACCACCATGGCTGACGTCCCCAGGGCCGGTCCTACTGAGAAGACACGTGAGGACCCATAAAATGGACCCCCTGGTCAAGAGGGTCGACCTCCTCCACGCCAACCCCCAGTATGCTTACATTGCATACCCGGACGGGCGGGAGGACACAGTCTCCATACGAGACCTCGCACCCTCGGGGGCCCCAGTAACCCACTACCCACTACCACCCCCCCCCACGATCCAATATCCAACCCCAGCAGACGGCACGCCTGGGCCCGCTAGACACCCACGAGGACTACACACCAGTGCCCCAGCCTACACGGGACTCGATGCCGGAAGCTTCACTACCCCTGCCGTCGCCACGTCGATCACAGCGGCAGACAAGACCTCCGGAGAGACTCCAATACACAAACTTTTAATACACTTCACCCCGCCGGACTCATTTTTAAACAAGGGGTGAATGTGGTAAACCACTGTTATACCTGCCTGTGTGTGTGTTTGTATTCCACTGTGTACATGTCTGTACATGCCTCGGCTGACTCCTCCCACGAGTCCAGGTATAAAGGTGACTGCTCCACAGTCCCTCTGTATTCTGGACTGGTCGACCACTCGAGGCACACCTTCATTCTCTTGTTAATAAAAGCCTGTTAGTTACTCGCTTAACCTCAGTCTTTTGAGTAATTGATAGCGCATCATGTGCACAAAGTGTAATGGAAAGAATCACTTTGCCAAACAATGCTTTTCAAAAGTAAAAACGACGAAAGGGCAACAAGTTAATGTGATTGAGGACACTGATTTAAGTGAGACATTTTTTGTAGGAATGGTGTCATGTGACGATATTAAAAAAGATACAGAAAATGTGTAGCCCTCAGGAATAGACAATGCTGAACATAAAGTTAATGCAGTAAAAGAGGACAAATGGATGATCCCACTGCAGATAAATGGAGCATTAGTTACATTGAAACTGGACACTGGGGCAAAAGCAAACTTAATCAGTATGAGTGACATTAACAATATGAAAGAAAAGCCCAAAATACAGAAAAAGTCAGTACTACTGAAGGACTATAATGGACAGAAAATAGATAGCTTAGCTGTATGCAGACTTAAAGTGACAGTCAAAGACAAAGTGCATCATCTCATGTTTTCTGTTGTGGCTGAAAGACTTGATTCGATACTAGGTGACAAAGCTTGTGAAGACTTAGAGCTGGTCAAGAGAGTCTACCGTATAAACTGTGCCATAAGCAGACCAGATGACTCAGGTGATGAAGCAGAGAGCCCATCAAGGATGAAAAGGCCAAAGGGTATCCATGTCTTCAAAAAGCCTAGTTTCTCCAAGAAGAAAGAAAAAGACTTTAAGGTCAAAGAGAAGCCAAAGGAAGAAAAGCACAAAGAGGAAAAACACAAGGAGAAAAAGTCCAAAGAAATAACCGCAGCAGATGTTGTTAAGCAGTGGAAAGAGAAGAAGAAAAAGAGGAAGCCTGCACCAGAGCAGGAAGCAGTTCCGGTGGATACTCCTTCTTCCCTCAGGCCAATCTTTGGTGTTCCATTAGCCGAGGCTGCTGAGAGGACTATGCTGTATGATGGGATCCAGCTGCCAGCAGTTTTTCGAGAGTGCATTGACTACATTGAGAGTTATGGCATGAAGAGTGAAGGAAACACTGAAACCCTCTCCAAGCAAAGATCGCAAGGAGACCTCGATCTATACAAGAGCAGATTGATGACAATGCCGCAACTGCATCTTGTCATTCACCGCCAGAAGAATCTCATGAAGACACATCAGACTTACCCGTGTTGAGAAGATCCACACGTGAAGTAAAAGAGCCTGATAGACTTAATCTTTGAGTACAATGTAAAGCTTTGAAAATGTGTTGACTGTTTTGAAAATGTTTATGTTTATAGAGCACTAACAAAAGTGTTACTGATATTATCTTTATTGTTTTCTTGAAAGTTGATTGATATTGATTTTGTTAAACCTCCAAAGAAAGGGGGATGTAGTGATCAATAACATGTCATTCTGTGGTGGACACTAGGTGGAGCAGTAGAGCTGTATATAGCTGTATGTATAAAACTACACTACCCAGCTATATATATCCTAGCTGGGGGAGCCCGGCTTTGCCAGGGCTGTTTTGGGCCGGGCGGTTTAAATCGAGTCCCAGGCTTTGGGGCCTCTCTGTGTCCCTCTGTGAATCTGCTGCCGGGCAACATTTTAAATTGAGTCCCAGGCTTTTGGGCCCTGTCTCTGTGTCCCTCTCTCAATCTGCTGCCGGGCAAAATCGAGTCCCAGGCTTTGGGGCCTGTCTGTGTCCCTCTGTGAATCTGGTGCCGGGCAACATTTTAAATCGAGTCCCAGGCTTTTGGGCCCTGTCTCTGTGTCCCTCTCTCAATCTGCTGCCGGGCAACATTTCTACCTTTTAATACCTTGAAAGATGAAAGTGAAAGTACTTATAAAACGTTTTTGGTAAATCTTATGTTATTTTTAAAAGAGATACTAACATTTTTGAAGCTGGAGTAGCAGATTTTGAGGTGGAAGTAAATGGGGTTTTTAGCTTGAGGCAATGGCTGCCAGATCCCTGAGATGAAAACGATTAGTCCCGCCCACAGACGCAGCGATTGGCCAACCATCAGACGACTGAACTGTAGGATTGGTCAATCGTGACGGCACAGGATTGGTCGAACCTTGACGTCAGTCAATCAATGCTAATTAGCAGATAATGAGTTTAATTTTGAAGGCTTTTTGCATAAGGCGCGAACAATTTTCGTCCGACCGAAAAGTAAATACGCTTACGACCGTCCCGGAACCGTAAGCTTTCTTTGGAGGTAACGCACGCGTAGGTACGCTCTATAACTTTCGAGTGCATAGCCGGACAGACGCACACCGGAGGACAGACAGACAGACAGACAGATCGATCCTTTTATTTATATATATAGATTAAGACTACATTACCCATGAGGCTAGGCTACCCACAAGGCAGCAGTCAAGATGGAAGCCTCTACAAGATGCTGTACAAGTCCACATGTGCTCAATAAAAGTAGCTAGCAAAAGCTAGCTGTGTTCATAATAAGAATGTCTATTTATTAATGAACATAACTGTAAGAGCCATAAAAGCTTAAGAAAATACTTTAAAATAGTGGCTAAATGGCATAATACAGTTAATTTACCTGAACGACTTATTGTATTAAGAAACCCCCTATTTTCTTGCTCCAGTAGTATAGTCCGACACCCCCTTCATTCTTGCCACAATGGAACAGTCCCTAAGCCACACATGGGTGCAGCCATCTTACAGTTTTAAACTGCACGTGGTGAAAGAGGCAGAAGCTGTGAGGTTTGGAGCAGTACAGTTTTTGACCGTGTTCGTTTATACGTGTTTGCTTTGTAATTCTGTTTGTTAAGTGTTATAGTAAACCGTTTAAAAGACAAAGCTACGTTTGGGAACGTTTTATTTCGACACGCGTCTACTCGATGTTAAAAGCCCCACAGCCCAGTGGCCTGCCTGTTTGGAAACTAAGAAGTGCCACTACAATAACAAAGGATAAAAGCAAAAGATTGGAAGGAGAAAAACAAAAGTGGCAGTCAGAGAAATCAACGGTTTAAATCAAACATGGCCACAGTAAATAATAATTCTAATAGGTGTAAGAGCATTAAAAAAACAAGCCTGAAGGCTTTGTGTCTTAATGCGAGGAGCATTCGTAATAAGGCGGATGAATTAGCTGCGCAAATAGAGGTAAACGAATATGATTTGATTGGGATTACGGAAACATGGCTCCAGAGTGGCCAAGGCTGGGAACTCAACATCCAGGGGTATTCAATATTCAGGAAAGATAGGCAAAAAGGAAAGGGAGGTGGGGTAGCATTGCTGGTTAAAGAAGGGATTAACACAATTGTAAGGAAGGATATTAGCTCTGATGATGTGGAATCTGTATGGGTAGAACTGAGAAATGCCAAAGGGCAGAAAACGTTAGTGGGAGTGGTATATAGACCTCCAAACAGTAATGCAGAGGTTGGGGATGGCATTAAAAGGGAAATTAGAGAAGTGTGCAATAAGGGCACAGCAGCCATCATGGGTGACTTTAATCTACATATAGATTAGGCTAACCAAATTAGTAACAATACTGTGGAGGAGGAATTCCTGGAGTGTTTAAGGGATGGTTTCCTGGACCAATATGTTGAGGAACCAACCAGAGATCAGGCTATGTTAGACTGGGTATTATGTAACGAGAAAGGATTAATTAGCAATCTTGTTGTGCGAGGCCCCTTGGGTCGGAGCGATCATAATATGATCGAATTCTTCATTAAGATGGAGAATGAAGCAGTCGAATCAGAGACTAGGGTCCTAAATTTAAATAAAGGAAACTACGATGGTCTGAGGCGCGAGTTGGGTAGGATTGATTGGGGAATGTCACTCAAAGGGCTGACGGTGGATAGGCAATGGCAAACATTCAAAGAGCGTATTATGTCCGTGTATAATTGAGACACGGTCTGCAGGAGTGGATTATAACAAGTCTTTACTGAATGGAGACAACCTGGAAACTGAAACTACAGAAGCCTGCTAGGGCCTTTTATACAGGGGTGGTCACTGCCGGTACTGCAGTCTGAGACCAGTTATTCCCTTAAAGGTACATACACAACAATTCCTCCCCTTTTAGATAAACAGTACATAACATTTATTTAACAACTAAATAATAACTAATTACAATTACAATTACGGTTGCTAGATACATTGGTTGAAGTTAAGCAATTATAAGTTCAGTCTTTGAGGAGGCTTCCTGATTCTGTCTGGATAACGCCTCTTTGGGATATCAGGTTCTTCTGGCAAGGTTGTGTCGGGATCAATGTCGTTGTTTGGTTCGTCTGCTTCCAATATCACCGATTCTGCGGTAGATGCAATTGGTACTTCGGTTTCATCGCCAGGTGTATCAGATCGTGGTGTGGAGTTGACGTTTTCCAGTGACTCTAGAATCTGGTCAGCATGGCGTCTTACAATGCTCTCTCCAACACCCACAGTATACATTAGAGGTCCTTGCCGTGTACAGATCGTTCCTGGCTGCCATTTCTCTGTGCGGTAGTCCCGGGCCAAAACTGGTTGACCTATCTTAAAACTCCTGGTCGGCCTTTCATTCATATTCTGAAACTATCTGTTCTCCACATCTCTTCTGACGTTTGGCTTAACCAAATCCAAGCGGCATCGTAGTCTTCGATTGAAGAACATGATGGCTGGAGTTTGGTTGGTAACCGCATGTGTCGCATTCCGGTAGGCAAACAAGAAGTTATCCACCTTGTGTTGTAGGGGTATATCTTCATTACACATTGCCTTGATAGCCTTCTTGAATGTTTGAACAAACCTCTCGGCCAATCCATTAGTGGCTGGATGATATGGGGCGGATGTGTAATGCTTAACACCATTGTTCTTTAAGAACCTCCGGAACTCTTCAGACACAAACTGTGGTCCATTGTCAGAGCAAATCTGTTCAGGCAGCCCATTCCTGGCGAATATGGTTCGTAAGACTGTGATAGTTTTTTCTGTGGTGGTTGAGGACATTTTTATTACCTCTGGCCACTTTGAATGTGCATCCACCGCAATTAAAAACATCGAGTCCATGAAGGGACCAGCAAAATCAATGTGCACCCTTTGCCATGGAGATGAGGGCCACTCCCATGGATGTAGAGGGGCTTGTGGTGGGGTGTTTTGGACCTTCTGGCATCCTGTACAGCTCTTGGTCATCTCTTCGATTTCTCTATCGATTCCCGGCCACCACACAAACGCTCTGGCTAAGTTCTTCATTTTTACCCCTCCCAGATGACCCTCATGAAGCTCATTGAGCACTCTATCCTTCAATTTGGGTGGAATTACTACTCTGGATCCACACATCAAGGTTCCTCTGCACACTGACAGCTGTTCTCTTCTCGGCGAGAATGCTGGCAGCAGTGGTTCGCCATGTGCTGGCCATCCCTTCACCGTTAAATCATAGACCCAGGAGAGTGTCGGGTCATTTCGTGTTTCCTTTTCTATGTTTGCATTCGTCACAGGGAGACATTCGACTATAGTCGAGTGGAATAACTCCACTGGATCCACTGCCAGTTCTTCTTCCACCGTCGGCAACGTTAGGCGCGACAATCCATCAGCATTCCCATGCTGTTTAGTTCCTTTGTACTTGATGTCATATTGGTGTGCCCCTAGGAAAAGGGACCACCTCTGTAGCCGTTGTGCCGTCATTATCGGTACGCCCTTCTGAGGGTTGAAAATGGAGACGAGAGGTTGATGATCAGTTAGTAGAGTAAATTTCTGACCGTGCAGGTAGTGATTGAACTTCTTCACCCCCCACACCAGGCTGAGGGCCTCTCTGTCAATCTGGGCGTAGTTACGCTCGGCTGAAGTTAACGAGCGTGACACAAAAGCTATCGGCCTCTCTGAACCATCAAGGAATTTATGTGACAGTACCGCCCCAATGCCGTAGGGAGACGCATCACACGCCAGTCTTATTGGTAGTGATTGGTTGTAGTGAGCCAATACTTCTCTTGAAGTGATTAGGTCCTTACTCTTCTGAAAGGCCCGCTTACATTCATCGCTCCATTTCCATGCTACTCCCGTTCGTAGTAGGGCGTTCAGTGGATGCAGAATTGTGGACAAATTCGGCAAAAACTTATGGTAGTAATTCACCAATCCGAGGAATGACCTCAGTTGCGACACATTTTCAGGTGCTGGAGCCTTAACTACCACTTCAATTTTGTCAGGGGACTTATGCAACCCCTCTTCATCAATCACGTGGCCACAATACGATATCTGTTTCTTAAAAAACTCACACTTGGGGCGATTGGCTCGTAGCCCATGTTCACGTAGTCTAGTGAACACCTGCTCTAGGTTGGCAAGGTGTTCACTGTCATCTTCACCTGTCACTAGGATGTCGTCTAAGTAACACTGAGTCCCCGGACAGGACTTGTTCCATCGCTCTTTGCCATATCGCCGGAGCTGATGCTACTCTGAATACCAATCGATTATACTGGTAAAGACCTTTGTGAGTGTTTATCGTGAGATACTTCCTAGAGGATTCTTCAACCTCCATCTGCAAATATGCTTGTGCTAGGTCAATTTTTGTAAAACTCTTCCCTCCAGATAGTGAGGCGAAGATATCTTCTCTCCTTGGAAGAGGATATTGTACTGTGTGAAGGACTGGGTTCACCGTCACCTTGAAGTCCCCACAGATGCGAACCTTCCTTGGCTCCTCAGACTTATTGTTTAATGTTTTCTTCATGACAGGAACGATGGGTGTCACCCACTCGCTCCAGTCTACCTTAGATAACACGCCTGCATTCTCCAGATTCTCCAGCTCTGCCTCGACGGCTGGGCGAATTGCATATGGTACCGGTCTTGCTTTGAAAAACTTGGGAATTGCATTCTCCTCTATTTTTATCGAGGCGGTTACGCCTTTAAGAGTGCCCAGTTCTTGTTGAAATACCACTTTGGCGTCAGCTAAGATTGTTGACAATCGTCCAGGAGTGACGTCGTCATCCTTTTTACCAGCCACCGTCAGTGCCTGAATGGAGTGCCTGTCTAAACTTATCTTTCTGATCCATTCACATCCCCATAACGGTGGTCCACCATCTTGCAGAATGTAGAGATACAATTTCCGTATTTTCTTGCCGTTGTATTCGACAGGCACCCTTATTTTTCCTCTGGGGTATACTTTTTGCCCCGTATACATCCTCAAGGCAATGGATGTCTCTCTCAAGGGTATGTGTGAGAATAGCCGCTCGTAGTCTCGTCGATTCATGACGGTTAGAGCTGATCCTGTATCCAATTCCATTTTGACTTGGGACCCTGCTATCGTGAGGGTGACCCAAATGGTTCGGTGATCCTCTTTTGTGATTACGTTGTGAAGTTTGAGACAGCTTAGTCTCTTGTTCCCGGATTCACTATCGCTCATCTGGTCTTCGGAACTACTGTCCGTCATCTTTTGTACTTTCCTGTACGGTTCCTTAGTAGCCTTTTTGTTGTCGTTGGTCTTCTTCCCAGACCTGCAAACTCGTGCAATGTGTCCCATCTTTCCACATTACCTGCATATTTTGTCCTTGGACCAGCAGTCCTTCTGGTCATGGTTTGTTCTGCCGCAGCGATAACATTTTGCAAATTGCCGTGTCATTTCGTGGGTGCCGTATTCCTGTGGCTTTTGTTTTATTTCCGCAGCTCCCCTTGCTGCTGCTTCGTACGATACTGCCATGCTGAAAGCCTTATCTAGCGTCAGCTCTTTCTCTGAGAGTAACCTCTTCTGGGTTCCTTCACTCAAGAGTCCACAGACAAATTTGTCCCGTAAGGTATCTGCCAGTCCTGCTCCGAACTGGCAGTGCTTTGATAGCTTGCGTAGTTCCGTAAGGTAATCAGCATTGCTCTCATTTTTATGCTGATTTCTCCTGTGGAATTTAAATCTTTCTGCTATCAGCAGCGGTGTAGGATTTAGGTGTTCCTGCAGGATAGCAACAATTTCGTTAAAACTCTTCCCCTTCGGTTTGGCTGGAGTAATCAGGTCCTGCAATAGGCCGTACGTTCTTGCGCCCATTAAATTTAGCAATACCGATGCCTTATTCTCATCGGCTATTTCGTTTGCCTCGCAATATACCTCGACTCTTTCCACATACGTGGTCCAGTCTTCTATTGCATTATTGAAGGCAGTGATATCGCCAGTCTTTGGCATCTTGAAAATCTAAGATGGCGCCTCCCGCGCTTTGCCTTCATCCCCGATGGATCAAAATGGCGCCTCCCGCGCTTTTCCTTCTTCCCTGCCGAGTTAAGATGGCGCCTCCCACGTGTTCCCGCCGCTGCCGCCAACGCTGTGCTCCGCGGTATTTTTATCTTTCTATCGCACTTCAATATTTGCCCCATTAATTGAAGAACCATTCCCGTCGTGGAGCGGACCCTCTGGGACACTTCCCTCCCTCTTCTTAGGCCAGAACGCTGCCCGGCTTCGAAGCACCGGCCGCGCCCTGTGTGCTCCACCCTCTCTCTCTCTCTTTGCTTCCCGGCTCGCTGCCCGGCCCCGTTGCAGTGCCACCCGATCGAGCTCTAGCCCGCCGCAGCCCAGGAAGGATCAGTGCACTACCTGCCACCAGCCCGATTAGCTGGGAAACCACAGACTGGAGAACAAAGCCTGGCTCTCGACAGTCTCTCCTGCAACTTTTCAACTCGATGATTTGGAGGGCGGTTGCCTACGGTCGACACCCGTTTCTCGAGTTTCTTTGGATTATTTTTTTTTTCTTTCTTCTGGCTCCGACCTTCAATAACGTCGTCTGAGGTGCTGCCGAGTTGCAGGTAAGTTTGTTTCTTACTCGTCGCCAGTATTATGTCCATGTATAATTGAGACACGGACTGCAGGAGTGGATTATAACAAGTCTTTACTGAATGGAGACAACCTGGAAACTGAAACTACAGAAGCCTGCTAGGGCCTTTTATACAGGGGTGGTCACTGCTGGTACTGCAGTCTGAGACCAGTTATTCCCTTAAAGGTACATACACAACAGAGCGCATGGAGGAACTACAGAATTTGTTCATCCCAGTTTGGCATAAAAATAAAACAAAAAAGGTGACTCAACCATGGCTAACAAGGGAAATTAGGGATAGCATAAGATCCAAGGAGAGGGCATATAAATTGGCCAGAAAAAGCAGTAAACCTGAGGATTGGGAGCAGTTTAGGATTCAACAAAGGAGGACAAAGGGATTAATTAAGAAAGGGAAAATAGAATATGAGAGTAAGCTTTCAGGGAACATTAAAACTGACTGTAAAAGCTTTTATAGATATGTGAAGAGAAAAAGATTGGTGAAGTCAAGCGTAGGTCCCATGCAGTCAGAATCAGGGGAATTTATAATGGGGAACAAAAAAATGGCTGACCAATTAAATACATATTTTGGTTCTGTCTTCACAAAACAGGACACAAATAACTTCCCAGAGATGTCGGGGAACATATGGTCTGATGAAAGGTAAGAACTGAAAGAAATCAGTATTTGTAGGGAAATGGTGTTAAGGAAATTGATGGGATTGAAGGCCGATAAATTCCCAGGGCCTGATAATCTACATCCTAGGGTACTTAAGGAAGTGGCCCTAGAAATAGTAGATGCATTGCTGATCATCTTCCAGCATTCGATGGAATCTGGAACAGTACCCATGGATTGGAGGGTAGCTAATGTTACCCCACTATTCAAAAAAGGTGGTAGAGAGAAAACGGGGAATTACAGACTGCTAAGCCTGACATCGGTAGTGGGGAAAATGCTAGAGTCCATTATAAAAGATGTAATAGCAGAGCACTTGGAAAACAGTGACAGGATCGGACAAAGTCAACATGGATTTACAAAAGTTAAATCATGCTTGACTAATCTACTGCAATTTTTTGAGGATGTAACTGGTAAAATAGATAAGGGAGAACCAGTGGATGTGGTGTATTTGGACTTTCAGAAGGCTTTTGATAAGGTCCCGCATAAGAGAATAGCGTGTAAAGTAAAGGCACATGGGATTGGGGGCAAGGTACTGACTTGGATAGAGAACTGTTTGGCAGACAGAAAGCAAAGAGTTGGAATAAATGGGTCTTTTTCCGAGTGGCAAGCAGTGACTAGTGGGGTACCGCAGCGATCGGTCCTTGGACCCCAGCTCTTCACAATATGTATTAATGATCTAGAAAAGGGAACTAGATGTAATATCTCCAAATTTGCAGACAACACAAAGCTGGGTGGGCGTGTGTGCTGTGAGGAGGATGCCGAGAAACTCCAGGATGATTTGGACAGGTTGTGTGATTGGGCAAAAGCATGGCAGATGCAATATAACGTGGATAAATCGTGGAAGGCAGATTATTATCTGAATGGCAATAGATTGGGAGAAGGGGAAGTGCAACGAGACCTGGGTGTCCTTGTGCACCAGTCGCTGAAGGTAAGCATGCAGGTGCAGCAGGCGGTTACGAAGGCAAATGGCATGTTGGCCTTTGTAGCGAGAGGGTTTGAGTACAGGAACAAGGCTGTCTTGCTGCAGTTGTACAGGGCCTTGGTGAGACCACATCTTGAGTATTGTGTGCAGTTTTGGTCACCTTATCTGAGGAAGGATGTTCTTGCCATGGAAGGAGTTCAGCGAATATTCACCAGGCTGATACCTGGGATGGCAGGAATGACATATGAGGAGAGATTGGGTCGATTGGACTTGTACTCGCTGTAGTTTCGAAGAATGAGAGGGGATCTCATTGAAACTTATAAAATTCTGACAGGACTGGACAGACTAGATGCAGGAAGGATGTTCCCGATGGTCGGGGAGTCCAGAACCAGGGGTCACAGTTTAAGGATAGGGGGTAGGCCATTTAAGACAGAAATGAGGAGGAATTTCTTCACCCAGAGAGTGGTGAACCTGTGGAATTCTCTACCACAGAAGGCAGTAGAGGCCAATACATTAAATATATTCAAGAAGGTGTTGGATATATTTCTTAAGGCTAAAGGGATCAAGGGGTATGGGGAGAAAGCAGGGACCGGGTACTGAATTTGGATGATCAGCCATGATCGCATTGAATGGCGGAGCAGGCTCGAGGGGCCGAATGGCCTACTCCTGCTCCTATCTTCTATGTCTAGAACCGACTTGCAATAATCCGCCGACGGACGGCCCTTGCACTTTGTGCCTCCCTCCCGCCTTGGTGCTCCTCCTCCTCCTCCTCCTCCTCCTCTGGTGGTCCTCCAATGTCTGGTGGCAGTGGCTGAGTCCTGAGGATAGCCAGGTTGTGCAGCATGCAGCACACTACAACGAAATGGGAGACTCGCTCAGGCGAGTACTGAAGGGCTCCCCGGAATGCTCCAGACAGCGGAACCGTTGCTTGAGCACGCCGATTGTGTGCTCAGTGATGTTCCTGGTCGCTTGATGGCTGTCATTGTATCGTTCTTCAGCAGGGGTTCTGGGCGCACGGATTGGGGTCATCAGCCAGGTGCACAAAGGATAGCCCTTGTCCCCGATAAGCCAGCCTCTTGGGTGAGCCGGGGCTTCGAATATGTCTGCCACAGAAGTCTGGCGCAGGATGAAGGCATCGTGGCTGCTGCCTGGAAAGCAGGCATTGACAGCTAGTATGAGCTGCCTGTGGTCACACACCAACTGGACGTTGAGCGAATGGTATCCCTTCCGGTTGCGGTAATCCTCTGCATTTTGTAGAGGTGCCCGCAAAGCCACATGCGTGCAATCAATGGTGCCCTGGACCATGGGGAAGCCCGCTATTCTTGCGAATCCCATTGCACGCTCTTGCTGCTTGTCCGGGGTCATGGGGAAGGAGATGTACTGACGTCTCCTTCTGAAGAGGGCATTCATCACCTGGTGGATGCAGCAATGTACCACGAACTGGGAGATATTGGCAATGTCCCCAGTAGCGGATTAGAAGGAGCCGGTGGCATAGAAGTTGAGAGCCACTGTCACCTTCACTGCCACCGACAGAGACGTCCTGCTCCTCAGCTGTGGCTGCAGATCTCTCTGAAGCAGGTGGCTGATCTCAGTGACCTCCTCCCTTCTGAATCGCAGCCTCCGAGCACACTGCTCCTCAGACATGTTGAGGTATGAGAACTGCTGGCGGTAGACCCTGGGTGGGTAAGGCCTCCTGTGCCGACGCCTGTTGGCCCTTCTCCGTCTGGCCATGACTGGCACTCTCTCTCGGCGTCTCTGAGCCCCTTGAATGCAATGCAGAAACCCAACATTTCCACCCATTGCAGCCCCCATTATATGTGGCGACTCAAGGCTATGGCACTGAAAGTTAAATCCAAGTGCAAAGCTCTGGCTGTACGGATAACCGTAGCTGTGGTAAAGACAGTGGGGTTTGATTGACAGCTGGTTGACGACTGATGTCATATCCGGGGGCGGGATCCGACGCCATCTTGGCCATGCTTCAGATACTGTACTGGGGACACAGAGTCAGGACTGAATAAATGGCAGTCCTCTACAACTGCTTGTGAGACTCATAATTACGTTATTAAGATAACATTACATGGTACCAGGATTTATAGAACTCACGATAAGGACATACTACAACAATGGAAGGAATAAAACCTCTGGCTAGCCTGCAACTAGAAGGAAATGTGGATGGAAATTGGCATGTCTTCAAGCAACGCTTTCTTCTCTACCTCACAGCGATTGACGCTTCGACTGGCTCTGGAACACGTAAAGTAGCTTTGTTGCTAACAGTGGCTGGCTCGCAGGCAATCGAGCTGTTTAATACATTTACGTTTGCAGCCGAAGATGATAAAAATGATCTGGACAAGGTGATAGAAAGGTTCGACGAATACTGCACTCCAAAAATGAATGAAACATATGAGAGATTCGTGTTTCGCTCCCGCGTGCAAAAGCAATGAGAATCCTTTGATTTTTTTTGACGGACTTGAAAATAAAAGCACAAACATGCAACTTTAGGGACCTGAAGGAATCGATGATATGCGATCAAGTCATTTTTGGACTACTCGACAAGAAGGTGAGGGAGAGAATGCTTAGAGACCATGACCTAAATTTGGATGCAGCAGTGAAAATATGTCATGCTAGTGAACTCCCAGCCATGCACACGAAAACTTTTGAAGGGAGCAGTACAGCAGAAGGGAGCGCCCTGGGGCTGAAAAACCGCCGGTGGATGTGGTACATGAAAGGGACACAAGAGGGCCCACGGAGTTCAAGATGATGACGCCTTACGAATGCGGATGGTGCGGTAATAAACACGTAGCCAGACAGTGTCCTGCTTATGGGAAGAACTGTGCAAAATGTAAAGGCAGGAATCACTTTGCCAAGATGTGTTTTTTGGAAGAGAAAACTGAAGGTAAAAAGACAGTGCTATTGAGACTGAAGAGACAGGAGCAGAGACTTTGTTTGTTGGAATGGTGCAAAATGAGTCAAAACAGGGCAAAAATGCTGATGAAGTGCACTCTGTAGGACCAAAGACTGAAGTTTGGATAGCTCCCTTGCTGGTAAATGGCACCATTGTTCCCTTTAAGCTAGATACATGTGCTGAGGCAAACCTCATAAGTTGGAGTGATGCACGGAATCTCAAAGAGCGACCTAAAATACTGAACAAGACAGTGTCTTTGAAGGCATACAATGGACAAAGCATTGAAACAAAAGGAACGTGTCGGCTGAATGTTAAGGTAAAAATCACATTTACCATTTGTCCTTTGTTATAGCGCCTGAAGGACATGAGTCACTATTGGGGATAAGGCCTGTGTGGATTTGGGCTTGGTAAAACGAATCTATACTATCAATGAACAGAACTGTGTGCAGAGTGCCCCCCAAGATAGTACAAATCTGACTCATGAGACTATAGCACACAAATATGCAGATGTCTTTCAGGGTTTCGGAGCACTGCCCTTTACATACTCCATCAAACTGAGAGAGGATGCACAACCTGTGATTCACGTACCCAGGAGAGTTCCAGTGGCTCTCCGTGAAAAACTGAGGAAAGAGCTAGACCGCATGGAGGGACTAGCTGTCATAAAGAAGATTGAGGAACCGACTGACTGGGTAAATTCCATGGTCTGCGTCAATTCAAAGAAAACTGATAAATTGCGTGTCTGCATGGATCCCAAGGACCTTAACGCCAATATCAAAAGACGGCACTACCAAATTCCAAAGAGGGAGTAAATAGTCAGCAAAATGACAGAAGCGAAAGTCTTCTCCAAGATGGACGCCTCGCATGGTTTCTGGCAGTTGAAACTTGATGAAGAAAGTGCTAAGCTGTGCACTTTTAACACCCCGTTTGGTCGATACTCCTACCAGCATCTGCCCTTTGGTATTAGCTCTGCCCCAGAAATCTTTCACAGAGCAATGGAGCAAATCATCGAGGGCCTGGAGGGAGTGCGGGTGTACATGGATGATTTGGCAGTATGGGGCTCCACTCAGGGGGAGCACGACACCAGACTGGAGAAAACACTTCAGCGAATACAGCAGTATGGACTCAAACTAAATAAAGACAAATGTCAGTTCAGTGTTAATGAAATCACATTCCTCAGAGACAAGATCTCTTCAGAGGGGATTCAGCCAGACAAGTCAAAGGTAAAGGCTATACATGACATGGAGAAACCAAAGGACAAGAAAGGGTTTCAGCGGGCCCTTGGCATGGTTAACTACCTAGGAAAATTCATTCCAAATCTAGCAGTGAAAACTGTTCATCTGAGAAAACTGCTGCACCAAGAGACAGAGTTCCAATGGGGACATGAACATGAGAGAGAATGGAAGGGGCTGCTACACATTCTAGCAAGTGAACCCCTACTGAAGTTCTTCTGCCCTAAAAAGAGGACAAAAGTGTCCACAGGTGCCTCTAAGAATGGATTTGGGGCTGTCCTTCTACAGGAAGATGAAGGAGAATGGCGTCCAGTGGCGTATGCGTCACACTCCATGATGGCTACATAGTGCCGGTACGCTCAAATCGAGAAGGAGTGCCTTGGCTTGGCATTTGGGTGTGAAAATTGTCATACCTACATCTATGGTCTTCCCAAGGTTATCCTAGAAACGGACCATAAGCCACTGCTAGGGATCGCAAAGAAGAATCTGTGTGACATGTCACCATGGATACAACGCCTAATGATGAGACTTCAACGTTACGATTTTGAGCTAACATATATGCCAGGGACACAAATGTTCATTGCAGACACACTATCCAGGGCTGCGCCTTACACCACACAAAACAGTGAATCAGAAGAGGATGTGGCTCTTCATGTGGATATGGTCTACGCAGCATTGCCCGCCACACAGGAACAACTATCAGTGATAGTTACAGAGACATCAAAGGACCCAGTCCTGAGTAAAGTAATGAGAAATCTTCAAGAGGGCTGGAAGAAAGGGTCATGTCAACAATATTATCACATTCAGTCTGAGCTCTCTGTGGTCAATGGACTACTGCTTAAGTGTGACAGGATAGTAGTGCCCATCTCTATGCGACGAGAAATGCTCAACAGGATACATGAAGGGCACCTGGGTGCAGAAAAGTCAAAAAGGAGAGCACGTGAGGCACTCTACTGGCCAAACATGAACTCTGATATTGACCAGTTGATCAGCGAGTGTGCTACATGTCAGGAGTATCACTACAAGCAAACAAAAGAGCCCCTCATTACTACAGAGCTCCCATCACAACCTTGGGAAAAGGTCGGAACTGATATATTTCACTATGAAGGAAGAGACTATTTGTTAGTTATTGATTATTATTCCAATTATCCGGAGATGGCTCTCTTGTCCAGCACCACATCAAGAGCTGTGATAACTCACCTGAAGTCAATCTTTGCCAGGCAGGGCATCCCTCTAACCCTGGTCTCTGATAATGGCCCTCCTTATGCCAGTCATGAGTTTCAGTCATTTGCTTCAGAGTATGAGTTTAATCATGTAACCTCCAGTCTGCTCTATCCTCAGGCTAATGGAAAAGCGGAAAAGGGGGTACAGATTGTGAAAAGACTATTAAAGAAAGCAGCACACAGCAACACTGACCCATATCTGGCCCTGATGTCATACAGGGCGGGCCCGCTAGCAAGTGGCAAGTCTCCAGCTGAGCTCTTACTGGGTCGGAAAATCCGTACACGACTTCCCAGTTATGCCACACCTGACCACAGAGATGAGGTGTGGGTAGACAAGGCTCGGAAACTACAACAGAAACAAAAAACACTTCATGACCGCACAGCCACTACACTAGTGCCTTTACAGGAGAAGGATATAGTTCGCATTGAAGGGCCTGAGTCATGGCCTACAAGAGCCACAGTTCTACAACAGGTCGCCCCCCAGGTCATACAATGTCATGACAGAGAACGGCAATGTGTTTCACAGAAACAGGAGGCACCTACTGAAAACCACAGAGACCTTTCAGCCTCAGGAGGACAGAGAGGATGACGAGATGAGGGAAATGCCACAAAGTGACGAAGGACACAATAGTGATAATGTGACAAGGGACCTGCGTGGTACAGACATGAACTTAAGGGATACAACTGGGGTGGTTCAGCAAACACCCGTTCAGCCACGCTGGTCACAGCGCACCAGAAAGCCTGTCGTTAAACTTGACCTGTAGACAGGGATTGATAAGACTGTAAACAGTTAATGGACTCCTGGGTGTGGGTAAGGTTTATACCTACCTGCAATTAGTTCAACGGTGTAGTTACACTGACTGGTTCTATATGATGTTAACAAGTGTTCTATGTGTTATGTTATGTTATGTTGTTATTGCGTTATGTCTTCATTGAAGGGGGAAGATGTACGGATAACCGTAGCTGTCGTAAAGACAGCGGAGTTTGACTGACAGCTGGTTGACGGCTGATGTCATATCCGGGGGCGGGATCCGACGCCATCTTGGCTATGCTTCAGATACTGTACTGGGGACACAGAGTCAGGACTGAATAAATGGCACTCCTCTACAACTGCTTGTGAGACTCGTAATTATGTTATTAAGATAACATTAAACTGGCCTGAAGCCAGAAGTACCTGTGCGAGCGCTGAGTCAAAGCAGAAAGCTCTCTCCCTTTGTCTCTCTCCAAATCTCTCTCTCTCACACAGAAGGAGTGGAACAAAATGGCTGCCACAAAGAATGCAGGAAGAGTCCCCTTTAAATAGCGCCCCCCATGCCCCACAGCAACTGGGAACCGTTCCACTCAACCAGTCGCTGGGGGCGCCGCTAAAGTTCCGGTTTGGGGCGCACCAAGGGCGTTGCACCATCAAATGACATCAGTATCTGTGCGCGCAGCTGAGTGGGCACTGCGGTTTTGCGTCGCCGCTAAATCTTGACTGAAGTTCGCGAGAGGCGCAGATCGTGCCGTGCCCGGGCGCTAGCCGCTTCACGCCCCACTTCTCCTCCTCCTAAGGTGCTAGCAGCTGGCGCTAACAACTGAATTTCTAGGCCTATATTTTTTTAAGTATTTAAAAAAAAATCTAAACTCAATTAAACAATGTTATAACTTATTATAAATAATTTTTAAAAATAAAATAATTTCCCTAATGGTAGATAGGGAAATTAAAACAAGTGTTTCTCTGGTACATTGTTTCAAATTAGGGAGAGCCTGCACTAAACACACTCCCTGAGGAGGTGCTGCAGGACTGTGTAGGACTTCAAGTCAATGGAGCGATTAGGAAAACAAGGGGCTGGATTGTAACGGGGAAGGCTGGTTGGGGGCGGGGGGTGGGGGCTCCGAGGAGGTTGGGAAACCTACCCGCAGGCCCTGCCGAGTTTAATAGCAGGGCCTGATTTGCATATGAGGCCTCAGTTTCCAACCCGCAGCCAGCCAGATTGAGAGCCTGTCTGGCTCCAGGCAGGTAGGCCTGCGGCACTAGGCCGCACAGAGGAGGGAGGGAGGGTTCGCGTGGGGGCTGGGCCATTAAGAGGATCGGGGTGAGGGGGGGGTCGTGCAGAAGATCGAGGGTCGGGCTGGGCCTTTAAGAGGATTGGGGATGGGGGGGAGCGGGCAGAAGATTGGGTGGGGGGAATAGAGGATTGGGGCCAGCTGATCAGGCAGGGGTGAAGGGAAGATCATGGCCGGCCACCGGAGGACCATTGGCGGCATCTGGATGATTGGCGGGGGATGGGGGGGGTGGCGGTAGGGTAAAATGAAGATCATGGCCGGCTACCGGAGGACCGTTGTCGACCTCTGGATGACTGGCAGGGGGTGTGGGGGCGATGGGGTAAAATGAAGATCATGACCGGCCACCGGAGGATTGGTTGGGGCGGGGGGGAGAGAAGATTGGGGCTGGCCTCAGCATCATCGGTGGGATCTAGGAAGGTAATTGGAGGCCTCGTGGGGCGGGGGGGTTTCTGATTGCGGGTGTGGGTAGGGCAGGAACCCTAGATCCAAGGAGGTAAGTGTAAAAGAACTTACCTCCTGGATGCAGCAGTTCTTGCCTTGAAAGCTGGGTTTTACAAAGCATGTAAAACCCGACCAGCTACTGTTAGAAACAAAATGGAGGTTAAAGAAGAGGCTTCTGTAAAGTCTGTGGGTTGTATAGCGAAGTAATACACAGACTACAAGAGTAACTTAAACAGGACTTTACTATTCGAAGGTCAGGGCGAATCTGCCCAATAAGTTCTGCCACAGCACTTATATACCGGTGTGGTCACCGTCGGTACTACAGTATACAGCAGCCAGGATAAAGTAGTGCCACACCTAAAATAGTTCTCTTAAAGGTGGACGGTTACATACAATAGTTCTCTTAAAGGTAGAACAGTTACATACACTATAATCCTCCCTTTTTAGCTTACAACATACTTATTCCCCATTAACATAACATCATAACATATCCAACTTCATGTTACAACAGTTCACAGAGGTAGTCTCTGCGGAAACAGTTCACAGATTCAGTCTCTGCGGGAAACAGTTCACAGATTCATTCTCTGATCTTCTTGACTCGGTCCGGACCACGCCTCCGTGGTGTAGTCGGGTCACCTTGCGAGAGGGACTCATCCCCTAGTCCTTCCCTAGACTTAACAGCTTTACTTCCATCACTTCTGAACCAGCATTGCTGACTTTTTAAAACAAACAAAAAACAGTTGGATTGCCTTGGGAAATTTTCCTACTTTCCAACTGATTTGGCTCCGTTCGGGGGACCACATGTGTGATCTGGTAGAGGTAATAATGGTTCAGCTGGTTATCATCTTCTGCTTCGTCTTTTCCTTTTTTGCTTCTTGGAGACTCTCGGGGCTCCATTGTCAGCTGCCAGCTGTAACGCCACCATCTCCCTATGTTCCTTAGACTTTAAGTGATTCATCCTGATTTCGGCACTTTGGGAGTTCTCGGCACAAGCTGGGCAGACCAGGTCCTCGTAATATTCAGTGTCACTCAACAGATCATGGTAATATTCGGTGTCGTCCTGAGCTAGGCCAGCGAGAGGGTCTTCTATTTCCTCCTTACCCAGCTGGACGTTAGCCGACTTTTGTTCCAAATCCCGACATCTGTCCTGAAGAGACTTCATCATGCGTTCAGATTCATCCCGCTTTTTCTGGGCTTCCTGCAAGTCTTTTACTAATGACCTCATTTGTGATTTCAATACTTCAACTTCATTCGGAGGTTGATTGATCGGACTATTCAATCCCTCTACTGAAGTAGCTGTTTCAGTATTCTGTTGTCCTACATTGCCGTGCGTCAGCGTACGTTTGGCATCCAAGGGCTGTTCTGCTGCAGACTTCTCAGTCTGGGT
The DNA here is from genome assembly GCF_052327205.1 of Somniosus microcephalus. Taxonomy (NCBI): domain Eukaryota; kingdom Metazoa; phylum Chordata; class Chondrichthyes; order Squaliformes; family Somniosidae; genus Somniosus; species Somniosus microcephalus. The sequence goes on from NC_140988.1 coordinate 136,484,924, forward strand.
TGCCACCTCAGCTCTTCCAATGACTTTTGAGAGCTCCGGCTGTTCTGCTGCAGACTTCTCAGTCTGGGTTGCCACCTCAGCTCTTCCAATGACTTTTGAGAGCTCCCTTCCCTTTGAAGATTGAGGCTCGTATTTAAGTTTTTCCCATTTTAGAGTTTTATCCCTCAGCATATGAATGAGTTGGTTGACTGTTAACTCTTCTGCCATCATCCCTTTTCCATTAACTACAGGGCTGCTTATATCCTTTCCCTGGAGGAGTTGGCTGACTGTTAACTCTCCTGTCCTCATCCCTTTTCCATTAGCTGCAGGGCTGTTTAGAACCTTGTCCTGGGGCTCCTTTGCTGCTTCTACTTCGCCATCATCCGCAAGCCCCATCCTTCGAATTTCCACAAATGAATCGTCTGGTGATGCTGCACCCAACTTCAGTAGGAGCTCGGAAGTCATGTCGACCAACTCAGCTTTTTCTGCCTGCAACCTGCTAACCAGCGCCTTCAGTTGCGGCACATCTTGTTCCACCGGATTGGAGCACGCCCCTTCAGAAGCCGAATCCGCTTTGATTCATTTGGCCTCCTCGTGCAGACGGTTTGTGTGCTCCTGCTCCCTTTTCTTCCCCAGCTGCTTCTGTTGTCTTTCCAGATTCTCCCATTCGGTATCATAGAACTTTTTCATTGCTTTCATCTCTTGCTCGAGACGGCAATTCAATTGTTCTAATTGCTGTCGTAATCTGAAATAAGTTTGCGTTCGAGCTCGATGTTCCTCAGTAATATATATCTCTGTAACTTGAACAGACTCAGAATTCTCTGTCGAGCTATGTTGTTGTTGCTCAGAGGAATTCTGCTCTGAAACTTTGTTCTCCTCTGGAGCATAAGCCTTTAGGCCCACATTCGTTCTACCAACCTTAGTCAGCAAGTTCATTTTAGACTTGTCTTTCATGCTTGGGCTGGTCTTATCGTCATCTGTTTCAGAGTCTGAGCTGATTGTCTGCCCCGAGTCCTCACTCGTTATTGCTTTGAGGTAGTGCCATTCCATGTCTATTTTCTTGATCCACTCCCGTCCTAGAAGTGGTGGTCCTCCCTCAGGTAGTACGTATAAGTCCATTCCGGGGTGTTCTTTGCCCCTGTCTCTCACCTTGACTCTTATCTTTCCCATGGGGTATACTTTATGCCCCATGTATGTCTGCAATACGAACTTGGTATCTCTCAAGGGTATATGTGAGAATAGCCGGTTGTAATCCCTTCGATTTATGACGGATAGGGCTGATCCAGTGTCCAATTCCATTCTCACTTGGACTCCGGCTATTTTTAGCATGACCCAGATAGTTTGTAGGTCAGCTTCCTTACTCACATTATGAATTCTCAGACTACCCAGTTCCTGGCCGCTTGGGTCTGAGTCTGAATTCTGTTCATCTGAACTCTTCTCAACCACCTTGTGTACTTTGTTGTACCTTTCCTGTGATGGCTTTTTTTTTTGGTTGTTGGTCTTCTTCCCTGACCGGCATACTTTGGCTATGTGACCCAGTTTGCCACATTCCCTACAGTCCTGGTTTTTAAACCAGCATTGGTTCTGGTCGTGTGTTGTCTTCCCACAACGATAACATTTCGTTGCACCCGAAGTAATTTGATCCACACTGAGGACTGCTGCCTTCAGCTGCATTTCCACAGTTCCTTTCGCTGCGGCTTCGTGTGATGCTGCAATAAGGACAGCCCTATCCAGTGTAAGGTCGTTCTCTTCGAGCAGTCGCTTTTGCGTTCCTTCCTTCGACAACCCGCACACGAACTTGTCTCGCAATGCCTCTGTCAGGTTTCCTCCAAACTGGCAGTATTTCGCTAGCCTACGCAGTTCGACCAAGTATTCCGCGTTGCTTTCCTCTTTCTGTTGCGTTCTCGCATAAAATTTGAATCGTTCCGCCAACATCAGCGGTGTGGGGTTCAAGTGATCCTTCAGAACAGCAACAATATTATCGAAGGTTTGATCTGCCGGTTTAACTGGTGCTAGAAGATGCTTTAATAGCCCGTATGTCTTCGCCCCCATCGAGTTTAGCAAGGTTATAGCTTTATCATCATCTTCTATTTTATTGGCCTCACAATATATCTCGATACGTTCTACGTACGTGGCCCAATCTTCCACCTCGGCATCGAAGTTGTTGATGTTACCATGCTTAGGCATCTTCACTATCTCCCACTATCTTTCTGCGAAACAACAGGATTTCTCTTTAACTTTTTAACTTTTTCTTTTTTTTCCAAAAATGGCGGGTTCCCGCGCTTGTCTTCTTCCCTGCCTACTGGCAAAATGGCGGTTTCCCGCGCTTGTCTTCTTCCCCCCTACTGGCAAAATGGCGGTTTCCCGCTCCTGACTTCTTCCTCTGGTGGGAGGGGTAAGCTTTGCCCTCGGGCGACGACCGCTGGTTTACGGGGTTTGTAGCCTGTGCGCCGGCTTCAGTTTATTCTGAAGCGCGCGCTAGAAAAGCCGATCGCGTTCCTTGTCCCCCCCCCCATTCTTCTTTTCGGCAGGGGCAACCGGCGCTGGGGACAACCAGTTGGCGTCGGACAGATCCAGCTCCTGGTCCTTCACGGCAGCTGCTGCAAGCCGCTGGCCGGAACCTCGCTCGGTCTCTCTCTCGGGCTCTGTCTCTCCTGCTCGCTCGGCTCTCACTCGCTCTCTCTTGGCTCTGTCTCTCCCGCTCGCGCGGCTCTCCCTCAGCGGCTTTAAACGCCTCTCCCAGACCTCCCGCAGTCCGGTCCTTTCCTCCCCGGCTGCGGCTGATTCTTCGCGGGTTATTTAGTTATTTATTTATTTATTGCCTCCGCGCCTTATGATCCCGGTCGCAGCGCCTCGCGGCCTCGGTAGGTGCCCGGCCTTTTTCACTCCAATCGCGCCTCCCAGCCCTCTCGCAGTCCGGTGCTTTCCTCCCCGGCTGCGGCTGAGTTCTCCGTGGCTTATTTATGTTTATATCTTCCCGCGCCTTACGATCCCGGTCGCAGCGCCTCGTGGTCGCGGTAGTTGTCCGGCCTTTTTCGCCGTCGCAGTCTAGCCGTCTCACGACGCTCCCTCGCCCGCTTGTACCGCGGCTTCTGCTCCACGCTGCCCCAGTCTCAGCGCCTCTGGGCCCGACTTCTGTCCGGCTCCTTTCCCCCTCGACTGTGGTCGAGTGCACCACCCTTATCCTCCGTTTATTTGTTTCTATTTTCCCTTTACTCAGTCACCGTAGCCGACTTGCTTCTCGTGTTGATCGGCTCACTCACCACTGTGGCAGAAGGGACAATCCGTGCCTGTTGCTGATGGAAGACTTCGTGTTTGAAATCTTCCTCCTTTCTTGGTCTGCAGACTCGAGTTTTCTCTCAGCAAAACGACGAGGGCGGGTGCCTCTTCTCGACGCTCGTTTACTTCTTCAGAAGTATTGTTGCCGCAGGGTAAGATCGAACTCGTCGCCACTGTAAAGTCTGTGGGTTGTATAGCGAAGTAATACACAGACTACAAGAGTAACTTAAACAGGACTTTACTATTCAAAGGTCAGGGCGAATCTGCCCAATAAGTTCTGCCACAGCACTTATATACCGGTGTGGTCACCGTCGGTACTACAGTATACAGCAGCCAGGATAAAGTAGTGCCACACCTAAAATAGTTCTCTTAAAGGTGGACGGTTACATACAATAGTTCTCTTAAAGGTAGAACAGTTACATACACTACAGCTTCCATCCTCATGGAAACATTTAAATTGACGCTCCGCCTCCTGGCAGTGGGTTGGCTGCCCGCCCCCGTCCTGCCCCGCCTCCGGTAAAACCAGAAGTTGGCAGGTTGAGGTCGGGATTCCGATTTTTAATAATTTAACTATCCCCATGCTCCTAAGCCACCTTTAGATTAAAATTCCGCCCAAGGAGTCAGGGTATGGTTGTTGAAAATTCTCCAGTAACATCAAAAAGCAGCAAAATAATTGTTGAGGTCATGAAAGATTACAGAGGCTGGCAAAGAAATCCCTTGCGAGATCGAGGAAGATCTTTGAGAAAAAGTTTAGAGAGATCTAAGAATGATTAAAGTGGGACAACATCCTACGCAGATGGACGGAAGTTAATTTTCCAGCTTTTACTGAAAACTAATTTTAAAGAAACAACAAATTAGAATGACCTACATTTACTTAGGTCTCCTTGATTCAAAATGATCAATTTACTGAGACCAGATGCTAAAGGCCTTATCTGCTTCAGCATGTGCTCCATTGGCAGAACTGAATGCCAGTGAGTGTACACAGAACAATGTGCATGATAGTGGAATTCTGCACCATCTCTCACAATCAAATCAATTCTGTCCATGCATGGTGTATGTGCATACCAGTGCACCTACATACATTACTTGTCTACACTGCAGGCCCCCTTTCTAAAATAAAAACAGAAAATGTTGGAAATACTCAGCAGGTCAGGCAGCATCTGTGGAGAGAGAAACAGAGTTAACGTTTTAGGTCAATGACCCTTCGTCAGAACTGGAAAAAGCTGGAGATGGAACAGGTTTTTAAGCAAGTGCAGGGGCAGGGAAAGGGGGGGAGGGGAGGAAAGAACAAAAGGGAAGGTCTGTGATAGGATGGAAGGCAGGAGAGACCCCCTTTCTAGCTAGTTTTCACCTTTGTACCAGTGAGTCAAAAACCAGTATGCCACTCTAGCCCACATGGTACTAATATACTTGGGTTTGAAGCTATATTCCACAATGGACTGCTGCACTGGCAGCTATTCTCTGAAGGTGAGTTCAAAACTGCTCAATTTTATCCATTTCCCTAAAGTAAACTTTGCTAAGTTGTTTATTGTGTCCCGGTTGGATGTCCTATTTGTGGCATCAAATGTGTATTCAATTCAAAAAACTGTAAAGGAAGAAACAGGCGTACACTGTTGGGATTAAAAATCAAATGGCAATTTCGGTTAGATAGCATAGGCTCAACACTTTCAGTAATTCTCCCCATTACATTGATGGCCTGTATTCGCCACAGGAAAACTACCCTAAGTCTTATATACAGCAGTGTATGATAATTACTATCCCACATTTGGTTATTGATATAAATAAACACACTGCGTAAATCAATTATAAAAATAGCCATTTGTAAAGCTTTTAATTATTTTATCTAGCCCATCAGTTTTATGACTAACTTCAGTATTCTTTAACCGAAGGAAATACTGTACATGGGGTTATTTTGTGCAGTAAATTTTCAACGAGTGAACTTAAAGAAAAATTCACTTAGCTTTAATTTTGCAACTTGTCACCTTTGATCTTTGTAATTATGTCAGGTGAAAATTTTGCAACAGTTTAGTTTTTGCAACTAAAATGTAAACACATAAACTGTAAAAATAAGCCCCATGCGAATAGTTTTGGATTTACAATGAAAATACATATTTTAACCAGTTATTAATATCTTCCTAATTGCAGTAATTAAAGTACATCATCTATTTGTTTGGTATATTTATCCTTTTTCCTTTTTTCATGTTAATTAAGTTTGAAATTTTTTCCAGAAGCTTTTTTAGATAGTGTCTTGTACAATTTGGATTTATAGATAATTACTACACTGAATGTCCTCTATCTTCAACCTTTTACTGAGTAGAATGGAGTGGCTGAATTGCTGAGCACTAAATATAGCTGTTTGATGTAAAGTTGATGCCAGTCCTAGAGACCAGTTAATCTTGGTGTTGGGGGGTGTGCAGATCACGGCAGATGTGATCCTGGAAAGATCTGTCACGTCCTGAGCAAAGAGAGACATCTCCAACCATTTCACTGGAAAACTACTGCAAGGAGAGCATATATATCTTTAATTTTCTTAAAGGATCTGCACTGTTTAACACAGGTAACCTCATTTGTTCATGGAAATGTTTCGGAAGCTTATTGTTTAATGATGGGAACCATGAGAAAATATTGCTATTTACCTTCAAGGCATGTCAAAATAACGTGTTCATTTTCTTAATCAATGTATAAGTTGATAATTTGTAATAATCCAAAGATATTTTATATTAGCGTTTTCTGACTATTACTGTAAAAGTAACGTCTGATGTACATAAATGCAGTGTAACATTAGCAAGAGTTCAGAGCATTAATATCAGTGTTCAAATATAATAAACAACAATACAAAAATTTCATTAAGTTTTAAAGTAGAAGATTTGAGATAGTAAGATGACAGACAGCAGGAAGCAGCATGTGTAAAATGGGCAAAGTGTACATTTTCCCTGGATAAGTTTCCATGAAAAATTATGAATGTGTAAGTAATAGAGAATTTTTGGTAAAGACTTTTATTAACTTCTAACTAATTCCTGATAATACACTATATTAAAATACAGACTGTATCACATTATGCTTGAGTTAGTAAGATAATTTGATTATTCATTAAGATGATATTACCAGTTAGGCTAACTTATGATCTTTGATGCTGAAGAACGAAGTGACTAGTTTTTCATATATTCGTGTGTACTGTATTCATTACAGTTTTCAACAGTAAGGAAAAGCATACGCAATGCAATCACACAGTACCCTCACAAAGGAATTGAAGCAGCAAGCAACAGCCATTGTAAAAGAAATCCAAGGAAATGGTAGGGTGCTGTTAAACTGTCATCTCTAAAGTCATACTGAAATGCTTTAACATGCAATCCAGTCTACTATCAAATGTTAGAGTGTGTGTGTATTTTACCAAAAATAATTTAATGGAATATCTTACTGACTATGGTAAGTAATCCTTTTGTCATTACCACTGTCCTTTGAAAGTTATTTTTGGTTCGAACAACTGTGCCTAGCTGTTGTAGAGTACTGAGATCTTTGACAGCTGACGTATATTCCCCATATACAGCCCTTCTGGCCGATGTTAGAAATGAGATCAGCAATAGTTTCATTTACAAAAGACATTTTTTTGGCAGGGGGTGGGGGGTTGTGTGCATGTGTATATTTATATGTGTGTGCTTGTATATAAATACATACATAGGCAGGCACACACACAGAATGATTGTTTTTAAATGACAACTGAGTTGATGGCATGATGCACTTACCTTGAAATGGTCACCAGACAAACCAGAAAGCTTTAGTTATTTGGATTTGCTCATCAGCTCCATAGAAACCGTCTTATTGTCATGCAGGATGTCTCACCTTATTTCACATCAGATTATAGTCACACCAAATTCTGGTTGTAAATATGCAGTTGATGTCACTAACAACACTGGGCTGAAATCTAAGTGACTCTCACTGAGTTCCAAACAACACTTTAACAAGACAAAATAACAACAGAAAATGCTGGAAAAACTCAGCAGGCCAGGCAACATCCGTGGAGAGAAAATAGAGTCGACGTTTCGGGTGAACCCTTTTTCAAAACTAATTTCTCTCCACGGATGTTGCCTGGCCTGCTGAGTTTTTCCAGCATTTTCTGTTGTTATTTCGGATTTCCAGCATCTGCAGTATTTTGCTATCGTACTTTAACAAGACGGTCTGAGAGCTACAGAATGCTGCTGTATTGAAGCACCAACATTCAGCAGCATCATGGTAGTGGCAGAAACAGGTTTGGTGCCCTCCAGCAATTCCTGATCTACACTATTATGGGAGTACCAGGTAGAAGCTTGTGTTTCTCCAGAGGGTAGGAGAAAAAAATCAAAAGGAACAACCAGCTCATTGGACTAATGGTTAACCTTGTGCCCTCTTAACTGCAGGATGTACATTAATGCGGGGGGGGGGGGGGGGGCGGAAACAAAGAACTGGGGAAAAGGTTTTAAAAGTTGATCTAAGTCTAGAGCAGTCCTATATAATTCCTTTGCTTTTGGTTTAACCCTCAGACTGACTCATAATCCTGGGAAATTCCTGTTTCCCTGAGCTGACTAGATTTGTAGGTTTTGAGCTCACACATTGTGATGTTGAAACAAGTACTAGTATTTACAATAATAAAGCTACTCAAACATCAAATGGAAGTGGTGCTGTCAAACAATGAGTCAAACAAATCTGATTCCACAAGTGTCCAAATAGTTAAACTCGTGCAAAATTGTGCACCATAACTTAGTTAACCTTAACATTCTTGCAGTTTTAATTTTAATCCTGCTCAGACAGATGGGATACAAGTTTTTCTATGTGGGAAATTGAATTATAATCTTTGTATAGTGGAAGATACTTTTCTGAGGTAGGATTTCAGGCATATGATTACGGTAATGTATAAGGTATTCTACATTTCATTTAACCTGTGCAATAAATGCCTGGGAATTAAGCACAGACCACTCATCTTCCATTTATCAGCATTCGTATTTATCCCCTTCATGGGCACAAATGTACACAATGGGGTAGATTTTCAACGTGCTGCTTGGCATAAAATCAATGTTGTGGATCAGCCGTCCATTATGGAAATGACCTCATTTTCATTTCCATTCACAATGCGTTTACAATAGATATTAAAAATAGGCGGTTGCTATAACAGATATAGAGACAGAAAATGCTGGAAATACTCAACAAGTCAGGCAGCATCTGTGGAGAGAGAAACAGAGTTAACGTTTCAGGTCGATGACCTTTCATGTATAACAGATGGCTGATCTGCAACACTACTTTTACGCCTGGGTGACAAGTTGAAAATCTACCTCAATAAGACCAAATCTTAGTAATAACTTTTCTTGTATCAGTCAAGTCTGTCATCTACATTATGACTGTTGAGTCTGTTCATTTTTGTCCGCCTTACTGGTTAAATGCTCATGCCTCTGCATATTATAACTGGCTATTTGCTACTTTCATTAATCACCAATCATATTATGCAAACCCTTTTTCCCCCAATTTCAATATTCTCTCCTAAAGCATTCTACCAAATTAAAAACTCTAGCCAATCAGACTGGAGCCAAAAAAGAATTCACAGACATAAAACTGCCATGACCCTCTCCACTAAGGGTCAGCCTGGATTGGGTCGCCATAAACCTTACACTTAATTTAAGGAATTCACGCTCTGTTCTGAATCACTCTAACATGCATTCCTTTCCACCAGGCCCGTGCGTTGTTTTCCCTTTCTGTCCTGAATTGTTTGAATTTAATTTTCTTTCTTTTTTAAATTAATCTCTCAAAACTAGCCTTGTCCTGGCCAATATGTATCCCTTAACCAACATAACAGAAACAGATTATCTGGTCAATAGCGCATTGCTGTTTGTGGGATCTTGCTGAGTGCAAATTGGCTGCCATGTTTCCCACATTACAACAGTGACTCCACTTCAAAAGTACTTCATTGGCTGTAAAGCGCTTTGAGACATCCGGTGGTCGTGAAAGGCACTATATAAATGCAAGTCCTTCTTCTTCTTCTTCTTGTTTCTGCACACTCCTATCCTGACTATGAGCTGTCCTCCACTCTCCACGTAGACCTTCCTTCCCCATGCTGACCTACCCCAGATGTACAGCCAGACCTCCTCTTCAGTCTGCAAGCAATGTTGAAGGATGTCCACTTGTTTTAATAAATATTTTAAAGTTGGCACAAGTGTGAGCCCAGACAGGACAAAGAAACATGAGATAACTTACATTAACATGAGAAAAAATACATCAAAATTGTTTTTAAGGATACTTGGAAGCATCATAAGACTTCCTTACACACATCACAGTTAGTTCTGGAACATAGGAGGGAGTCAAGACTCTCAACATTGAGGTAGGTGCCTTTGAGTAGCTATATAAACTTTGATTCCATGTAATTTAATACCAGCAACAAAAAAATTGATTACAAATGCTTTGATCAATTTAGTTTGTACTAGCTAGCGGTATTACAGCCAGCACCCTATAAAATAAAATAACACATTTCATTATCTGACTGTGCTGCACACAGCTGTTGTTGAAAACGTAAGTTACAAACATCCGTCAGTAACTTGATCACATTGTGCCACACTATTAAATGTCAGTCCTGATTATTTGAGTGTGACACCATGACTTGGAATTCAAACCCAGAAATAGATCATCATTTTTTTTATCATCTCGTATGTTTCTGCTCTTTCATATCAAGTGCAGCTCCCTCTTTCTTACCATTGCCACTTATCAACACTGCTGGGATTTTACTTTTTAACGTTACTTGCCACTTGGTAAGCAGAACTTTTTTTAGAACTCAGTTAAATTCACTTTTCACTCACCAAAAGATCTAACTTGAAGAAGCAATGAATCGTAAAGAAGGAAAAAATAAATACAGGATTGGTACAGAAGAAGAGCTAATCAGAGAGTGGGAGCAGCTACAACAACCCACAAAGAATCCAATAGAAAAAGAAAGCAGAAAAAAATGAACAGTGAACGATTGGAGATAGAAGGATAAACTCATTACTTGTAAGCTGATGAGTAAATCACCCTGGACTTTGCCAAACCTGCAACAAACAATTCAGAAGAGCAGGAAGGAATGTGCCTTGTGACAGTCAGTGTCCTCATTCAGTGGATTTGCTTGAAGGACCTATTCTTCAGTGATACAAGAGGGACTTATACCCCATTTAAAGTACCAAATCGGAAATCAACTGAATGCACAATTTGGCTTCTGTTTTCCAATTGTATGAACCAAAAGATATTTCTGAAAGTCAGAGGCAACAGGTTGGACTAGTCTTCATTTTCTAATTTATAGATTAACAGCAGCAGTACCTGTACAAAGAAACACACCACTGGTAGCCCAAATGTCTCAAGCTCCTTCACCATCCGATACAGGTCATCCAGCTACCCAGCACTTACTGGTACCATGACTCCACTGTAAGTATTCAGAGCCCAGCAAACCACATACATAAGAACATAAGAAATAGGAGCAGGAGTAGGCCATTTGGCCCCTCAAGCCTACTCTACCATTTAATGAGATCATGGCTGATCTGATCTTGGGCTCAGCTCCATTTCCCGGCCCGCTCCCCATAATCCATCACTCCCTTATTGTTCAAAAATCTGTCTATCTCCACCTTAAATATATTCAATGACCCAGCCTCCAAAGCTCTCTGGGGCAGAGAATTCCACAGATTTATGACCCTCTGAGAGAAGAAATTCCTCCTCATCTCAGTTTTAAATGGGCGACCCCTTATTCTGAAACTATGCCCCCTAATTCTAGATTCCCACATGAGGGGAAACACCTTCTCTGCATCTTTTCTGTCCACGGCTTTGAAGACAATAGCAAAATCATTACGTTGCTGACAGTGTGAGGACAGGGAGAACTTGGGATTGGTGATATGCATATTTTTGGCTACTATTTTTCACCCATCTACACTTAAGTAGAGTGATGTTACTAGCAGGATAATGAAACTGCAAATTTACTTTCAAAAGTGCATCTGCATTATAATTCAGACACAAGTGTCTGTTTTTCCAAATCCAGAAACACCCAGCTAGCAGTCTGACTTGCCCATTGCATTTATTTGCTCACAGCTTGCAGTGCTGAGCGTGTGATCAGTTAGCAGGCTAATAAGTTATGTGATTGACGTCAGTGTGACTGACACACCTGTCATTAAAAATCTCAAAATAAAAGCATTTTAAAACATTTTACGTGAGAAAGTTTGTGTAAACTTACAACACTTGTAGAGTATTAAAAAGTCTGCCAGCTACTGCAACTTTGATTACAATATCATCAAGCAAATCAATGTGACTAATCCATAAATGCCTGTGAATGCTATCTTTTATAAAGCATTGTAGGAATTGACGAATTCCTAACTAATAACTGAGGTCGACTCAGGAGACCAATCAAACAGGTCTTTAATGTAAAACTAAATGAGTTCAAACAGTTTGTTGAGATCGATACAGGAGAGCCACGAAAACAGGTCTTAACAAGATGGAGATTCCACAAGGACTGCCTGGGCAGTCACGTGGTTTGCGACGTGACGTCATTGCGTTTGCCCGCGTTTTCCCGCACTCTTAAAGGGGCCACGCCCCGTGCATACAAACACTATATACGAAACAAAGTAATGTCTAACACAATGGTACAGGCTTAGGCTGGTGCTAGAACATCATTAAAGGGAATTATATACAGTTGCCCAGAGTCATTCAGTGGCTCCGCCACATGCGCCCCCCCAGAATTCGCTTTAATGGACAAAGTCAAACGGTGAGGGGGTCTGATGAGCCTGTCGGAACGACTCCTGTACTCCTGAGGTGGAGGCTGTTGGGCGGCTGGCGGTCTGGCGGGCGGTTGCGCTTGGTCTGCCGTAACGGCGATGGGTGGCCGACCTCGTCTCGGCGATTGTGCTGTCTCGACTGGGCAGTCGAGGTCCAGATGTGCCGGCTTTAATCGATCGACTGAAATGTGGTCCGGTTTACCACTGACATCTACCTTGAAGGTTTTGTCCCCTGCCTCCAACACGCGGAAGGGACCAGTATATGGGGCCTTGAGTGGATCCCTATGAGCATCGTGGCGAATAAAGACGTATTCTGCCTTGTGAAGCTCCGTTGGAACGTGCGAAATCTGCAGTCCGTGGTGCGAAGTGGGCACTGGTGCGAAACATCTGGCCGCCTCTTGGTGACTAGTAAGCTGGTCAGACGCGGACCAAGGCTTCGTCGATTCTGGTAGGAAATCCCCTGGGACTTGCAGCGGTTGACCGTACACCAGCTCCGCGGATGACGAGTGAAGGTCTTCTTTGGGGGCCGTGCGAAGGCCCAACAGGACCCACGGTAGCTTGTCTGCCCATCCAGCGTCCTGGAGGCTGGCCCTCAGGGCGGCTTTCAGCGACCGGTGGAAACGTTCACAGAGACCATTCGCCTGTGGGTGGTAGGCTGTGGTGCGATGTAATTTGACACCGAGTCCTTGGGCCACTGCATTCCAGAGTTCAGAGGAAAACTGTGGTCCCCTGTCTGAAGAAATATCAGCAGGCACTCCGAAATGGGCGACCCAGGTGGAAATGAACGCCCTGGCCACGTCCGCCAAAGTAGTGGATGATAGGGGAACCGCCTCTGGCCATCTGGTGGTGCGGTCAACCATGGTCAGGATGTGTGAAAAACCATGGGAGGGTGGGAGTGGACCCACCAGGTCCACATTGACATAGTCAAACCGTTGCTCCGGAACTGTGAAGGTGGCCAACGGAGCTTTGATGTGACGCTGTACTTTGGCTTTTTGGCAGACCACGCAGGTGTTGGTCCAGTCGCAGACATCCTTGTGTATGCCGTGCCATACGAATTTCGCTGACATCAGCTTCTGAGAGGCCTTCATTCCTGGGTGTGACAACCCATGTATGGTGTTGAACACTTTGCGGCGCCAGACGGCCGGTACGACAGGGCGAGGGTCCCGTACGGAGACGTCACACAAGAGCGTGGCACCTGCCGCAGGGAACTTGACGTCGGCCAACTGGAGGCCAGTGACGGTGGTCCTGTAGGCCTGGACTTCTGGGTCTGAGGCTTGATCCGCTGCCATGAGGGCGTAATCGATGCCTAAATGAACCGTATTGACGGTCGCGCGGGAGAGGCAGTCGGCCACCAGGTTGTCCTTACCGGCTACGTGCTGTATATCCATGGTGAACTCGGATATGTAGGTCAGTTGACGTTGCTGTCGGGATGACCACGGTTTGGCGTTCTTGGCCATGGTGAAGGTGAGCGGCTTATGGTCCACGAAGGCGGTGAAGGGACGTCCTTCCAGGAGGAAGTGAAAATGGCGGATGGCCAGAAAAAGAGCGAGCAACTCCCGGTCGAACGTGCTATACGCTCTCTCATTCCACCGTAGTTGACGGCTGAAGAATGCCAACGGCTGCCACGTCCCGTTCACCCACTGCTCTTGCACGGCGCCGATTGCGTAGTCTGACGCATCGGTGGTGAGGGCGATGGTGGCTCCTGGCAGCGGGTGCGCCAGCATAGTCGCATTGGCCAGGGCGCTTTTGGTGTCGGCGAACGCCCGGGCCATGTCAACCGTCCAGTCTACCGTATCTTTGCCAGTCTTGCCCTTGAGGGCCTCATACAGGGGCTGCATGAGTAGTGCTGCCTTAGGCATGAAACGGTGGTAAAAATTTACCATGCCTAGGAATTCCTGCAGGGCCTTAATGGTTTGCGGGCGTGGAAAGGACGTCACTGCCTCAACCTTCGCTTGTAAAGGAACCGCTGCCTCTGAAGTGATGCAATGCCCCAGGAAATCAATTTGTTGCAGGCCAAACTGACACTTGGCCGGGTTGATAATCAGGCCGTGTTGGCTGAGACAGCGAAAAAGGGTGCAAAGGTGATAGATGTGTTCTTCTTTAGTGGGACTGGCAATGAGAATACCGTCCAGGTAGGCGAAAAGGAACTTGAGGTCCCACAGCACGGAGTCCATCAGGCGTTGGAAAGCCTGGGCGGCGTTCTTTAACCCAAACGGCATTCTTAAAAACTCGAAAAGGCCGAATGGGGTGATGACTGCAGTCTTCTGGACGTCTTGGGGATGAGCGAGGACCTGGTGGTAGCCTCGGACGAGGTCAGCTTTCGAGAAGACAGAGTTCCCTGCCAAATGGGCGGAGAAATCCTGGATGTGGGGGATCGGGTACCGATCAGGAGTGGTGGCGTCGTTTAGGCGTCGATAGTCGCCGCATGGCCGCCATCCACCGCCAGGCTTCGGGACAATGTGGAGGGGGTGAAGACCAGGGACTATTCGACCGGCAAATAATCCCCAACCGTTCCATGGTCGCGAACTCCGCTTTTGCGACCGCCAGCTTGCCAGGTTCCAGGCATCGGGCCTGCGCGTAGACCGAGGGGCCGTTGGTGGTGATGTGGTGTTCCACACCATGTTTCGTGGCTGTGGAGGAGAACGTGGGTCTGGTCAGGTCGGGGAATTCGCCAAGTAGGCGAGTGAACTCATCCGGAGCCAGAAAAGCACAGGTGACGGTGCGCGACATAGTGTTACTGCGGTAACAAGGGATAGAATGAAAAGTTGCCGCGTTGATCAACCGCCGGTTCCTCACGTCAACCAGGAGGCTGTTGGCGCACAGGAAATCCGTGCCGAGAATGGGTTGCGAAACCTTGGCCGTCACAAACTCCCAGTAAAATCATTGGCCCCCGAAACACAACTGCACCCGCCATCTGCCGAAGGTCCGAATCGCTCCGCCATTGGCCGCTTCAAGGGCGAGGCCGTGAATCCCGGTCTGCACATCGAGGGTGGACGCGGGTAATATGCTGCACTGCGCCCCGGTGTCGCACAGAAAACGACGACCGGAGAGAGTATCGGTGATAAACAGCAACTTGCCCGCATTGCCGATTGCCATCGCGGCCGCGGGGCGCCCGTTAGACCCGTTCCTCAGTGGTCGTAGTTGTTTTTTTGGGGGGGAGAAGCTGCAGGGACGGCGGCAACATCTCGCTTCGCGCCGAACTGTGCGTGGTAGAAACACAGCCCAGCAGGCTGACGAGCTGGGGCGGCGTCTGTGGGGGATGGGCGCTTTGTGGCGGCGCAGTAATGCTGAGTAACCGCGAAAATTTTGTCCGCCTCTGCCGCGAGTGCTGCGCAGTCCTCAACTTCGGATCTGGCCAGGGCGGCCTGCATCTGTTCTGGTAGCTGGCTGAGGAATATTTCACAGAATAGGAAGCATTCCGGTTCGGAGCCAAGGAGTGTGAGCATTTGGCTCATCAACTCCGAAGGCTTGGAATCCCCGAGCCCGGGCATAGTGAGCAATCAACGGGCGCGCTCCGCTTTATTGAGCCCAAAAACTTGCAGCAACCGCGCCTTGAGGGTTTCATACTTGCGCTCCGTTGGAGGGTTCTCGAGGAGGCTGATGATCCGCGAGGCGGTAGAGCTGTCGAGTGCGGAGACCACATAGAGATATTTGGTCTGATCCGCAGCGATGTCTCTCAGGGCGAATTGGGCCTCGACCTGAATGAATCATGAGGTCGCTTGCTGCTCCCAGAACTGTGGTAGCTTCAGCGAAATGGCGTTTGCCTCCATGCTGTGTCCTTTTTGTGAAAAATGTTCACAAAAAACGGGGTCACCTAACTAATAACCGAGGTCGACTCAGGAGATCAATCAAACAGGTCTTTAATGTAAAACTAAACGAGTTCAAACAGTTTGATGAGATCGATACAGGAGAGCCACGAAAACAGGTCTTAACAAGATGGACATTCCACGAGGACTGCCTGGGTAGTCACATGGTTTGCGACGTGACGTCATCGCGTTTGACCGCGTTTTCCCACGCTCTTAAAGGGGCCACGCCCCATGCATACAAACACTATATACAAAACAAAGTAATGGCTAACACAATGGTACAGGCTTAGGCTGGTGCTAGAACATCGTTAAAGGGAATTATGTACAGTTGCCAGAGTCATTCAGTGGCTCCGCCACAGCATTATATCATCATGCCCACTGAGAATGTGCATAGTTTATAATCCAAATAATGATCTCTTTATCAACCCTCCAAGTGAATGAAGCACATCAGTTGGAAGTAACATTCCATATCTTGCTTAGATCTCTTGCTGGAAAAGATTACTGTGCACAGATATACAAAAACAATAAGAAACAAAACATTTAGAAAACGTAAATGTATTAAAAATGGAAAGTTTGCATTTGGAATTATTGTTTGTTGTATGTTTCAGAGTTAGATGTGGACTATGGAAAAAAGATCAGCATTCCCAAAGACATAATGCTGGAAGAGCTTTCTCTCCTTTCCAACAGAGGGGCCAGATTGTTTAAAAAGCGGCAAAGGAGATCTGAGAAATACACATTTGAGGGATTCCAGAACTCTGTCAATTCACAAATGAATGTATGTATTCACACAAAATCTCTAGTGGTTCTATAGTCAGTATTAGATAAACGGGAATCAAACTTGTTGAGTTTTTAAAATCACAAAACCTAGTTCAATACCTCTTTTTTTATGATATATTGAATTCTGGTAAATTCATGATTTAAATGTATTTGGAAAAGGACCATGCTGATTTATTAATAATACTGCTGGTGAAACACATACATTTTTTATGCTGTTTTCACTGCCATTTCAAAATTGAGCCCAATTCAGTCCCATTTGATAAATCTGCTCATGCAAATTATATACGCTGAATTCGTGATAGGTTTAGGCGCACTCACCTCAGGAATAGGTACAAACTGAACATACACTGGGTCACAATGGAAACATATCACATAGAAACTGACACGCTGCATAAACTTTGGTTGTGTCATTAAGACTATTGCTTTAGTCAAAGTTGAATAATGTTGGTAGGTGTGTAATTCTGTAGTGACGCTGTTTGCAAAGTAAATTAAATCATCCAATCTGAAACCCATTTTTTGTTCCTCTTTTTAAACTCCAACAGAGGGTTATAATCCAATCATCACAAGTTAGTCTTGAATTTTAGCAATTGCTTTGAAAAATGGTAATGAATAATGAGAAGAAACATTTCTTTCTCCAATTTCAGATGTCTAAAATCGTCTAGAATAAATTAATTAACCAAGATTTGGCAGAAAATAGCCTAAACAAAAGCAATTATTTCAATAATTGCTTATTTAAACTATTGTAATGCATTTTATAATGTTTTTATCAGATTATCTCTAGTAAATAAACACCATTTATTTTGATTAAATTGGAGATCAATTGGTGCCTGAGCAAATGATCTCAATAAAATATTGACCCCTACTCAGTACACTATAACAAATATACCCTCGTTTTGCTGAATCTTTTCCAGAGCTATATTCCTTCCATAACACATTGTGATGATGGAACAGAGAATTGCAAAAGCATGAGAAATGGACTACAAGGTGGGCAACAAACCACCCCTAAAACACCTCCAAATACTCCTGATCCACGGACTCCACCAAATCCAGATTCTATTGCTCCAGGTAAGAGACATTACACTTCAGACTACACTACATAAACTGTAGTTTTGGATTGTGGCTCAGTTACAGCATTTTAAATGTATAAGATAACTGGGGAAGGTCATGCCTATTCATCCCCACCAATCCCACATAATACAATGTTCAATCATTTGTCTTCCCCTACTTGTTGTTACACTTACAAACTATTCAACAAAAACATAGATGAAAAAGAAAATTTAACATTGAAAATTGTCGTTTTTCAAAAATCTCATCTACCACCATGTCTTCTTAGGCAGTCCCTTGGAACCGAGGATGACTTGCTTCCACATTAAAAATGAGTTCTCAGGTGACTGATGAGTCCAATGGGGGACCTACAGTCTCTGTCACAGGTGGGGCAGACGGTGGCTGAAGGGGCGGGTGGGTGGGGTGCTTGGGTTGACGTGCACTCCTTGCGTTGCTTGCGCTTGGCTTCCGCTTGCTCCTGGCGAAGAGACTCGAGGTGTTCGGCGCCTTCCCGGATGCTTCTCCACCACTTTGTGCGGTCTTGGGCCAGGGATTCCCAGGTGTCAGTGGGAATGTTGCACTTTTTCAAGGAGGCTTTGAGGGTGTCCTTGAAGTGTTTCCTCTGCCCACCTGGGGCTCTCTTGCCGTGTCAGAGCTCCGAGCAGAGCGCTTGTTTTGGGAGTCTCGTATCGGGCATGCGGACGATGTGACCCATCCATCGAAGCTGATCGAGCGTGGTCAAAGCTTCGATGCTGGGGATGTTGGCCGGTGCGAGTATCACCATAACAATGTGTTTTTCAGCATTTTACATATTCCTGGGTAGTGTCAGTGATACCAGTTAAATTATTATCTTATTATATTGAGCTGAGTTTTCTGACTTTAATGGCCAACAGACAATCTGTTGCAAACATTTTTTAAGCCACAGCAGTGCATTCATATTATTAAAAGACTTTTCCAATGTATCACATTTTTCCACTGCATTTTTCTTCTATTTCATTCGGATTTCCCTTTACACCTGCAAGTGAGAACATGTCAAATATAGAAACAACAACATTTTCCGAGTTTTTTTTTGTGTTTTCACTTGTGTGCATGCAAGTTTTCCCTAATGCAAGATTACATTTTAATATTTAAATTTTACTGTTTACTTTCACATGGCTACTCTTCTCATTCTCTTTGCATCTTACTGCTATTTTTCTTTTCCAACTTGTTTTTTCTTTTGCTGTTACTGTACGTCTTTGGTTTTCTTTCTTTATCTGGTTCTCTTTCTTGCTGCTAGTATTAATTCTTCTCATTTTCTACTGTTGCTTTTATCTTTCACACAGCCATAAACCGCTCTCAGCAAAACACCTTGTAAAGGACTGATTAATTTCCCACCCCACTACGTCAACAGCTCGTACTGTAATGCTAACTTCTTTCACTTTGCTCTAGAATTCTTTGCCTGTTTCCAGTCTTTTAACTGGAGATCTGATAAAATGCAGGATTTCTCAGAGGTGGGAGCACTGGGCAGAAATTTTTTTCCCTATATTTTAACCTCTTAATATCACCAAGTGGTAAAAAAGGTGTTTAATGAGTTCTCAAAAAAAGTTAATGCCAACAATAAGATAAATGAAAGCCATTCGCGTAAGGGTAAAAGATGTGTGTGAAAAAGGCATAAGTTGGCTCATCCTCATGACTTTACCCCTTCTCCCATTGGGGAAGCAGCTAGGTCCCACTTGCTGTCGCCAACTGACAGTCCAGCAAAGGTTGGAGCTTGCACTGTGAGGAACAGTGAGAGCAAATAACATCTTACTACGCTGGACAGCCACGCCAATCATGCCATGATTTATAAATGATATACATGCATTTTTACATTGTCCTTCTACACAGGATATACTGGACCACTGAAGGAAATTCCACCTGAAAAATTTAATGCAACAGCTGTACCAAAATCATATCAAACACCATGGGAGGCAGCCATTGCAGAGGATCCAGAACTTCTTTCAACTTTACATCCCAGAATGCCAGAGCTCACGCCTAAGATAGAACTGGCTGAATACAAGACTTTTAACAGGTAAATAATGTTGATCAATCACATTCATTCAAAGGGTAGAACTGGTAATTTTCCTATCTATAAGGGTTATTATTTCATAAATGTAAAGTTATATTTAGCGATCAGTTGGTTCTTGGATTAAATTGAAGAATTGCTGTCACTCTCACCATAACTGCTATTCATTACTGCCCACTATAATCACCCAAGTAAAAATTGTCAACAGCTTATAGAATGAAGATGATTTACTGTTGAAGTCACAAAGCTATGGGCCTGGATTTTCCTCCGGGAATCCACCTGTTTTCGGTGGCTTCAAAGCAGTGTCACAAATAAAATAGAATGGAGAGACCTACCACCAATTTTTCACCCCATCATCTTCCTCCCCCACCCATTGACTCTGACATCAGCTGCCAACCCAGAGTCTGTCCCATCACATGGAAATGATGGTGGAGTGTGAAGCTTAAGACCCTGTTCAATTTCCCTCACTTACCACTGATGCCAAAGAAGAACTGACGTAAGGAGGCAGTGGATGGCGGGGTGGGGGGTTGGGCTGGGAGGGGGTTTAAGGCAGGAGGACTGGGTAATAGGTGAACAATGGCCATCTATCCATTCCTCAGACCATCCGTGGTTGTAGAACATGAAGCTGGAATCGTTCTAAGCACACTTTTAATTTTAGGCCGGTAGCATTTAAGCGGCTTCTGTCACTTTTGAAGTGCTGCAACAATTACTCTTGTCCAGCACCACGGGAATTTCCTCTCTGACAGTGGCAGGCTCCCACTGCAGTGCAGAGATACTGCTGGGAACCAACCCTGCAAATGTAATTGACTCTGACCCAGGAAAATAATATTTTGATCTCCAATTTTTATCTCCTGATCTTGTCCAGGTTTTTGTTGCGAAAAATAAAAATTGAAAAACCCCAAAAAAACCCCCACGTTTTTAACTTGGCAATCAAAGCACATTTTAAAGGTCCTTCCATGTATCCAACCTTAAAGGATGTGCAGATTGATGCAGCCACCAATTTTCTCTGTTTCTAGAAATGTTTTGAATTTTATTTCAAAGCGGGGCAAAGGCAGCAGTGCATTTGCAGCACCCGCCCAAAGCCACTGTCTGGAGGCCCGAACTATATTCAGGTTCAGGGCTCATTTAAATTTAACTGGCGATCAGCAGGCACCAAACGGATGCTCCACTGTTTCTCTCCTGCTCCTCCAGGCCCCTCAAAAATTCCCCCCCTCCAAAAAACACCCAGGCTGTTTTTAGACAAGTCTCCAGCTGTCCCTTTAAGGACTACTGGTTAGGCTGCTCAACACCTGGTACAAGCATGCACGGTGCATGCGCCACCCATTTGTGCATAAAAATGGTAATGGGTCCTCCAACGGGCATAGGACTGCAATTTGCATATTTAAACAGCCTGCTGCCTGCTTGAAGGTGCCCATCCAATTTTCTTCTGCTGATAACCATTTTTCAGGTGAGAAACAGGCAAGAGGCAGTTGAAAATTGCATCCCCCCCCCACCCCGTGTTTACTCTTTCTCTTCTTTCTTGTATAATGACCTGGTCATAGCTACAATGATTTCAATCTAGAGTTCCAGCAAATCTGTTGCTCTTACTGAGGTCACTAGACTAATATATAATCTGGTGCATGGACTTTTCATTACATATTTAAATGTACAGATGTTAGGATAAAGAAGATTCCAACATTTACTTACACACAGGAAACTGAATTGTTTCCTTTGATGATTAGAACTCAGTGTCATAATTTACTAGAACATTCTGTAACTTAATTAATAAACAAATTAAGAAAATCTGATTAGCTGTTAATAGTTTTCCATCTGCGATAACGAACATGTCATAATTGAAATTTTGTCTATTAATTACATTGCCAATATTACAGTTTCTCGTACAATATTGCACAGCCAACCACTTCTCCAGTACTACTGATTGTGGAGCTCAAATCATAATGGGTTTTCTGCTTCTCTCTAACTACTTAAAGATCACCTTAAACAGACATATGAACGGCACCTGCAGAAAAATCTCTTTCCCAAACAATACCATATTCAGTGTCATAATTCTTTCACTGATTGGTATCCCACAATAAATGATGGAAAATGACAGAATAATTTCTTTGGTTTGTTCACACAAATCAAAGATGAGATGAGAGTGACTGCCCTTGACATCAAGGCAGCATTTGACTGAGCATGGCATCAAGGAGCCATAGTAAAATTGAAATCAATGGGAATCAGGAGGAAAACTCTCCACTGGCTGGAGTCATACTGAGCACAAAGGAAGAGGTCAATCATCTCATCCCCAGGACATCGCTGCAGGAGTTCTTCAGGGCAGTGTCCTAGGCCCAACCATCTTCAGCTGCTTCATCAATGACCTTCCCTCCATCATAAGGTCAGAAGTGGGAATGTTCGCTGATGATTGCACAGTGTTCAGTTCCATTCGCAACCCCTCAGATAGTGAAACTGTCCATGCCCGCATGTAGCAAGACCTGGACAACGTTCAGGCTTGGGCTGATAAGTGGCAAGTAACATTCGCACGACACAATGTCAGGCAATGACTATCTCTAACAAGAGAGAGCCTAACCATCTCCCCATGACATTCAACGGCATTACCATCGCCAAATCCTCTACCATCAACATCCTGGGGGGTCACCATTGACCAGAAACTTAACTGGACCAGCCACATAAATACTGTGGCAACAAGAGCAGGTCAGAGGCTGGGTATTTTGCGGCGAGTGTCTCACCTCCTGACTCCCCAAAGCCTTCCCACCATCTACAAGGCACAAGTCAGGAGTGTGATGGAATACTCCCCACTTGCCTGGATGAGTGCAGCTCCAACAACACTCAAGAAGCTCGACACCATCTAGGACAAAGCAGCCCACTTGATTGGCACCCCATCCACCACCTTGAACAGTCACTCCCCCCACCCCCATGCGCCGTGGCTGCAGTGTGTACCATCTACAAGATGCACTGCAGCAATTCACCAAGGTTTCTTCAGCAACACCTCCCAAACCCGTGACCTCTACCACCTAGAAGGACAAGGGCAGCAGGCGCATGGGAACACCACCACCTGCCAGTTCCCCTCCAAGTCACACACCATCCTGACTTGGAAATATATCACCATTCCTTCATTGTTGCTGGGTCAAAATCCTGGAACTCCCTCCCTAACAGCACTGTGGGACTACCTTCACCACATGGACTGCTGCGGTTCAAGAAGGCAGCTCACCACCACCTTCTCAAGGGCAATTAGGGATGGGAAATAAATGCTGGCCTTGCCAGCGATGCCCACATCCCAGGAACAAATAAAAAAAAATTAAAACTGAAAGCGTATCTTGTTATAGTTCAGCTGAAAAACTCAATCAAGCTAGCCAACATAGGATAGAACAGTTATCTTCTCAATTGATTATATTGAGTAGATTGGGTCTATACTCTCTGGGGTGTAGAAGAATGAGAGGTGATCTCATTGAAACATATAAGATTCTGAGGGGGATTGACAGGGTAGATGCTGAAAGGTTGTTTCCCCTGGCTGGAGAGTCTAGAACTAGGGGGCATATTCTCAGGATTAGGGGTCGGCCATTTAAGACTGAGGTGAGGAGGAATTTCTTCACTCAGATGGTTGTGAATCTTTAGAACTCTCTATCCCAAAGGGCTGTGGATGCTGAATCGTTGAGTATATTCAAGGCTGAGATTGATAGATGTTTGGATTCTAGGGGAATCTAGGGATATGGAGATCAGGCAGGAAAGTGGAGTTGAGGTCGAAGATCAGCCATGATATTGAATGGCAGAGCAGCTCGAGGGGTCGTATGGCCTACTCCTGCTCCTAATTCTTATGTTCCTAATCCTAGCCTAAAAATACTAAAGATGCATTAGAATCATCTGGGTCTTCTCAGTCCTACATATTTCCTGAAATTCAGCTGTTTCAATGTTTCTCCCTTGTAGATTATCTAATAGATGGTGCTCTGAATCTACAAATGTATTCTTCTAATATGAAAACTCATCATCTTTTTGCTTTCTGATCCTTGATAGAATATACTTATATCTATTTCGTGAAATAGTCTGACTACCAATATGCACTTATGCACTTTATCAGTCAGGGCTTGGTGATTTAGGCCATTAATGATGGCTATTTCCAAAGACACTTCCTTATTGGTAGGTTTACAAGATGCTCACCTCTTACTTGGTAGCTTAAAGAACATAAAAAAAAAAAATTTGTTCTATATTTTCACATCCTTCTTATACCCACTAGTCTCATATTAGTGCTCCTATAACTAGAGATGTTTAGTTTTAATCACGCAAATAATCATGTCATTGACAAAACACCTTTCCTCTCATGCTCCACAACACCACAAAATTCAAGTGGCCTGATGCAACCTAATACAAACATCAATTCCTCTTTTAAAATCTATTCCAATCTAGGAAAAATAGCGCTAAAAATTTGGGGGTTTAGCGCCACCTGTTACCGCAAGATTCGGGGAAAAAAATGGCAGCCACTGCTCTTCCGCCCGCTGCTGACGGGTCCCATGGCGGTCCCCATTTTCGAATGGTCAGCAGCGCTGCCGATGTCAGCTGTTGCGTCCGTGTATAATAAGACACAGACTGCGGAGAACGGTACAACAGGTGTTTACTCAACGTGGCTCACACTGCAACTGATCTGTACAGATTACTACTCAGTGCTATATACAGGTGTGGTCACTGCCGGTACTGCAGTATACATGAGCTGTAAAACATAGTTCCCCCCTTAAAGGTATATACATTACATCAGCACTCACCAAAATCAGACAAAGACTGCAGGGAACAATCAACAGGTGTTTACTGAATGAGGGTTCAAACTGCAACTGACTGTACAGAGCACTACTCAGGGTTTATATACAGGTGTGGTCACTGCTGGCACTACAGGATACAGGAGCTGTAAAAAGTAGTTCCCCCCTTAAAGGTACATACATTACAATTCCTCCCCTTTTAGATTAACAGTACCATAACACTCATTTAACAATTAAATATCAAACTCATTACAATTAACACTTTTAACATGCAACATTAGCTGAATATAGTCTATTCATATATTCAGTCTTTGGGGAGGCTTCCTGATCCTTTCTGGATAGCGCCTTTCCCGAGAGTCTTGCTCTTGGTGCGGAGGCGATTCTGGCCCCCTGTTGTCGGTTGGTTCATCAGCTTCCGATGCTACTATTTCTGGGGTAGATGCTACCTGTACGTCGGGTTCATCACCAGGTACGTATGGGCGAGGCATGGGGTTAACTTGTTCCTGTGACTCTAGGATCTGGTCAGCATGGCGTCTCACGATGCTCTCCTCAACGTCCACTGGGTACATTAGTGGGCCCTGCCGTGTGCATATCGTTCCTGGCTGCCATTTTTCTGTTTGGTAGTCGCGGGCCAAGGCTGGTTGCCCTACATTGAAGCTCCTTGTTGGCTTCTCATGGATGTGCTGGAATTGCTTACTCTCAACATCTCTTCGTACGTTTGGTCTGAGCAAATCCAGGCGAGATCTTAACCTTCGGTTAAAGAACATCATGGCTGGGGCCTGGTTGGTGACTGCATGTGTCGCATTCCGGTAGGCGAACAGGAAATTGTCCACCTTGTGCTGCAGCGGAATGTTGTCATTGTATATAGCCTTTATTGCCTTCTTAAAGGTTTGTACAAACCTTTCAGCCAATCCATTTGTGGCTGGATGATACGGGGCGGATGTGTAATGCCTTACCCCATTCTTTTTCAAGAACCTCCGGAACTCTTCGGACACAAACTGTGGTCCGTTGTCGGAGCAAATCTGTTCTGGCAAGCCATTCCTGGCAAAAATGGTCCGTAGGACTGCAATAGTTTTCTCCGTGGTGGTGGAGGACATTTTGATGAACTCAGGCCATTTCGAGTGCGCATCCACGGCTATTAAAAACATTGAGTCCATGAATGGACCAGCAAAATCAATATGCACCCGTTGCCATGGAGATGAGGGCCACTCCCATGGGTGTAGAGGGGCCTGTGGTGGTGCATTTTGGACTTTCTGGCATCCTGAGCAGCTCTTGGTCAGGTCCTCGGTTTGTTTATCGATTCCCGGCCACCACACATAAGCCCTGGCTAGGCTTTTCATTTTTACCCCTCCCAGATGACCCTCATAAAGCTCATTGAGCACTCTATCCCTTAACTTGGGTTGAATTACCACTCGGGATCCACACATCAAGGTCCACCGGCACACTGACAGCTGTTCTCTCCTTGTCGAGAATGCTGGCAACAGTGAGTCGCCCTGTGCTGGCCATCCCTTCACCGTCAAATCATATACCCGAGACAGTGTCGGGTCATTTCGGGTCTCCTTCTCTATACCAGCGTTAGTTACTGGCAAGCATTCAATTATAGTCGAATGATATGTTTTGACAGGATCCACTGCTGGTGCTTCCTCCGCAGTAGGCAGTGGCAGGCGTGATAGCCCATCAGCGTTTCCATGCTGTTTCGTGCCCTTATACTCAATATCATATTGGTGCGCCCCTAAAAAAAGGGACCATCTTTGTAGCTGTTGCGCAGTCATCACCGGAACGCCCTTCTTTGGATTAAAGATGGAGACAAGTGGTCGGTGGTCAGTCAGCAAGGTGAACTTCTGCCCGTGCAGATAGTGATTGAACTTTTTCACTCCCCACACTAGGCTGAGGGCCTCCCTGTCAATCTGGGCGTAGTTACGCTCGGCTGAGGTTAGTGACCGAGACGCAAAGGCTACTGGCCTCTCCAAGCCGTCCAGGAATTTATGCGACAGCACCGCTCCAATGCCATAGGGTAATGCATCACACGCCAACCGAATTGGTAGTGCTGGGTTGAAATGAGCCAACTCCTCTTTCGATGTGATCAAAGCTTTGCTCTTCTGGAAAGCTCGTTTACATTCGTCACTCCACTTCCATGGTACCCCCGTTTGCAGTAGGGTGTTCAGTGGGTGTAGTACGGTAAACAAATTCGGCAAGAACTTATGGTAGTAGTTCACCAGCCCGAGGAACGACCTCAGTTGTGACACATTTTCCCGTGCTGGAGCCTTGACTACTGCCTCAATCTTTTCAGGGGACTTATGTAACCCCTCTTTATCAATAACGTGGCCACAATACGCGATCTGCTCCTGGAAAAACTCGCATTTGTGGCGATTAGCTCGGAGCCCATATTCCTTCAATCTAGTGAGCACCTGCTCCAGGTTGGCGAGGGGATCACTGTCATTTTCGCCCGTGACCAGGATGTCGTCCAAATAACACTGGGTCCCTGGAATCCCTTGCAGGACTTGTTCCATTGCCCTTTGCCAAATAGCCGGAGCTGATGCTACCCCGAACACCAGCCGGTTGTATTGGTGGAGACCTTTATGAGTGTTGATCGTGAGGTACTGTTTCGAGGCTTCTTCTACCTCCATTTGCAGGTACGCCTGGGCCAGATCAACCTTAGTGAAGCATTTCCCTCCAGATAGCGAGGCGAAAATATCTTCAATCCGCGGAAGCGGATATTGTACAGTGTGAAGGACTGGGTTCACTGTCACCTTAAAGTCCCCACAGATGCGAACCTTCTTTGGTTCCCCAGGCGTATTACTCAATGACCTCTTCATTACAGGAATGATGGGTGTAGCCCACTCGCTCCAGTCCACTTTGGACAGTACTCCTGAATGTTCCAAACCTTCCAGCTCTGCTTTGACGGCTGGGCGGATCGCATAAGGTACCGGACTGGCCTTAAAAAACTTTGGGCTTGCATTTTCCTCCATTTTGATCGTCGCTGTTATGCCTTTTAGTGTTCCGAGTCCCTGCTGGATCACTTCTTGTGTGTCAGTTAGCATTTTTGACAGTCGTCCAGGTGTGACATTGTCATCCTTTTTGGCATCTACAGTCAGTGCTTGTATGGAATGCCAATCCAGCTGTATCTTCCGGATCCATTCACGTCCTAGTAGTGGTGGTCCTCCATCTGGCAATACATATAGGTCCATTTTTGGTGTTTCCTTGCCGTTATATATAACGTTCACCCTTATTTTTCCTTTGGGGTAGACTTTTTGCCCCGTGTACATCTTCAAGACAATCTTTGTATCTCTCAAGGGCATATGTGAGAATAGCCGCTTGTAGTCCCTTCGGTTTATGACTGTTAGGGCTGATCCTGTGTCCAATTCCATTTTCACTTGGACACCTGCTATCTTGAGTGTGACCCAGATAGTTTGGTGATCCTCCATTTTGATCACATTATGTAGTTTCATACAACCCAGCTCCTTGCTTCCGGAGTCTGTATCACTCTTCTGTTCGTCTGAACTACTCTCCGTCACCTTATGTACCTTCTTGTACTTCTCCTGTGGAGATTTCTTGCTGCTGGTTTTCTTTCCCGACCTGCAGACTCTTGCTATGTGTCCTACTTTTCCACACTGTCTGCACACTTTGTCCTTGAACCAGCAATCATTATGGTCGTGTGTTGTTCTGCCGCAGCGATAGCACTTCACTGTTCCGTATGACATTTCATTTGTGCCATATTCTTGCGGTCTCCGTTGTATCTCTGCAGCGCCCCCTGTGGCTGCTTCGTGTGATACTGCCATGCTGAAAGCCTTGTCCAGCGTAAGATCCTTTTCTGATAGAAGCCATTTCTGGGTTCCTTCACTTTGAAGCCCACACACAAACTTGTCCCTTAAAGTATCTGCTAGTCCCGTTCCAAACTGGCAGTGTTTCGATAGCTTGCGCAGTTCCATTAAATACTCAGCATTACTTTCATCTTTATGCTGGTTTCTTTTGTGAAACTTAAATCTTTCTGCTATCAGCAGCGGTGTGGGGTTTAAGTGGTCCTGTAGGATTGACACTATGTTTTCAAAATCCTTTTCTGCTGGCTTCTCTGGGGTTACTAGGTTTTGTTGTAAGCCATACGTTTTTGCACCCATTGAATTCAACAATACCAGTGCTTTCTTGTCATCTGGCACTTCATTTGCCTTGCAGTATACTTCTATGCGTTCGACATATGTCGTCCAATCTTCGACTTCATTGTCGAATGCTGTGATACGGCCACTCTTCGGCATTTTTGGGTGTGGTTAGACTGGCTTAAAATGGCATCTCCCGCGCTTTGCTTTCTTCCCCGCAGCGGCTTAAAATGGCGTATCCCGCGCTGCTGCCAACACCGCTCTCAGCGGTCCTCCTGGCAAATGGCGACGCCCTGTGGGTTTCGTGCGCTGCTCCTGCGCTGCTGCCAATGCCACTCTCTGCGGTCCTCGTGGCAATGGCAGCGCCTCATGTTTTCCTGCGTGCCTCTCTTCCCCGTTGACGCTGCTCGGCCCTTGAACACCGGCTGCGCTCTGCTCTCTCTCGCCTCTCTCCCCCATTGACGCCGCTCGGTCCTGAACACCGGCTGCGCCCTGTGCGCTCTGCCCTCTCTCTCTCCCCCATCGACGCTGCTCGGCCTTTTTCTGTGCTGCTCGGTCGTCTCTAGCCGCCGCTGTCCGGGAAGGGTCTGCGCAGTACCTGTTGCCAGCCCGTTTCGCTGGACCACCGTGGCTGGAAAGCCAAGCCTGGCTCTCGACAGCCTCCCCTACGATGCCCATGCTTCTGGACTCGACCTCCTTCCACTGTTCTCCTGGAGCGAATCCCTGGGAGGTGATGTAGAGTTGCAGGTAGGTTCGAATCTTTCTCGTCGCCAATGTTAGATCCGGGTATCTTAATGTTGTGTCCTTCAATAATCAGACAAAGACTGCAGGGAACAATCAACAGGTGTTTACTGAATGAGGGTTCAAACTGCAACTGACTGTACAGAGCACTACTCAGGGTTTATAGACAGGTGTGGTCACTGCCGGTACTACAGGATACAGGAGCTGTAAAAAGTAGTTCTCCCCCTTAAAGGTACATACATTACAACCAGAACGCCCTTCTTTGGATTAAAAATGGAGACAAGAGGCTGGTGATCAGTCAGCAAGGTGAATTTCTGCCCGTGCAGATAGTGATTGAACTTTTTCACTCCCCACACTAGGCTGAGGGCCTCCCTGTCAATCTGGGCATAGTTACGCTCGGCTGAGGTTAGTGATCGTGACGCAAAGGCTATTGGCCTCTCTGAGCCGTCCGAGAATTTGTGCGACAGCACCGCTCCAATGCCGTAGGGTGACGCATCACATGCCAACCGAATTGGTAATGCTGGGTTGTAATGGGCCAATACCTCTTTCGATATGATTAGTGTTTTGTGTTTTGCTCTTCTGGAAAGCTCGTCTACATTCGTCACTCCACTTCCATGGCACCCCAGTTTGCAGTAGGGTGTTCAGTGTGTGTAGCATTGTAGACAAATTTGGCAAGAACTTATGGTAGTAGTTTACCAGCCCGAGGAACGACCGCAGTTGTGACACATTTTCCAGTGCTGGAGCCTTGACTACAGCCTCAATCTTCTCTGGGGACTTATGTAACCCCTCTTTATCGATAACGTGGCCACAATACAAGATCTGTTTTCTAAAAAACTCGCATTTGGGGCGGTTAGCTCGGAGCCCATATTCCTGCAATCTAGTGAGCACCTGCTCCAGGTTGGCAAGGTGATCACTGTCATTTTCGCCCGTGACCAGGATGTCGTCCAACTGGGTTCCTGGGATCCCTTGCAGGACTTGTTCCATTGCCCTCTGCCAAATAGCCAGAGCTGATTCTACCCTTAATACCAGCCGGTTGTATTGGTAGAGACCTTTATGGGTGTTGATTGTGAGGTATTTTGTTGATGCTTCTTCTACCTCCATTTGCAGATACGCCTGGGCCAGATTAATCTTAGTGAAGCGTTTCCCTCCAGATAGCGAGGCGAAAATATCTTCAATCCGCGGAAGTGGATATTGTACGGTGTGAAGGACCGGGTTCACTGTCACCTTAAAGTCCCCACAGATGCGAACCTCCCTTGGTTCCCCAGGCGTGCTGCTCAACAACTTTTTCATCACAGCGACGATGGGTGTAGCCCACTCGCTCCAGTCTACCTTGGACAGTACACCTGAACGTTCCAGACTCTCCAGCTCTGCTTCGATGGCTGGGCGGATCGCATAAGGTACCGGTCTGGCCTTAAAAAATGTTGGGCTTGCATTTTCTTCAATTTTAATCATCGCTGTCATGACTTTTAGTGTTCCGAGTCCTTGCTGGAACACTTCTTTCGCGTCAGTTAGGATCTTTGACAGTCGCTCAGTTGTGACGTCATCATCCTTTTTGTCAGCCACAGTCAGTGCCTGTATGGAATGCCAATCCAGTTGTATTTTCCGGATCCATTCACGTCCCAGTAATGGTGGTCCTCCATCTTGCAATACATACAGGTCTAGTTTTGGTGTTTCCTTACCGTTATATATAACGGTCACCCTTATTTTTCCTTTGGGGTAGACTTTTTGCCCCGTGTACGTCTTCAAAATAATTTTTGTGTCTCTCAAGGGTATGTGTGAGAATAGCCGCTCGTAGTCCCGTCGGTTTATGACTGTTAGGGCTGATCCTGTGTCCAATTCCATCTTTACCTGGACTCCTGCTAACTTGAGAGTGACCCAAATGATTCGGTATTCCTCCGTTGTGATCACATTATGTAGTTTCAGACAACTCAGTTCCCTGCTTTCGGAGTCGTTATCCCTCTTTTGTTCGTCTGAACTATTCTCCGTCATCTTATGTACCTTCTTGTACTTTCCTTTGGTAGGTTTCTTATTGCTGGTTTTCTTTCCCGACCTGCAGACTCGTGCTATGTGTCCTACTTTTCCACACTGTCTGCACACTTTGTCTTTGAACCAGCAATCATTCTGGTTGTGTGTTGTTCTGCCGCAGCGATAGCACTTCTCTGTTCCATATGACATTTTGTTTGTGCCATATTCTTGCGGTCTCTGTTGTATCTCTGCAGCGCCCCGTGCTGCTGCTTCATATGATACCGCAATGCTGAAAGCCTTTTCCAGCGTTTGGTCCTTTTCAGATAAAAGTCGTTTCTGGGTTCCTTCACTTTGAAGCCCACACACAAACTTGTCCCTTAAGGTATCTGCCAGTCCCACTCCAAACTGGCAGTGTTTCGATAGTTTGCGCAGTTCTGTTAAATAATCAGCATTGCTTTCATCCTTATGCTGGTTCCGTTTGTGAAACTTGAATCTTTCTGCTATCAGCAGCGGTGTGGGGTTTAAATGTTCCTTTAGTATCGTTACTATGTCTTCAAAACTCTTTTCCATTGGCTTTGTTGGGGTTACTAGATTTTGTAATAAACCATACGTCTTTGCACCCATTAAATTTAACAATACCGACGCTTTCTTGTCATCTGACACCTCATTTGCCTTGCAGTACACCTCTATTCGTTCGACATATGTAGTCCAATCTTCGACTTCATTGTCAAATGCGGTGATACTGCCACTCTTCGGCATTTTGGGTGTGGTTTAAAATGGCGTCTCCCAATGGCTTAAAATGGCGTCTCCCGCGCTTTCCTTCCTCCCCCGCTGCTGCCAACGCCACTCCCGGCGGTTCTCGTGGCAATGGCGGCGCCCTGTAGGTTTCGCGCGCTTCTCCTGTGCTGCTGCCAACGCCGCTCTCGGCGGTCCTCGTGGCAATGGCTGCGCCTTGCGGGTTTCTGCGCGTCTCTCTCTCCCTCTCTCCGACGCTGCTCGGCCCCTGAACACCGGCTGCGCCCTGTGCGCTCTGCCCTCTCTCTCTCTCTCTCCCCCGTCAATGCTGCTCGGCCCTTTGCTGTGCCGCTCGGTCGGGCTCTAGCCCGCCGCTGTCCGGGAAGGGTCTGCGCACTACCTGTTGCCAGCCCATTTCGCTGGACCACCTCGACTGGAAAGCCAAGCCTGGCTCTCGACAGCCTCCCCCGCAATTCTCGAGTCTCTGCTGGATGACTGGGCGGTTGCCTGTGGTCGACGCCCGAGTCTCTGGCCTTGACCTCCAATCCACTGATCTCCAGGAACGAATCCCCGGGAGGTGATGCAGAGTTGCAGGTAGGTTCGAACCTGCCTCGTCGCCAATGTTGCGTCCGTGTATAATAAGACACAGACTGCGGAGAACGGTACAACAGGTGTTTACTCAACGTGGCTCACACTGCAATTGATCTGTACAGATTACTACTCAGTGCTATATACAGGTGTGGTCACTGCCCGTACTGCAGTATACATGAGCTGTAAAACATAGTTCCCCCCTTAAAGGTATATACATTACATCAGCGCTCACCAAAATTATGTAGATGATGCAGATTGTGATGTCAGTGAGTGTGCAATGCTCACTTGATGCCCGATCTGCAAGTTTCGACTTCGCCGCTCCACTTACTGATATGCCTTAAGTGTGATGAGCTGAGCAAGCATTGAGAAGCAGGAAGGAGGCTCCAGTGGTATTTAAAGGGATCATTAGCAACAACTTGCAGCTGACATGTTTCTGCAGTTTGACTGGCTCTGTGTAACTTTCAGCAACTCCAGCAGCTTTATTAACTTCTTTCAAGGTTCTAAGGTAGCAGGGAGTGTTGGGGCAAGTGGAGAATGCCTTCATTCTTATTTAAAGGCTTTTACTCACACCACTTGTTTACAGTCATGGGTGTCTACTGGCAGGCCCCTTGCGCTCGAGTGTCTTCGGGAGAGTGAGTGGAATCCGCGAAGAAGATGAGAAGATGCGCGTAAAACGAGGAGGAGAAGGGCCAGGAGGCTAACCTTCACCAAGGAGGTGGTCACAGAACTCTGCCACCACCTGCAACCAGATCTGCAGCCTGAGAGCAGGGCAACCATGGCTCTCCCAGTGGCAGTCATGGTCACCGTGGCCCTCAATTTCTTTGCCAGTGGATTCTTCCAGTATGTAGCCAGAGACATAGCTATCATCTCTCAGTTCCCCATTCATCGCTGCTTCCGGGAGGTCACTGAGGCTCTCTACACCAGGAGAAGGGATCTACATTTGTTCTCTCTGAGCAGAGAGAAGCAGAAGGAATGCGCATGTGGCTTTGCTAGGATAGCGGGCTTCCCCATGGTGCAGGGCACCATCGACTGCACCCACATGGCTTTGCTGGCACCACTTAATAATCCTGAGATCATCTGTAGCCACAAAGGCTACCACTTAATGTGCAGTTGTTGTGCGACCACGCCCAGCGCTTCCTGATGGTCAATGTCCGCTATCCTGGCAGCAGCCATGATGCCTTCATCCTGCATCAGTGTGGTGTGCCAGCAATCTCCCAGCCACCACATGAAACTCAAGGTTAGCTGCTCGGAGACAAGGGCTATCCACTCTGTACCTGACTGATGACTCCCCTCAGCAACACCACCATTCATGCCCAGCACTCATATAATGAGAGCCCTGCTTCCACCAGGAACATCATCGAACAGACCATCGGGTTAATGAAGTAATGGTTCCGCTGCCTTGACCACTCGGGAGGAGCCCTCCAGTATTCGGCGGAGCTGGTGTCCCATTTCATGGTGGTCTGCTGCATGCTTCACAACTTGGCCATCATGAGGACGCAGCCCTTGCCACCAGGGATTGGGGGACCACCTCAGGAGGAGGGCAAGTGAGAGGAGGAGGAGGGAGAGGAAGATGAGCAAGAGGAAGAGGAAGGGGAGGAAGGGGGGAGGCAGGCAACCAATCCCCCTTCCAGACATGCTGTCCATGAACGCCTCATCAGACTTTGATTCAAATGAATGAAACCCCAGATCCCTGTTGCTCACCACATCCCCATCATACCATCCCTCTGTCATGGAATATCACAGTGTCCTCCTGGGCACAAAGCTGGAATAACAGCCACCACAAAAGATTCCAAACAAAATTAATAAATTTATCCAAAATCAATTTACACATACGATATGAACTGATCACTCTTGTGCAATTGCTTAGTGCCTGTCGTTCATGTGCCCTTTCCTGATCTAGTGCTCCTATGAAGTGCTCCCCCAGTGGCTGCAGCATGGCTGGAGGAAGGCTGCTGAGTTTCCATGTTGGAGACTTCAGATGGCTTTGCAGGATGACCTTGAGCAGCTCTGGCCCTAGAAGGTCCAGCTGTAGACTGCACCATCTTGGCACGGGTGGCAGCACTCTGGGCTGGCTGGCTGACAGGCAGCGGCAAGGACAATGGCGGAGTGGCAGTAGTGGGAACAAGAATGCTGTCATCCTGAGAGAGGACAGCAGGGTCCTACTCCACTGACCCGCTGCCACTCCCCTGGGGCGGCATCTCAGCATCCCTAGCAATCTGTTGGAGCACAGATTACTGACCTGCAAGCCCTGATTGACAGTGGTAAACCCAGCCATGATGGCAGCAGTCTGAGCTTGGGTGGCATCAAGCTGAGTCTTCATTTGAGTGGTTTGTGCTACCGCTGCAGCACTAAGACGTTGGGTCGCTTCCGCCTGTGCTGCAATGGAAGCTGCAACATCTCCCATCACACGCATCATCATGTCTAGGTCGACACAGTCTCTTCGGGAGTTTTCCATCATTTCCAGCCTGGAAATCCTGGGCTCCAAGCTCTGCACAAAGCCCTAGCCAATGTTGGAGGTGGACTCCTCCATGCTCCTTGACATTGCCAAGAGGCACTCTGGCAGGCTTGCCATTGTACCTAGCAATTCGGTGTGCATGCCCATCACCCTTCTTCTGAAGGCTGGTCCATCGAGGTCCTCATCTTCATTCCTGTGCAGCAAAACTCTCCTACCGGGAAGCTGGCCCCCAAGCTACCCTTTCCCTCTGGCCTTGCTGCAGCCCACTCGTGCCCGGTGCTTCACCCTGTGCAGATCCCACTTCTACACTAGCCTCTAAAGTACGTACAATGCCAGTTTCTGAGCTGGTGTCTGCGAGTGACGGATGCAGTGAAGCTGCGTTTTTTTCTTCTTCTTCTACCCCCTCACTCTCCTGCATCACCTCGGGGACATGCCGCTCCGGTGCTTGGTCTTGATTAGCTGAAAGCAGACGAGTCGGGTTATGGTGAGGGGAGGCAGGGGGTTGGGGGAAAGCAAGATATGCATGCATACAGCATCAGGAGCTTGAAAGTCAGAAGAGATTGTGGGATGAGGGGGAAGTGGGATGTGAAAAGGATTAGGAATGAGCATACCGTTGTTGTCTGCAAGGGCTTCAACCTCGCCAGTTACCACAGCCTCCATGATCTGTCACCCAATGATCTCCAGCACTTGATCCTCCAGTTGGCTGAGGTCCTGGATGGCACCTTGCCCCCGGCTGTCTACCGCTGCTTCCTCCTGTTATGCATGACCTTGGCCTGCAAGAGAAAGGGAAGTGTGTGAGTGAGTGTGGTGCAATGAGTTTACCATATAAAAACAGTGTGATGGCAGGTGTTCCTTACTTTATGTCATCTTTACGAGGGCAGATGTTCCTTATCTTATGTGCTTCTTTACGAAGTGTAAATTAGAACACCTTATCCAGGGTGAACCATTGCTTCATTTCCAAAAGCTCAGCTTGTCGGAGCCCTTCGCCTTCTGTTTCAATAAGGCTATTTATTCAGGGTCAACAACTGTCTTATCTCAATAGCCAGCATTCTTTCACAGCGATTTCATTGTTAGGTTTCTAGATTTCCAAACCCAGTTTGTCATGTTTTAATAAGGCCAGGATTCTTTCATATGATAGTGTATTTTTCTGAATAGGTCATATGGCTTATTCCTTCACAAAATCATCATTCGTTGATGTATGGCTTTAAATTCTAATCTCAGATAGCCACAACTATGTGTCATGTCTGTGTTCATTTTATAATGTGACAGTTTTTGTTCCATCTCATTAGTTCTTTGGCAATGATTTCTGTTGGCATCTGGCCTCTGTAACAAGTTATCACTTTCAGCTGACTTTAACAGTACTGTTCCTAAAACTAGAATTCAGTGGGCCATCTGCCCACTGTCTTCTGGATTTTTTAAATTCTCTAACAAGGCTAGAGAGACACTTATGATTTGTTCTTATCAAGTACTTGTGTCCAAAGGCGTATTAATAAAAATGTTAACATACAAGCATAACATCCAGAAGATATTTTGTAGTGACAGTTCTCTTTCAGCCTATACTTGTGAAAGTATCATATCTCTCCCTTGGTTGCTTATTTCACTATCTAGAAGAAACAGATTATCCCAAGTTGAATAGACCAGTAGAAGTGCTAAGGTTAAACACTAGTGAATGAAAATCTACTTCATAGGTTGAAGTCAATGAGAAATGTGACCCCCTTATCCATCAATCACAAGTGCTCTTGCCACATTGGCGGAACATTTTGCTTCCTTGTTTTCTTGATGTTGAACTTTTTCCAGATTTCCTGCCAAATGCTTCAGCTGATGCACAAGAGGCTAGAGTCAGAGGAGCAGAGAGTTCAGGAGCAGAGAGTTCAGGAGGAGGGGTTATAGGGCTGGAGCAGATTACAGAGATAAGAAGGGTCAAGGCCATGAAGGGATTTAACACAAGGATGAGAATTTAAAATTGGAAGTATTTTGGGACCAGGAGCCAATGGAGGTCATCGAGGGAGCAGGACTTGGTGTGGGATTGAATCTGATTGCAGAGTTGTAGAGGAGCTGAAGTTTACAGAGGGTGGAGGATGGGAAGCCGGCCAGGAGAGTCTGGAGGTGACAAAGACATAGCTGAGGGTTTCAGCAGCAGATGGGCTGAGGTGGGGCCAGAGGCAAGTGACGTTACTGAAATGGAAATAAGTAGTCTTTGTGATGGAAAGAACATGGGGTCAGAAGGTTATTTTGGAGTCAAGTAGGATGGTGAGTTTGCGAACAGTCTAGTTCCACCTAAGACAGTGGCTGGAGGGCGGGGGCGGAAGGTGATGAGCGGGTTGGGGGGTGGGGTGGGGTGGGGGGGCGGCAGGTGATGAGCGGGTTGGGGGTGGGGTGGGGGGGCGGAAGGTGATGAGCGGGTTGGGGGGTGGGGTGGGGTGGGGGGGCGGAAGGTGATGAGCGGGTTGGGGGGTGGGGTGGGGTGGGGGGGCGGCAGGTGATGAGCGGGTTGGGGGGTGGGGTGGGGTGGGGGGGCGGCAGGTGATGAGCGGGTTGGGGGGTGGGGTGGGGTGGGGGGGCGGCAGGTGATGAGCGGGTTGGGGGGTGGGGTGGGGTGGGGGGGCGGAAGGTGATGAGCGGGTTGGGGGCTGGGGTGGGGTGGGGGGGCGGAAGGTGATGAGCGGGTTGGGGGGTGGGGTGGGGGGGGGGCGGAAGGTGATGAGCGGGTTGGGGGGTGGGGTGGGGGGGGGCGGAAGGTGATGAGCGGGTTGGGGGGTGGGGTGGGGTGGGGGGGCGGAAGGTGATGAGCGGGTTGGGGGGTGGGGTGGGGTGGGGTGGGGGGGCGGCAGGTGATGAGCGGGTTGGGGGGTGGGGTGGGGTGGGGTGGGGGGGCGGCAGGTGATGAGCGGGTTGGGGGGTGGGGTGTGGTGGGGTGGGGGGGCGGCAGGTGGGGATGAAATCAGTGGGAAGGATACGGGCTTTGTGGCATGAGCCGAAGATCCTTCAGTGTTGCAAGTGTTTAGCTGGAGGCTATTGTAGCTCATCCATTTCACACAAGCAGTCTGATAACACAAAAGCAGTGGAGGGGTCAAGAGAGTAATGTTTTATTATGTTAAAGGCGCTATATATTTGCAAGTTGTTGTTGTGGAGAGATAGAGCTGAGAGTCATCCTGTTCCAATTTTCTGAACAACACATCTGGATAACCACCTACTTGGTGTATTATGGAGATCAAGAGCATAATTTCTTGTTTGTTCAGGTGCTAAACTGTGATTCTCATGGCTGAATTCTGATTGAGTGGTTAACTTCCCACTGGCTAGAAGTCACGCTAATGCTGAACAGGAAATGCTGCATCCCATGTGGGTGGTAGTTGGGTGACTTGCACAAAAAGCTGCATGACACGCCCTAGTGACTAATACCCTGAAAATGACCCCATTTTTTATACAGCTGTAGTTCCGAACCACAGTGAGATCAGCCTCATGAACAAACAACTTTTCCTGCCATTCTATAAACTTATCCAATAGGCTGATTACATTGGGCTTTATAAAATAAAGGATGGTGATTTTCTGTTATTTAGTCATATTTACAAACATAATGGTATTGTCCATAAGAACATTCCAATATTTAATCCAGCAAGCAACTACATTTAGAAAGACCTTCAGGAAACTTTCAATGATTTATCTCAACTATTGAAACACTGTGCTATTTTCTAACAAAAGGAAATAACTTACCAGTTCTGCCAGAATAGCTATTAATATTACCCTCCATCTTTATATAACTCCCAGTAACACATGAATCATTACAGCATACATCATGGAAATATCAATGTGTGTCAACACACTAACCAACTATCCATTCCAGAAAGTGGAACTTGCACCAGTGTTTTCATGGTTTGCACATCACAGTCAGATAACTGCTTTCGGGAGATGTCAGAGATATACAAGTCAAAGGGAATGAAATATGATTTAATCATGGGTTTCAGCTCCAGCTGTTCCTGATGCCTCTCAAAGGAAGGCATTTAGCATTTTATGAAATACATAAACAAGCAGTCTCACAACTTTCATACTTCACTGAAGTCATTGCTGTCTTGTACAAGGTTATATTAAATCAAGTGATTTATCATGCATAAATATACCACTAAACTTATCTTTAAAAATACAGATTTCCCATCACAGTTCATATGCTCAAAATTGAAACTCTCATATGGCAACATTAGAAAATAATTTTAAATTTGACTTTCTTCCCATGAATGCAGTGGTGCTACAGCAAAATAGGATCTTGATAAATAGTGGTCTTCACAGAGACTCACCTAGAATCATAATCATAGAATGATCTTCTGTGCTGTAACCATTCGGCCTGTTGAGCCCATGCCGGATACCTAACCATGATTCCCCACTCAACGATTCCTCAATCTCAGCCAAATCATCAGGTCTGTACAGCTTTAGTGGAAATTTCCAGTGCAATATGACAAGGAGCAGGTTATGTACCTCCCTTTCCAAGCAGGTGATCAATGGCATTAATATACATTAAAAGTAAGATATCAAAACAAAAAATGGAATGCAAACCATATAAATGAGATTAACTACTTCAAAGGTATTAATATTCCAATCTATAATTGTGGAAATTAAATTTAATCTGGAAACATAATATGGAAACTGCAGCAATTTGTAAATTTGATGATGGGGTGAGGTTGGTTTGATTCTTTTAAATGACTAATGAAAGGTACAATAATAATGGACTTCAGTTCACTTGAAAGCAAAATGCAAGAACTGTTTTTTGTAGGCCTTAAATTGATCCATTTAATTTAATTACGATACAACTTTATACAAGTGTCTCAGATAAAATATGTAAATATTACAAAAAAATAGATTTTAATAATGGATATCTTACAAATGTTCCCTCTGTTTACCAGAAGACAGATATTCAGTATCCATTGGAATGTTTTCAGTTTAAAATCTATCCTAACAAACCATTCTTAGTACTTTTTTTGGGGGGGGGGGAAATTGGATTCGGCCCGAAGATCTGCCCGCGCCCGTTGAAAAGAGTTCAGGCAGTGTGTAAAATTCGTGCTGCCTGCTACTTTGCCTGATTGCAGTGCACAGTCCAGCACTGAACACGCTGCTGACTGGCTGTGGGGTCAGCAGTGGGTCAAAGTTTACGATGTTCATGTGAGGCTAGCTTTACTTAAAGCTAGCTTGCGCCTCTTAAAGGCAGTCTGCACCTTTTAAAGGTGAGCTGCCTTCCGTATTCAAAATTTTTTAAACTGCTTCAGCACAAAACAAAATGGCTCAACAGGCCAGAGAAAGGGCACACAGGGTCTCAGACACTCTAGGCCTTTGTGCAGGGGGTGAACACTCGAAGAGAGGTCCTCTACTCACAGGGGGGGGCAGGAGGCCCTCCAGAAACACAGTAAGAAGGATGTGGGACCAGATTGCCGAGGCGGTCACTGCCAGCAGTATCGCCCCCCAGGATGTGGCTCCAGTGGCCAAAGAAGTTTAATAACCTCAGACGAGTGCTCAAGGTCAGTGAATGCATTTTCAAAAGCCGTCTCCTACAAACTGCACCACTAGCCTCACACACTGCTGAATGCACCGTGCCCCCATCACTCACCTACCAACAATCTCTACGAAACAGGAAGCACACCTCACAATCATAGCTTCAACTCACCCTCACACAGTTACCACTGTTGCAAGCTTCACACCCACATCTCCCAGCTTGAACAAACTGTCAGTTAGTCAACCACATTTCCCTTTCTCTTGCAGGAAAAGGAGGCGCATCACCAGGGGCAGCAGACCTTAACCGGTGGGGACATGTTCGTCTGCATCACCTCACCCACTTTGAGGAGATGGTGCTTGCCATTCTTGGCAGGAGCATGGCTGAGCCTGTGGCCAGTGGCAGGGCTGAAAGATACAAGATGCTGGTATCCTCATATGTTATCCTCCTTCTCACATCCCACTTCCCCCATATGCTACAATCTGTTCTGATTTACAAGCTGCACATGGTGTAAGCCTGCACCTCTTGCTCCCCCCACCCCCGCGCCCCTCATCACAACCCTACCCTTGTGCCTGTCTCATTTCAGACACCAAAGAAAACCAGCTTCCCTAGCCAGTGGATCAACAATAAGAGGGAGAGAAGAGTAAAGAAGAAGAAACAGTCACTCGATTTCACACTCACAGCCACCAGCTCAGATACTGAAACACCGCATACTTTAGAGGATAGGTTCGATGCAGGATCTGCACGTGGTGAGACACTGGGCACGAGTGGCTTGCAACCAGGGCAGGGGGCAAGGGTAGCACAGGTGCCAGCTCCCCGGAGGGTGAGGTAGCACACGAGTTTTGCTGCACAGGACTCAGATGAAGATGGCCTACAGAAGGATGCTGATGGGTATGCACAATGAATTGTTTGGTGCATTGGCAGGCCTGCCAGAAACCCTGAACGCAATGTCAAGGAGCATGGAGGAGCCCAGCTTCAGCCTTACACAGGGCTTTGGGCAGAGCTTGGAGCCCATCCTTTCCACCGTGGAAGGGGTGGGCAGATCATTAATGTACTTGTGGATCCAAACATTATGCCACTTCTGATGGCCAAAATCTCAGCTGCCATTGTAGCACAAGCAAAAGCCACCCAATGATCAGTCCGTGTGCTGCAATAGAAGCTCAGACTGAAGGCATCCAGGCTCAGCTTGCTGCAATGCAATTACAGCCTGATACCATCATGGCTGGGTTTACCAGTGTTGAAAGGGGCTTGCAGGGTGTCACAGCAGTCCAGCAGTCTGTAGTCCATCAGGTTACTAGGATTGCTGAGGTGCTGCC
Organism: Somniosus microcephalus; assembly: GCF_052327205.1. Lineage (NCBI taxonomy): Eukaryota > Metazoa > Chordata > Chondrichthyes > Squaliformes > Somniosidae > Somniosus > Somniosus microcephalus. The sequence goes on from NC_140988.1 coordinate 136,526,706, forward strand.
CTGGGGGTGGCAATGGATCCATGGAGGCCGACCCTGCTGTCTGCTCTCAGGATAACAGCATTCATACTCCCACCACTGCCACTCTGCCAGTGCCCTTGCTGTTGCCTCTCAGCCAGCCCACCCAGACTGCTGCTGCCCATGCCAAGGTGCTGCAGTCCAAAGCCAGGCCTGCTAGGCCCAGAGCTCCTCAAGGTGGTCCTGCAAGGCCATCTGCAGTCCCCCCCACTGAAAGTCAGCAGCCATCCATCAACCATGCTGCAACCACTGGGGTAGCACTGCGTAGGAGCACTAGGAAAGCCAAAGGCACATTCAAGACAGTCACTAAGAAAATGCACAAGGGTGATTAGTTGATTTTTTGATGTAATATTGGGTGCATATATGGATAAAGTTGGATTGGAAAGTTTGCTTTGTAGTGGCTTTTATTTCAGCATTGTGGTCAAGAGGACGCTGTGATGGTCAGTAACAGAGGGAAGGTAATGTGTGGCACTAATGTTGAAAGGGGAATTGGGGTTGTGGTTACTGGTACCGCAGGTGGATGATTCAATCACGGATATCCTGGCAAGAAAGGTGTTGCCTCCTTCCTTCCACTTCCTCCTCCTCTGCTGCTTCCCCCTCTTCTGGTTCATCCTCTTCCGTTTCTTCCACTTCCTCCTTCTCCTCTTCATCCTCCTCCTCCTCCCTCTGTGAGTCTCCTTTGCTGCCTCTGCTCCATCTCCATGTCTCCGTCTCCAAGGGGCACTGCAACTAGAGTCCCAGGACTGGGAGCAAGTGGTGTTCTCAGAGGCCTTGCTTTAGGACCCAAAGTCTTGCAAACACTCCCTGTACACTTTAACAACTTTTTAAATGTCTTACACCAAGCCACTACTCCAATAAACCATACAGGAACCAATACAAAAGCAAAAAGCAACTTACCCCAAAGTTGCGTGTGTCCCTTTAAGTAGCATTGGTGGGGGGATCCATCATGCAGCTGAACACACGTTCAGCTCTGCGTGCTTTGGAGAGGGCATACAGTCAAGCGACGATGTCCAAAATAGCGTTGCACACTGATTGACGTCACAATCTGCCTCATTAGCATTCTTCTGCCAAACACAGGCAACAGCCGCACTACTGAACTGCCCAAAATGGTGGCTGCTGTGGTCCTACTGGAAGTAGGTGGAAGCGAGGCAGCTGCCATTTTTTTGCCAAAACTGGCCTTAACAGCCGGCGTTAAGGTGACGAATTTTGCGACCTTTATATTTAATAGAAACCAATTTACAATACTCAGCTGAAATGTTACAAGAAAACTATCAGCCCAAGTTGTGCCTTTTCATTTATTATAGCTAGATTAATTAAATATGCACAATTAACAGTTAAAAAAATTGATATTAATCATGTGAAGAATCAGCCTCATTTAAGAAATTGATTATATAAAGGAGTTTGGACACTATTATCCTATGGCTAGTTAAAAATATAGTGGGCCAAATTGGATAAAGCCCAAAAATGGGCATGGGGACCACGATGTGCGAAGTGCTAGCGCCCGTTGAAAGTAATGCAGGCAGCATGCGAAAGTCATGCTACCTGTTCATTAACATGATTGAAGCGCTCAACTGGGGGCCCAGTATCATGGGCAGTCTGCTCTGTATTTAAAGGTTGCCTGCAGAGTGAAAGGCTGTCTGCACTTCTTAAAGGGGAGGTGCTTTGTGAAAGAAGTACCTCATTCTGACTGGAGCTACGCCACGGCAAAGTTAGCAATGTCACTGCAGGGCAGAGAATGGGTACCTCAGTGGTCTATAGTAGGAGACAGGTCCTCTACCCACAGGGGCCAGGAGGCCATCCAGACATACTGTACGAAGGCAGTGGGAGGAGATCGCTGAAGCGGTCAGTGCCACCAGTCTTTCCCCCAGGACATGAATCCAGTGCCAGGAGAAGTTTAATGATCTCACATGAGTGGTCAAGGTGAGTGAATGCATCTTGAACTGTCATATCCCACCAACTGCAACACTAGCCTCACACACTGCTCAATGCACAAAAAAAAGTAAAAGAAATACTTGCATTTATATAGCGCTTTTCATGACCACTGGCTGTCCCAAAGCGCTTTACAGCCAATGAAATACTTTTTGAAATGTAGTCACTGTTGTAATGTAGGAAACACAGCAGCCAATTTGCACACAGTAAGCTCCCAGAAACAGCAATGTGATAATGACCAGATAACCTGCTTTAGTGATGTTGGTTGAGGGATAAATATTGGACAGGACGCCAGGGATATCTCCCTTGCTCTTCTTCGAAATAATGCCATGGGATGTTTTACCTTCACCTGAGAGGGCAGACGAGGCCTCGGTTTAACATCTCATCCGAAAGACGGCACCTCCGACAATGCAGCACTCCCTTGGTACTGCACTGGAGTGTCAGCCTAGATTTTTGCGCTCAAGTCCTGGAGTGAGATTTTAACCTACAACCTTCTGATCAGAGGCGAGGGTGCTACCAACTGAACCACTGGCTAACAAACTATCACGCACCTACCAACAATCTCTAGCAATCATTACTCATACCTCACAATCATAGTTTCACCTCACCCTCACACACTTACCGTTGTTGCTAGCCTCACACCCACACCTCACACCATGCACTCAATGCTATTCAACCATGACAGGCACATCACCCAAACACATTGCACCAAACTCACTGGCGCACTTCCCTTTCTTTTGCAGGCCAAGGTGGCGCATAACCAGCATGAGCAGGATCTAACAGGCAGGGGGCAAGCACGGCTGCAGAACCTGACCCAGCTGGAGGAGACAATTCTAGAGATAATTGGAGGGGCTGTCACTGAGGCCGTGGCGAACAGCGAGGCTGAAAGCATTGATGATGATGGCGTGCTCATACCTAATCCTTCTTCCCACATCCCACTTCGGCCTCATCCCACAATCTCTTCTTGCTTACAATCTGCTGATGATGTAAGCATGCACATCTTGATTTCCCTCCCACACCCCTCACCACAACCTGAAGCTTGTGCCTTTCTCCTTTCCAATACCCAAGAACTACCATCAGCCCAGCCTGTGCAGGAAGCAGTAAAGGAGGAGAGTCATGGAGAAGAGACACTGGGGGGAATTTTTCGGGGAGTCAGCGGAAGCGTTTGGTGGCAGGTCGGGTGGGAATTTTTTTTTTGACAGCGAGTCGTGGCCCCACTGTCAACCCGCCGCCACTTGCCTTTCCCAGATGTTGCGTCTGTCAGCACTGAATAGACCAGACATGCAGCGGCGGGGGAGGCAATTCAAGTCATTATGACCTTGTTAACAATACATTAAGAAGTATTTTGAGCTCAGCTTTACATTTTACGAGGTCGCCCACAGGGTCCACGCTGCTTAGGGATCAATTCAGGTAAGGAGGTCAGGAGTTGTGTGACCATGGAATCATCTCATTACTTGACAGCTGCAAATGTGCTATAAAAGCTCCCCTCTCACAGCTGTTCACTTTCCAAGCTCAGAAGCTGTTGCTTACTGCATTTGGAAGACAGATTGAGCTTTATGCAAGTTGCAAGTGTTTGGAGTAAACTCTCTATCCAGTGTCCCCTCGTTGGAACAACCTTTCTCACCATTGACAGATGGCTTCTGTTATCTCAAGTTCACCTACCATCTATTACATCAGCATCGCTGCCCTTGAAGCTATCTCACCTTGGTCCTCAGAACCCAACCGCGATCAGCCCCAACATCAGCAACACCAAGCACACCAGCAGCACCAACAACAACACCAACCTTCTCCGCAGTCAACTGATGCTGCACAGGACACAGGGCATCAGCACCCGACCGCATTGCTGCCTGGGAGGCCAGAGATGGCCTCACCATGGCCAGATTTACTTCACTTGACGCTGTACACCCTGGCTGCCACATGATGCACCAGGTTGACACCACCCCACACCAACACCATAAAGCATCCTTACAATGCCCAAGCCATTCCTTTCACACTCGTCACCACTGTGGGGGGTACCGTTATGTCTCACCATTCACTGCAAATCACTAGGCCACTTCCAAAGGTGCACACAGATCTGTCCAAGAAGGCAAAGTGTTAAAAATAAAAGTTTCAATGTTTGACACTGTAGGAATTAACGAATTCCTACGAATAAAGGAGATCGACGCAAGTAGAACAATCAAACAGGTCTTTACTCAAAGGAGATGCCACAAGGACTGACTGGGCAGTCCCGTGGTTTGCGACGTGACGTCATCGCGTTTGCCCGCGTTTTCCCGCGCTCTTAAAGGGGCCACGCCCCATACATGCAAACTCTATATACAAAACACAGTAATGCCTAACACAATGGTACAGGTTTAGGCTGATGTTAGAACATCGGTAAAGAGAATTATATACAGTTAGCCAGAGTCATTCAGAGGTTCTGCCACATGCGCCCCCCCAGAATTCTCTTTAACGGACAAAGTCAAACGGTGAAGTGGTCTGACGAGCCTGTCAGAATGACTCCTGTACTCTCGAGGTGGAGGCTGCTGGGCAGCTGGCGGTCTGGAGGGCGGTCGAACTTGGTCTGCTGTAACGACGATGGGTGGCCGACCCCGTCTCGGCGGTAGTGCTGTCTCGACGGGGCGGTCGAGGTCCAAATGTGCTGGCTTTAAGCGGTCGACCGAAATGTGGTCCGGCTTACCACTGACATCGACCGTGAAGGTTTTGTCCCCTGCTTCCAACACGCAGAAGGGGCCGGTATATGGGGCCTTGAGCGGATCCCTACGTGCGTCATGGCGAATAAAAACGTATTCAGCCTTGTGAAGTTCCATGGGAATGTGTGACCTCTGCAGCCCATGGTGCGAAGTGGGCACCGGTGCGAAACATCTGGCTGCCTCTTGGTGACTAGCAAGCTGGGCAGACGCGGACCATGGCTCCATCGATGTTGATAGGAAGTCCCCTGGGACCCACAGCGGCTGACCGTAGACAAGCTCCGCTGATGAAGAGTGAAGGTCTTCTTTGGGGGCCATGCGAAGGCCCAACAGGACCCACGGTAGCTTGTCTGCCCATCCTGCGTCCTGGAGGCTGGCTCTCAGGGCGGCCTTCATTGACTGGTGGAAGCATTCGCAGAGGCCATTCGCCTGTGGGTGGTAGGCTGTGGTACGGTGTAATTTGATACCGAGTCCTTGGGCCACTGCATTCCAGAGTTCGGAGGAAAACTGCTGTCCCCTGTCTGATGAAATATCGGCGGGTACTCCGAAACGGGCAATCCAGGAGGAAATGAATGCCCTGGCCACGTCCGCTGAAGTAGTGGATGACAGGGGAACCGCCTCTGACCATCTGGTGGTACGGTCAACCATGGTCAGGATGTGTGAAAAACCATGGGAGGGTGGGAGTGGTCCTACCAGGTCCACGTTGACGTGGTCAAAACGTCGCTCCGGAACTGTGAAGGTGGCCAACGGAGCTTTGTTGTGGCGCTGTACCTTGGCCTTTTGGCAGACCATGCAGGTGTTGGCCCAGTCGCGGACATCTTTATGCATGCCATGCCATACAAATTTTGCTGACATCAGTTTCTGAGAGGCCTTCATTCCAGGGTGTGACAACCCATGTATGGTGTCGAACACTTTGCGGCGCCAGACGACCGGCACGACACGGCGAGGATCCTGTATGGAGACGTCACACAACAGCATGGTGCCTGCCGAATGGAACGTGACGTCGGCCAACTGGAGGCCAGTGATGGCCGTTCGGTAAGCTTGGACTTCCGGGTCTGAGGCTTGGTCCGCTGCCATGAGGGCGTAGTCAATGCCCAAATGAACTGTACTGACGATTGCGCGTGAGAGGCAGTCTGCCACCAGGTTGTCCTTACCGGCCACGTGCCGTATATCCGTGGTGAATTCGGATATGTAGGTCAGTTGATGCTGCTGTCAGGCTGACCACGGTTTGGCGGTCTTGGACATTGCAAAGGTCAGCAGCTTATAGTCCACAAAGGCGGTGAAAGGACATCCTTCCCGAAGGAACCGAAAATGGCGGATGACTAGAAAAAGGGCAAGCAACTCCCGGTCGAACGTGCTGTATGCTCTCTCATTCTGCTGTAGTTGACGGCTGAAGAATGCCAACGGCTGCCACGTCCCGTTCACCCACTGCTGTTGCACGGCACCGACTGCGTAGTCTGATGCGTCGGTGGTGAGGGCGATGGTGGCTCCTGGCAGCGGGTGCGCCAGCATAGGAACGTTGGCTAAGGCGCTTTTGGTGTCGGCGAACACTCAGGCCATGTCATCTGTCCAGTCTACCGGGTTCTTGCCAGTCTTGTCCTTGAGGGCCTCGTACAGGGGCTGTATGAGTAGTGCCGCCTTAGGCACGAAACGGTGGTAAAAGTTTACCATGCCTAGGAATTCCTGCAGGGCCTTTATGTTCTGCGGGTGTGGAAAGGATGTCACCACCTCTACCTTCGAAGGTAAAGAAACCGCTCCCTCTGAGGTGATGCGATGCCTCAGGAAGTCAATTTGGTGCAGGCCAAACTGACACTTGGCCGGGTTGATAATCAGGCCGTGTTAGCTGAGGCGTCGAAAAAGGGTGCGTAGGTGACAGGTATGTTCTTCCTTAGTAGGACTGGCAATTAGAATATCATCCAGGTAGACGAAGAGGAACTTGAGGTCCTGCAGCACGGAGTCCATCAGGTGTTGGAAAGCCTGGGCGGAGTTCTTTAACCCAAACGGCATCCGTAAAAACTCGAAAAGGCCAAATGGGGTGATGACTGCGGTCTTCTGGACATCTTGTGGATGAACTGGGACCTGGTGGTAGCCCCGGATGAGGTCGACTTTTGAGAACACGCTGTTCCCTGCCAAATGGGCAGAGAAATCCTGGATATGGGGGATCGGGTACCGATCAGGAGTGGTGGCGTCATTTAGTCGTCGATAGTCGCCGCATGGCCACCATCCGCTGCCAGGCTTCGGGACGATATGGAGGGGTGAAGACCAGGGACTATTCAACCGGCGAATAATCCCTAACTGTTCTATGGTTGCGAACTCTGCCTTTGCGACCGCTGGCTTGCCAGGTTCTAGGCGCCGGGCCCACGCGTAGACCGGGGGGCCGTTGGTGGTGATGTGGTGTTCCACACCATGTTTCGTGGCTGTGGAGGAGAACGTGGGTCTTGTCAGGTCGGGGAATTCACTGAGCAGGCGAGCAAACTCATCAGGAGTCGGGAACGCACAGGAGACGGTGCGTGACGTAGTGTTACTGCGGTAACACGGAAGAGAGTTAAAAGTTGCTGCGTTGATCAGCCGATGGTTCCTAACGTCGACCAGGAGGCTGTTGGCACACAGGAAATCCGCGCCGAGGAGGGGCTGGGAAACTTTGGCCGTAACAAACTCCCAGTGAAAACGTTGCCCCCTGAGGCACAACTCCACTCGCCGTCTGCCGAAGGTCCGAATTGTTCCGCCATTGGCCGCTTCAAGGGCGGGGCCGTGATTCCCCGTCTGCACATCGAGGGCGGACGCGGGTAAAATGCTGCACTGCGCTCCAGTGTCGCACAGAAACCGACGACTGGAGAGAGTATCGGTGATGAAGAGCAATTTTCCCACATTGCCGATCGCCATCGCGGCTGCGGGGTGCCCGTTAGACCTGTTCCTTGGTGGCCGCAGTGTCAGTCATTGTTTTTTGGGGGGAAAACTGCAGGGAGGGCGGCAACGCTTCGCTTTGGCGCCGAACTGCACGTGGTAGAAACACAGCCCAGCAGGTGGACGAGCTGGGGCGGTGTCTGCGGGGGATGGGTGCCTCGTGGTGGTGCAGTACTGCCGAGTTACAGCGAAAATTTTGTCAGCCTCCGCAGCGAGTGTTGCGCAGTCTTCAACTTCAGATCTGGCCAGGGCAGCTTGTACCTGTTCAGGCAGTTGGCTGAGGAAAATCTCGTGGAATAGGAAACATTCCCGTTCTGAGCCCAGGAGTATGAGCATTTGGCCCATCAACTCTGAAGGCTTGGAGTCCCCAAGCCTGGGCATAGTGAGTAATCGATGGGCGCGCTCCGATTTTGTGAGCCCGATAACCTGCAGTAACCGCGCTTTGAGGGTTTCATACTTGCGCTCCGTTGGGGGGTTTTCAAGGAGGCTGACGATCCGAGAGGCGGTAGAGCTGTTGAGTACGGAGATCACATAAAGGTACTTGGTCTGATCCGCATCGATGTTCCTCAGGGCGAACTGGGCCTCGACCTGAATAAACCACGAGGGCGCTTGCTGCTCCCAGAACTGCAGTAGCTTTAGCGAAACGACGTTTGCTTCCATGCTGCGCTCTTCTTTTGTGAAAACGTTCACAAAAACGGGGTCACCAATGTAGGAATTAACGAATTCCTACGAATAACGGAGATTGACACAAGAGAACAATCAAACAGGTCTTTACTCAAAGGAGATGCCACGAGGACTGACTGGGCAGTCCCGTGGTTTGCGACGTGACGTCATCGCGTTTGCCCGCATTTTCCCGCGCTCTTAAAGGGGCCACGCCCCGTACATGCAAACTCTATATACCAAACACAGTAATGCCTAATGCAATGGTACAGGTTTAGGCTGGTGTTAGAATATCGTTAAAGAGAATTATATACAGTTAGCCAGAGTCATTCAGAGGTTCTGCCACAACACCACATTAACAGAAACTTTACATGAATATTGGCTAAAACACATAAGTGCCTACCCTTGTGTGTTGTTAGTTGGTATGATTAGACTAGGATGAGGGTGAGTGTGAGGGGTGGCTAGTGAGATGGGGAAATGATAATGTAGATAGAGAGGGATGGGTGGAGGTGCAAGGTAAGTTGGTGTGAGTAAGGATGCGCAGAGTATGGTAGGGAAGGCAGAGTGATGGGGATGTGATGAGTGGCACAGCAGGGTGAAGTTGAGTGTGGCTTTGCAGTCACGTTTTGTGATCTACTGAGATCATTGAAAGGTTTGTGCCACTGCAGCCCGGTCCTCCTGACGACATCCCTGCTTCTGCCCTCCTGTGCAATGTACAACCATACAAGCATATGGAGGGAGTCATGGGAGAGCCTTGGTGCACCTCTGTGCAGTGCTTGTCAGAGTTTGCGTCACCTCAATGCTGTAGAACATTGACAGCACAACTGTCAAAATAAATTTGCACATGGTCCCTTTAAGGAAACTGGCTGATGACGTGTCATCAAATGACGTCCTCGGACCCGCTTCCTTTAATTGGCCGGCAAATGCACTGGGCAGGCTTAACAATCCCAATCAACATAAAATCATTCTACACAGCGGGCTGCAGCCAGCAGCAGGGTCGGGACCCGCCACCGACGTCATCCTCCACGGACCCACCAAGGTAGGGGAAATCGCAGGCAGTGTCACTCGGTCTGACACTCCCAGGCACCAGCTCAGAAAATGGCACTGTGCAAACTTTAGAGGATAGTATCGAGGCAGGATCTGCACGTGATGAGTCACTGGGCACGAGTGGGCTGCAGCCAGGGCAGGAGGAAAGTGTAGCGCAGGTGGCAGCTCCCCGGAGGACGAGGTCGCACACGAGTTCTGCTGCAGAGGAGGACGTCGATGGGGCAGCCTACAGAAGAATGGTGATGGACATGCACACAGAAATGCTTGATGCAGGCCTGCCAGAGAGCCTTTTTTGACTGTTAAGGAACATGGAGGAATCCAGCTCTAACCTTGCACAGGGCTTTGCGCGAAGCTTGGAGCCCATGATTTCCAGGATGGAAGTGATGGGCAACACCATTAGAGCGCATGTTGACCTAACCATGATGGTGGGTGTGATGGGCGATGTCGCAGCTTCCATTGCAGCAAAGTGGAAGCGACCCAACCAATGTTCCCGCTAAGCTGCGCGGCCGCACGACCGCAGAGCGGTCTGGTGGTCCCGAGCAGGCCGCTCACCGACTTTTATATGGAAGGACTTGCGCATGCTTGAAAATTTGAATGGGCCACATAACCAGTTAAAGGGACCGCGCACAAAATAAAAAATAAGAGGGACCCAACCTCTGAGTGCTGCAGTGGAAGCTCAGACTGCTCAGCTTGCTGCCACGCAAGATCAGATTGCTGCCATCGTGGCTGGGTTTATGAGTGTGGTAACAGGCTTGCAGGGTCTCACAGCAGTCCAGCAATCTGCCCTCCAACTGTTGGCTAGGAATGCTGAGGCGCCACCCGGAGGAGTGGCAGTGGCTCCGTGGAGCTCCAACCTGTTGTCCTCTCTCAGGGTGACAGCATTTGTACTTCCACCACTGCCACTCCGCCAGTGCCATTGCAGTTGCCTGTCAGCCAGCCAGCCCAGACTGCTGTCGCCCACGCTGAGGTGGTGCAGTCTACAGTCGGGCCTTCTAGGCCCAGAGCTGCTCGTCATCCAAGGCCATCTGCAGTGTTCTCTATGGAAAGTCAGCAGCCTGGGGTAGCACTGCATAGGAGCACTAGAACAAGCAAAGGAACATGAAAGACAGACACTAAGGGAATGCACAAGGGTGATTAGTTGACCTTGTCATGTAGTATTGAATTGAATCATTTATAAATTAATGTTTGGAATGTTTGTATTGTGGAGGCTTTCATTTCAGCATTGTGGCCAAGAGGATGCTGTGATGTTCCATGACAAAGGGATGGTAAGGTGGGGAAGTGTTGAGCAATGGGGATCTGCGGTGTCATTCAGGGGAATCGGAGTCTGATGATGTGCTTATGTCAGCCCATCCAGAACGGGGACTTGCAGTCTGTCTCCTCCCTTCCTCCTCCTCTTCCTCTTTCTCCTTTTCCTCCTCCTCCTGAGGTGGTCGCGGAACCCGTGGTGGCAAGCTGTGGAGGATGCAGAAGACCGCCACGAATTGGGACACCCACTCCAGTGAGTACTGGAGAGCTCCTCCTGAGTGGTCACGGCAGCGGAACTATTGCTTGAGCACCACGATAGTCTGCTCGATCATGTTCCTCGTGGAAGCATGGCTTTCATTATATGACTGCTGGCCACGAGTGGTGGGGTTGCAAAGGGGAATCATCAGCCAGGTGCAGAGCAGATAGCCCTTGTCTCTGAGCAGCCACCCTCGGGTTGACGTGATGGCTGAAAGATTGCTGGCACAGTGGACTGCCGCAAGATGAAGGCATCATGACTGCTGCCAGGATAGCGGGCAATGACCCATCATGATATGCTGGGCGTGGTTGCACACCAACTGCACATTAAGTGAGTGGTAGTCTTTGTGGTGCGGTACATCTCAGCATTGATATGCAGCGCCCGCAAAACCATGTGTGCGCAGATGATGGTGTCCTGCACCATGGGGAAGCCCAATATCCTGGCAAAGCTACGTGCGTGCTCCTCCTGTGTCTCTCTGTTTAGAGAGAAGAAAATTAAGTCCCTTCTCCTAGAATACAGAGCCTATGTGACCTCCTAGATGCAGAGGTGGACGACAAACTGCGAGATATTTGCTATATCACCTGTTCCAGCCTGGAAATATCCGCTGGCGAATAAAATTCAGGTCCACGGACAACTTGAGGGCCACTGGCAGAGCCTTTATTGCCCTGCTCTGAAGCTGCAGGTCTGGTTCCAAGATGTGGCAGAGTTCAGCGACCACCTCCTTGGCGAAGCAGAGCCACCAAACACACTGCTCCTGGCTTAGGTGCAGGTAGGAGAAGTGCTCCCTGAAGATCTTAGGTGGGCTAGGCCACCTGCTGAGAGCTCTCCTCCCCTGCTCCTGCTCCCTCTGTGAGCAGCTTGTCTTTGCAGCCTCTGCTCCATCTCCCTGTCATGCTGCAGTGTGAGGGGGTCTGCAAGTATAGTCCCCATGACTGGGAGCAAGTGGTGTAGTCAGAGGCCTTCCAGTAGCAGCCAACACCTTCTCAACATCCAGCAGCACTCCCTGCACTCTTTAACAACTTCATAAATGTCTTCCAGCAAGTCGATATTCATATAAACTCTGCAAGAGCCACTACAAGAGAAATAATTAACTTATCTGCAAGTTGGATGTATCCTTTAAATTGCACTGGTGGGGGTGGGTGGGGGGGGCGGGGGTCGCTCGTGCATCTGTGTGTGTTTAGGAGAGGGTGCTGAATGGAATGGCGATGTCGAAAATGGCAGGTCATGCATCAAATCAGTGTTACACACTGACTGACATCACGATCTGGCCTACTCTGCATACTGCCGGCGCACGCACGTCCCGACCACGCTATCTCCCTCACCAAGATGGTGACCAGTGTGGGCCATGCTGGAAGTAGGCAGAAGTGATGCAGCCGCCATTTTTTTCTTGAAACTGGCCTTAACTGCCGGCATTAAGGTGCCAAATTTCACGGCAATATTGTTTGTCTTTACGTATGCCGAGGCTCTGCGATGCATTTCAAAATGTCACCCTTGCTGGGGTGACACCTTCTCAATGGCACTATAAATAGTGCAGAGCTTTCCAAACATTCTTCTGTTGTTTCGTACTTAGATCGGTATTTTAGAAAGATCAGATACTTATCAAAGAACATGAAAAAATACAAGAGGAACATTTTGACCTGACCACCAAGCAGTCACAAGTTTAAATGATAACATCAGCTCTCAGAACAGCAGACCCAGATTATATGGTATGGTTTGATATGGTAGATCTTTTAGAGACTTCTTAGAATTGCCATGTTTTTCAAAACTGTAATAATGATTTAATTTGCTGCATTACATCCTTTCACTAAGGCTAACCTTGGAAAATATGTAAAAAGCAGAAGAAAAAAAAATGTAATTTTCTATACTCGAGAGCTACAATTTCTCAGTGTTGCACCAGAGCCCGTGGTATATCTGAGACTATACTAGCTGGAGTGCCCGGCAGTGCCGAGGGTTTTTTGAGGGCATGTTGTTATGAAAAAAGTAGAAATAATTTATATATATATACATATAAATGAGTTTGTCTGTCTCTCTGTCTGTGTGGGAAGGAGAAAGAGAGAGAGAGAGAGAGAGAGGGAAAGAGAGAGAGAGAGAGAGAGACTGGGGGGCAGAGAGGCCCGGGGATCGAGAGAGAGAGAGACGGGGGGAGAGAGAGACTGGGGGGAAGAGAGAGAGAGAGAGAGACTGGGGGGGAGAGAGAGAGAGAGACTGGGGGGGAGAGAGAGAGAGAGAGACTGTGGGTGAAGAAGGGCGGCCCGCCATTTTGTGAGGTCGGCGGGAAATTCCCTCACACTCTCTCTCTCCCTCCCCCCTCTCTCTCCTGCCCCTGTCTCTCCCCTCTCTCTCTCCCGCCCCTCTCTCTCCCTGCCCATCTCTCTCCCTGCCCCTCTCTCTCCCTGCCCCTCTCTCTCCTCCCTCCCCTCCCCTCTCCCTCTCCTCCTCTCCTCTCCCTCCGACTCACCGCGGTACCAGAACGGAGCATATCCGACACCGGGAGTCCGGGTGCCCATCGCTCCGAAGCGAGCCTGGGGTTCCTCATGGTTAACGCGGCGGGCCTTTGGACCCGGTTGGCCGGGCGGCAGTGGAACGCCTTTCGCTGCGGACTCCCGTGTCCGATATCGGTCGGGACGGCTCGAGTGAAAGCCCCGGTTTTCCTGGTCCCGCACTCACGGCAAGACAGGGAGGGGGAAGGAGAGAGAGAGAGAGAGGGAAGGAGAGAGAGAGAGAGAGAGAGAGAGGGAAGAAGAGAGGGAAGAGGAGAGAGAGAGAGAGAGAGAGAGAGAGAGAGAGGGGGGGAGGGGAAGGAGAGAGAGAGAGAGAAATTTTTTAAGCTTCAGGCCCGGCCGGTCTGTAATGGCCGCCACTCACCTCAGTAACGTCAGTTTGAAGGATTAGGCCCCGCCCACAAACGCCAGGCTTTTTTGTAAAACTGGTTATGAGACTGGTGGGTTGGTCACTCTCCTCTCCCCTCCCTCTCCCGCTCCCCCTCTCCTCTCCTCTCCCTCCCTGCCCCTCTCCTCTCCCTCCCTGCCCCTCTCCTCCCCTCTCCTCCCCCTCCCTCCCCCTCTCTCTCTCCCTCTCCCCCATCCCTCCCCCTCTCCTCTCCCTCCCCCTCCTCTCCCTCCCTCCCCCTCTCCTCTCCCTCCCTCCCCCTCTCCTCTCCCTCCCTCCCCCTCTCCTCTCCCTCCCTCCCCCTCTCCCTCCCCTTCCTCTCCTCTCCCTCCCCCTCTCTCCCTCCCTCCCCCTCCCTCCCTCCCACCCCCCTCTCCCTCCCCCTCCCTCCCCCTCTCTCCCTCCCCTCCCCCTCCCTCCCCCCTCTCTCCTTCCCTCCCCCTCCCTCCCTCCCCCTCTCTCCCTCCCTCCCTTTCCCTCCCTCCCCCTCTCCCTCCCTCCCCCCTCTCTCCCTCCCCCTCCCCCTCCCTCCCCCCCTCTCTCCCTCCCCCCTCTCTCCCTCCCCCTCTCCTCTCTCCTCCCTCCCCCCCTCCCTCCCTCCTCCCCTCTCTCCCTCCCTCCCCCCTCTCTCCCTCCCCCTCCCTCCCCTCCTCCCCCTCCCTCCCCTCTCTCCCTCCCTCCCCCCTCTCCCTCTCCCTCCCCCTCTCCCTCTCCCTCCCCCTCCCCCTCTCCTCCCCCTCCCCCTCCCTCCCTGCCCCCTCTCCCCCTCTCTCCCTCTCCCTCTCCCTCCCTCTCCCTCTCCCTCTCCTCTTCTCCTCCCCCCTCCCTCTCTCTCCCCCCTCCCTCTCTCCCCCCTCTCTCTCCCCCCTCCCTCTCTCTCACCCCCTCCCTCTCTCTCCCCCCTCCCTCTCTCTCCCCCCTCCCTCTCTCTCTCCCTCCCCCTCTCTCTCCCTCCTTTCCTTTCTCTCCCTCCCTCCCCTCTCCCTCCCTCCCTAGCGCCTCAGGCCCGACCGGACTCACCTCGGTACCAGAACGGAGTCAGTCCGACAACGGGAGGCCGGGTGCCCAGCGCTCCGAAGCGAGCCCGGGGTTCCTGACAGTTAACACGGCAGGCCTTTGGACCCGGTTGGCCAGGCGGCAGACGAACGCCTTTCGCTGCAGACTCCCGTGTCCAATTGCGGTCGGGGACGGCTCGTTGGAAAGCCCCGGTTTTGCCGGTCCCGCACTCACGGCAAGAGAGAGAGGGGGAAGGAGAGAGAGAGAGAGAGTGAAGGAGAGAGAGCGAGAGAGAGAGGGAAGAAGAGAGGGAAGAGGAGAGAGAAAGAGAGAAATTTTTTGTGCTTCAGGCCCGGCCAGTCTGTAATGGCCGCCACTCACCTGAATAACGGCAGTTTGAAGGATTAGGCCCTGCCCACAAATGCCATGAAACGCCCCCCGTGATGCAGCGCGCGGATTGGTCAACCTTCACGTCACTCAATGCTAATGAGCGGATTTCCCCCGTATGATTGGCCAACCGCTAATGAGCGGAATTTTTGTCTGACCAAAAAGTAAATACGCCTAGGACACCCTCCTAATCATAACCTTTCTTTTGATATAACATGTGTAGGTACGCTCTATAACTTTTGAGTGATGCCCGGACAGACAGAGAGACACCACTATTTTTTATATATATATATATATATATATATAGATATATATATTTACATATACATTTGCTATTTTTCCTCATGATAAAATGTATGATCCATTACATTAGTGAGATTTTGACTACATTGACTATTTTTTCCAAATAGATTTTGCTTTGTAATTCATCCTATTTCCTTTCTCCCTCGTCCCAAACCAAATCAGATTCCTTCACTATGTTTTTTGTTTGGGAGGGTAGGATAGTTAAACCTGCAGACATCTCCTAAAATGCTGTCAATTTCACAGTTTCAGCTAGCAAAGGGGTTTAGTTGAAATGGAAGTTCCCTCCCTTCATACAGTTTTTCTTCCCTTCTGTGGAATGATGTGTCTGCGTCTGGCAAAATTCACTCCCAAGGGAATGCCTGAATGCAAATGTCAGACAAAAATAGAATTTAAACCTAGTTTGCTTTGTGAAAGTCCGCAGTGTTGCAGCTGTTAAACTAATGAATGGTCATTTTTGGTCCAGATTTTTTGGTAACTAGTTGTACTAGCCTGACAACTTTTTCCATGCCTCTCCATGTAAGGAGTCCAATGATTTCACCAACTCTCGTGTTGCAGCTGCAAAACTGATGAATTGTAATTTTTAGGTTCTGTGTTACAATACAGGATCTGTTGCTGCTGACCTAAAGTGAGTGGTTGTGAAACATCAGGTTGTGGACGTGCCTAATAACACACTGATTACAAAAGCTCTGTTGGAAACTGGGAATTTCCATTCACCCAGAAAAATGCAGCATGCAACGAACAGTATGTCCAGTGCTGAAGTGGCTCATGCAGCAAGCTTTCATGTTATATCTGCTTACTGATGCATTACTTCTTTAAGTCACCTCCCAAATCTGTGCCCATCTTTCTTGCAACTCCATGTTTGAATCTCTTCAATCAGGATTCCATCCCTGCCTCAGTACTGCAATACCACTAAACAAAGTTGCAAATGGCATTCTCTGTGACTGTCACCATGGTGCATTATTCCTCCTCATTCTCTTTTTACTCTCTGCAGCCTTTGACAAGGTGGACCACACCATCCTCCTCCAATGCTGTTCCTGCATTGCCCAGCTGCATGCATGGGGTTGTCCTCGTTTCGTTCTACTCTTACCTACCTAATCATAGCCAGAGCAACTCCAGCAATTGCTTCTCTTCCCACCCTGCACTGTTACCTCTGGAATCCTCCAAGGAACTATCCTTGGTCTCCTTCTCTTCCTCATCTGCACCTTGTCCCTTGGTAACATCATCCGCAGACATGGGATCCACATGTATGCGAACAACACCAGTTCTATTGCTCCACCACCTCTCTCAAGCTTGCCTCTGTGTTGACAGATTGCTTGTCCAATATCCAATCATGATAAAGCAACAATTTCCTCCAGTTAAACATTGAGAAGAACAAAGCCATCATCTTTGGCCCCCACCAGAAAAATCTGTACCTTTATGGACGATTCCATCCCTCTCTCCAGCCACTGTCTGAGGTTGAAGCCAACTGTTTGCAACCTCAGTGTTCTATTTGACCCTGAGCTGAGCTTCCATCCCCCTATCCTTCCCATCATAAAGACCACCTACTTCCACCTCTGTAATATTGCTCAGCTCCTCCCTGCCTCAGCTCAATTGCTGCTGAAATCTTCATCCATGCCTTTGTGACCACGTGACTCGACGATTGCAATGCTGTCCTAGCTGGTCTCCCATCATTCACCATCCATAAACTTTAGCTCATCCAAAACTCTGCTGCTCATATCCTACAGCCACTGGCCCCACTCACCTATCGTGCCTATCCTCACTGACCTCACTGCCCCTCACTATCTCTGTAACCTACTCCAGCACTACAACTCTCCCATAACTGTCCATTCATCTGCTTTTTGTGCATTCCCACTTACCCATCACCCTACCATTTGGCACCATGCCTTCAGCCATCTAGGCTCCATGTTCTGGATTTCCGTCCCTAAACTTGCTCCACCGCCCTCTCCTCTTTTAATAGGGAAAATAGATTATGAGAGTAAGCTTGCAGGGAACATAAAAACTGACTGTAAAAGCTTCTATAGATATGTGAAGAGAAAAAGATTGGTGAAGTCAAGCATAGATCTGTTGCAGTCAGAATCAGGGGAATTTATAATGGGGAACAAAGAAATGGCAGATCAATTAAATACATACTTTGGTTCTGTCTTCACAAAGGAGGACACAAATAACCTCCCAGAGATGTCGGGGAACATAGGGTCTAATGAGACGGAGGAATTTAATGAAATCAGTATTTGTAGGGAAAAGGTGTTTGGGAAATTGATGGGATTGAAGGCCAATAAATTCCCAGGGCCTGATAATCTACATCCTAGGGTACTTAAGGAAGTGGCCCTGGAAATAGTAGATGCATTGTTGGTCATCTTCCAAAATTCTATACTCTGGAACAGTTCCCATGGATTTGAGGATAGCTAATATAACCCCACTATTTAAAAATGTGGTAGAGAGAAAACGGGGAATTATAGACCGGTAAGCCTGACATCGGTAGTGGGGAAAATGCGAGAGTCCATTATATAATAGTAATAGCAGAGCACTTGGAAAACAGTGACAGGATCGGACAAAGTCAACATGGATTTACAAAAGGCAAATCATGCTTGACTAATCTACTGGAATTTTTTGAGGATGTAACTGGTAGAATAGATAAGGGAGAACCAGTGGATGTGCTGTATTTGAACTTTCAGAAGGCTTTCGTTAAGGTCCCGCAAAAGAGATTAGCGTGTAAAGTTAAAGCACATGGGATTGGGGGTAAGGTACTGTCTTGGATAGAGAACTGGTTGGCAGACAGGAAGCAAAGAGTTGGAATAAACGGGTCTTTTTCTGAGTGGCAGGCAGTGACTAGTGGGGTATCGCAGGGATCGGTGCTAGGACCCCAGCTGTTCACAATATATATTAATGATCTAGACGAGGGAACTAGATGTAATATCTCCAAGTTTACAGACGACACAAAGCTGGATTTGGACAGTTTGGGTGATTGGGCAGATGCATGGCAAATGCAGTATAATGTGGATAAATGCGAGGTTATCCACTTTGGTGGCAAAAACAGGAAGACAGATTATTATCTGAATGGCAATAGATTGGGAAAAGGGGAAGTTCAACGAGACCTGGGTGTCCTTGTGCACCAGTCGCTGAAGGTAAGCATGCAGGTGCATCAGGCAGTTAAGAAGGCAAATGGTATTTTGGCCTTCATAGCGAGAGGATTTGAGTACAGGGGCAAGGATGTCTTGCTGCAGTTGTACAGGGCCTTGGTGAGACCACACCTTGAGTATTGTGTGCAGTTTTGGTCACCTTATCTGAGGAAGGATGTTCTTGCCTTGGAGAGAGTGCAGCGAAGATTCATTAGACTGATACCCGGGATGGCAGGAATGACGTATGAGGAGAGATTGGGTCGATTGGGCTTATATTTGCTAGAGTTTAGAAGAATGAGAGGGGATCTCATTGAAACTTATAAAATTCTAACATGACTAGACAGACTAGATGCAGGAAGGATGTTCCCGATGGTGGGGGAGTCCAGAACCAGGGGTCACAGTCTAAGGATAAGGGGTAAGCCATTTAGGACTGAGATGAGGAGGAATTTCTTCACCCAGAGAGTGGTGAACCTGTGGAATTCTCTGCCACACAGGGCAGTTGAGGCCAATTCATTAAATATATTCAAGAAGGAGTTGGATATATTTCTTGAGTCTAAAGGGATCAAGGGATATGGGGAGAAAGCAGGGACAGGGTACTTAATTTGGATGATCAGCCATGATCTCATTAAATGGCAGAGCAGGCTCGAGGGGCTGAATGGCCTACTCCTGCTCCTATCATCTTCTATGTTTCTATGTTAAGACCCTACTTAAAACCTACCTCTTTGACCAAATTTTTCTTCACCCATTCTAAATATTTCCTTCTTTATCTGATTGCACCTCTGTTGTTGTTATAAATGGGATACTATATTTGAATAGAAGAGCTGATATAATTAAAGGACTTTGCAGTCCCGCAGGCTTTAGTGCGCCCTCTGTTAAGCAATTCCAACATAAAATAAACATTCTAACCTTAAAATACCAAACAGAATTAATGTAGAGTAGGGCAAAGTCAGGTTTGCACCCTCCTCCTCCAGATTTATCAAATTACATTTAAAAATCTGTCAATCACTGACTGCATTTGGAACACTTCAGAATTGAAAAGGTGAAAATCAACTTTCAGTCATATTTAGAATAAACTAACTGATCTCCAGTGGTATTTCTCACAGATAACCTGAAAAGGAAAGCCTTCCATTGATATAGTGCATTTCATGGCCTCAGGACATCCCAAAGCACTTTACAACCAATGATGTATTTTTAAAGTGTAGTTGCTGTTGTAATAAGAACATAAGAAATAGGGGCAGGAATAGGCCACTTGGCCCCTCGAGCCTGCTCCACCATTCAATAAGATTATGGCTGATCTTGGGCTCAAAGCCACTTCCCCGCCCGCTCCCCATAACCCTTCACTCCCTTATCTTGCAAAAATCTGTCTATCTCCACCTTAAATGTATTTAATGACCCAGCCTCCACAGCTCTCTGGGGCAGAGAATTCCACAGATTTATGATCCTCTGAGAGAAGAAATTCCTCCTCATCTCAGTTCTAAAAGGGCGACCCTTTAGTCTGGGATGTAATGTAATCTGGGATGTGAAGCATGGATGTGATACTTAACGTGGTCCCATTCAGAGCTAAAAATTGTACAATGGAGGGGGAGTGTGGGGAAGGCAGGGAACAGAACTTTAAATTAAAGCCAGTAAATTTAAGAGAAGAGGCGTTGCAGCTTCAGTCCAGTTATGCAGTTTCCAGCCTTACAGTTACTACCAAGAATGCTCCAAAAGATCTAACGAGGAGCAGCTAAGGCTAAACACTGCCTGTTAATCCATTTCTGATTTTTTACTTCTAAATCCACAGAGTTGCAACTCCTTATGGTGGTTTTGACAAAGCTTCCAAAATGATGAATTTCAAGCTACCAAAGCTGGATTTTGCATTACTGGAACCAGAGCTCAGGTTACCTGTCTCCCAAGATGGTACTGCTGGTCGGCCAAGCTTCAACAGAACTGCCCAGGGCTGGACATCTAACAACGTTCCAATAGTGTTTGAAGATTTGTCTTTGGAAGCAATCATTCCTGAAACAGATGACCTCTAAAATATTACTGTGCTTTTGATTATACAGACAAGGCATTTTCCCTTCAATATACGTAGATAATAATGTGCTTTGTGCTTCAACCTAACAATTATTCATACCAAAAAGTAGTCCAAATAAACAAGCATTTGCAAACAGTATGTACAGAAATGTAAACCAGTGACTAATGTATTGAATTTAGTCAGGCCCTGAATTTCCGTGGACCTTCTACAGTAACTTTGCCAGTAATGCGGTGGAACCCCGATTTATGCAACAAGCTGACATTTCCGTTGCACTTCTGGCAAAGTTACAGTGGTGCAGTGGCAGAAAATCCAAGGAAATTCTAGGCCTAATTTTTAATCAAATATAAAAAGTCTAATATACCAGCTACTGTCCATGCTTTGTTTGCCCCACAAGTTCAAATAGTTTGAATAAGCTTTGATTTAGCAGCATACCAGTTAGTAATGCTTAGTCACTGGAATTATTTTTTCTGTTGAATGCATTTCTATGCTTAGCAGTGAAGCTCACAATATTTTACGAAATATCCAGGTGATCTAATTGGTTATTCTGTGCTTTGTCTAAAACAGTTTGATTAATCATTTTGCAAAGACATTAAATGGTGAAATTATCTGTTGGAAACATTTAACAGTACAGTAATTCCTCCCCAACCGCGGGGGATACGTCCCTGAAAACCCCCGTGGTTAGTAAAACCGCGGTTGGCAAATACAGTATAAATGTTCAAATAACACAATAAAAAAGAATTTAAAAGCAATAAAATCATGTTATTTACCTTAATCCTAAATTAAAAACCGCGTATATGCAAAATTCACTGCCGCGGTTGGCAAAAGTTGTCGCAGAGAGGAAACCGTGTATACTTGAAATCTGTGTGTGGCAAAACCGCGGTTGGGGCGGGATTCCTGTATATCCTATCAAAAACTACACTGCACACCTCTCATTCAGCTCTCAACTGCAATAACTATTTTCCCCCAACTTTTTATTTCCCTTCAATTTTCTCCCATTTCCTCTCTCTGTCCTGAAGCAGTGACTAACACAGGAGTTTTGTTCTATGGATAGGAGTCGGCTATCAAGTGACTGTTCACATGAGGCTTGATGATGAGTGCTAGTAACTTGGAAGGTTATCACAGCCAAGTTCAATGCTGTTCTCATCCAAAATTCACAGACAAGTAGTTCTAGCAGAAGTCACCAGATATGAAACAGAAATACGACCCGTGATTGATTTTTCCCTTCCTAACTCTAGTCACTGATTGGGGTGTGTCCCCTCTCCTCATTGCCTCTGTGAATATTTAACATAGGCCAGGGATTGAACTTAAGTATGTTTTGATCTGTTTGGCTCCAGACCTCAACAGAGAGTGGAGTTGGTTACTAGGTCATCATATAAGCCCAATCATTTTTTGCCAATAAGGCTACTGAATGTTGACTCACGACCTACTTGTTACAGTGCCGGTGAGCTGAGCCCTTTCCCGACTGTATGAGCACTTGCTATCCTAACCAGTTGGAAATGTGCCTGATTCTTATGGGACAGAGCATGGTAGAATATTAGTACTTTAAAATATACTGCTGATTCAAATTAAAGTGCGATGAGTGGAAAAACTGATTAGCTCCTCCAGAATATATCCATGCAAATGGTAGTAGTTTTAGCCAATTGCCCTGCAACTTCCTCACAGTTTTTAAATTAGTGTTAATTTTAATCAATGGTATGCTTTAAAGTGCTGCTGAGTAGAAAAACTGACGGGCAAAGTTGCATTGTAGGGTGAACATTGCAAGGTTTGTTGCAGTATATTGCACCATAACAAATCACTTGTCCTCACTATAATCTCTGAACTACACAATCTGCAGTGGAATATTATAACAGTAAACAAACAAAAATAAATGATGCAATGTAACAAAATAACAATAGAACTTGTTATTGATATGTGATGCTATAGTCACTATTCAGGACCAGAGCTAATAAACACTTAGGGGGGAAAATTGATTGATTTGCACCTCTTGGGGGGCACTAACAGGGCGCAAATCCCCTCGCGCCTGGGCGCGGCATCGCTAACGCCTCCTGCGAAATTCAACGGGAGATTAGCAGTGGCGGAAGCCAGTAGCACCTTGTGGCACTGCGCCACCATCCATAATATCATCGCCATGCGCAGCGCCCTGCTCGCGCCCCAGCCGCAAACTTCCATTGCACCCCCTGACCTAACGCCAGATGATATGTCTGACAGGGTCAGGGGGTGTTTTTGCAGCGGCGGCGGCACTAGTAAAAGGGACAGGTGTTGGGCGCCCATTTTCTTTTGGCCGACTGCCAGCACCTGCCCCTTTCCCATTTTTTTTTCAGGGTGCCAGCCACGATCGCTCAGCCCAGCACTCCTCTTGAGTGCCAGGCTGTTTTCACGGCACCCCACTCCCTGGTGGTCTAACAGGGCCCCACTGCATGCAATGCTAGGCCCCTCCCCTTTAATCAGGGGAGGAGGCCTGCAATGATGTCGTGCTATGTACCGGCGCGCATGGCGCTGTTGCACGTAGCGCTGCGACCTTCAGTTGTAGTGCCCCAAGAAGGAGGTGGAGCACTTCCAGTAGCGCCCAGCCTCCTGCTTGTGGTGCTACTACTGAATTTACAGCGGAGGAGCGCTAACGTTTTTGGGGCGCTAATTGTAGTGCCCAAAATGGGGCGCCACCCAATTTTTCCCCCTTAGGTTTCATTGACATTACAGCTGTAGCTTCAGTTCAAAGATGCTTTGCTTTGCCCTGACATTAAAATTGTAGTATAAATTCAGAGTTAGAATCTGACCTGATACTGAAGCGAAGTAGTGAGATTCCCTCGGAACTGTTACTTTGCTTTACTCCAGAGTTAGATAGGACCTCAAATCTGGATTTACATTGCATCATTTTAGCACTAGTGTGAGTGAGACTCCATTGTGTGGGCACTAAAGTTGTAAACCACCATTGTCTAACTGGAATAACTCCATCAGAATAATCTTCCAAAGAAACCTTTGATGATTCTGCAGTGAGTCATCATCACTGATTTCAGAATGTAGTTGATGTACATCTGAATACCGCCACAGATAAGGGGCCTTCCTCATTCTGCCACCTGCATTGAAAATTTGCAGATTTTCTAGATTTTCCGCAGATTCCCAACAGCAATTTTGAATGGCTTATTAACTGCAGCATCCAACAAGTGATTAATCTTGGTTAGATACAACACAGGACTACATGCATGCTAAACAGTGAAAGCAGCATGCTATAGACAGGGCTAAGCAACTCCACAATCATCAGATCACATCAAAGCTCCACAGTCCTGCCACATCCAGTCGTGAATGGTAGTGGACAATTAAACAACTAACAGGAGGAGGAGGCTCCATGAATATCCCCATCCTCAATAATGGCAGAGTCCAGCACAGGAATGCAAAAGACAAGGCTCTAGCATTTGCAACCATCTTCAGCCAGAACTGCTGAGTGGATGCTCCATCTCGGCCTCCAGCTGAAGCCAATTTTCAGAAATTTCGATTCACTCCACGTGATATCAAGAAATAGCTGAGCGCACTGGATACAGCAAAAAAATGTAGGCCCCGACAACATCCTGGTTATCATGCTGAAGACTTGTGCTCCAGAACTAGCCGCACCTCTAGCCAAGCTGTTCCAGTACAGCTACAACACTGGCATCTACCCGGCAATGTGGAAAATTGCCCATGTGTGTCCTGTTCACAAAAAGTAGGACAAATCCAATCAAGCCAATTACCCCCCCACCAGCCTACTCTCAATCATCAGCAAAGTGATGGAAGGTGTCATCAACAGTGCTATCAAGCAGCACTTACTCACCAATAACCTGCTCACCGATGATCAGTTTGGGTTCCGTCAGGACCACTCAGCTCCAGAGCTCATTACAGCCTTGGTCCAAACATGTAAAAGATCTGAATTCTAGAGGTAAGGTGAAAGTGACTGACTACCTTTGACATCAAGGCAGCATTTGACTGAGTGTGGCACCAAGGAGCCCTAGTAAAATTGAAGTCAATGGGAATCAGGGGAAAACTCTTCACTGGCTGGAGTCATACATAGCACAAAGGAAGATGGTTGTGATGGTTGAAGGTCAATCATCCCAGTTCTAGGACATCACTGCAGGATTTCCTCAGGGCAGTGTCCTAGGCCCAACCATCTTCAGCTGCTTCATCAATGACCTTCCCTCCATCATAAGGTCAGAAGTGGGGATGTTCGCTGATGATTGCAGTTTTCAGTTCCATTCACAACTCCTCAGATAATGAAGCAGTCCATGCCTGCATGCAGCAAGACCTGGACGACATTCAGGTTTGGGCTGATAAGTGGCAAGTAACATTTGTGCTACAGAAGTGCCAGGCAATGACCATCTCCAACAAGCGAAAGTCTAATCACCTCCCCTTGACATTCAACAGTATTACCATCGACAAATCTCCCACCATCAACATCCTGGGGGTCACCATTGACCAGAAACTTAACTGGACCAGTGTAGGGGGGCATCTTTTACCTGGTTTATGGTAATTTACCTTCCTTTACCTGGTTTATGGTAATTTACCTGGTCAAGCAGCCTTTTTTTCCACTGCACTGTGACCAATACCAATCAGCGGTTTCGAATCGCTAAACCCACCCTTCCAGTTCTGACTGGAGGAACTTATAATTAACGATATATTAAAAACAGACAAATGGTTTGGATGCAAGGAAGTCAAACTTTATTAACTAAATAAACTACACCACACGATCAATGTAATCATGGTAAAATTGCTTAGATAGGGGAGGAAAAACGGGCATAACAAGGGAAAACGACTAAAATGACAATTCTAACAAAATCCCACTTTACTCCCCACCCCTATGCCTATCCTAAGTTGTCTTGTGGAAGGTCAGAAAAATATATGCTCACCACTATAATGCCAGCTCCATGCCCCACGAGATCTTCACTGTCCTGAAATAAAGAAACACACCAGTGTTTTAAAAGTAAACTGCTGGTGTTTTTACCTCTTCAGGCAGATGCCACGCTGTAGAGGGCACATGGAGGCAAGCCAGAGAGAGAGAGAGAGATGCCTCTGAGAAACTATCTTTTTATACCCCAATTTTGGGGCCGAAATGTTACCGCCCAGATCTGGAAGTTTCTGGGCTAAAACAAAAGGGATCCAATGGTCCCCATTGTCTGGGATGGGCTTGAATAAAGTTGCAGTTTAAATGTGTCCATTGTCTGTGATGGCTGTCGAATAAAGCTTGGAGTGGTTTGAATGTGTCTTCATTCAACCTGATGGGTTTGAATGGAGTTGTATTACTATGTAAACAGAAACCCATTGTCTGTGGTCAACTGAGACTGCAGTCTCAAGTGGTTACTCCTTGTGCAAACATCCTTGTAGCAGTTTCTGTAAACAAATCGATTGTCTCTGCAGGGAGGGGCTTCCCGAACTGCCTTTGATTGGCAGATTCAAACGGGCTACTCCCCAGTGTAAACAAACAGCTTGTAGGTTACCTGACCTGCCCAATACCACAGGGTGATTGACAGCTCGGGCTCCATTCAAATGCTAATGGCCTGTCTGTCCTTTTTCCTGCTGAAAATTCTGTTTCCATGAGGTTCAAAACTCAAGAGTACATCTCTTTTTTTAATAAAATGTACTATCTTAAAGTGTGCGATTTTCACAAAGTCCTTTGATTCTGGTGTCCAAGTGCTGCTTAGCTCACGGGCTCCTTAATGCAGCCTTTTGCGGTTCTGGGCACATTTTAAAACATTGTCCAACCCAGAGACAATTTAAATCACACAAAGTCTTCGTCCACGATGTGGATTAATATTTCCTGATCTTCGGGGACTGAGAGGATTTTGCGAACCCCTACATTCCCCCTTGGATACTCTCAACTTGCTTGTAGTATCCTCTTGAAGAAGTGAGCAAAATTTTCTGACCCCCTGACAAACAACCATCCCCTGTAGTTACCTATAGCTACCTATCACTGATTCCCCGACCCGTCTATTCCCCTCAAATCTGAGAAAAACCGTGGTATGGTAGGCATTTACAGATACATCAATTACAAAATGTTACAATAAGGGGTCTCATACCTCTGCACCACTTGTTACATTATAACATATTACAAAATGTTGCAATCTTGGTTATACAATGTAATCAAAATGATTCCAAGCATGGAGAGGGTCCTACGCCTTTGCACCACTTGGAACTGTAAAACAAAATACAAAAATCTCCATTAAACATTTGAAACAAAATGCTGAAATAAACCCCGACCATCACGTGCCAATGATGGGTCATGAAATTCGAGTGGGTATTGCTCCTTCCACCCGGGGAGTAAATGTTCATTCCACCCCCCCCCACTTTAATGGTCTTAAACTTTAAAACATACAGAATGGATTTTACAGAACAGTCTGCTCCACCAGCCCCGAGCCATTCCCTTGTCCCTTTGTGGAGGCGGGGTACCCCTCATGTTTCACAGACCGAGGCCGGGGAGTATGGGATCGCGACTCCCAGTCCCTCCCCCTCCCGTCTGCCCTCGACTGGCTGGAGAAAATGATGGGTGCCTGTGTGGCGGCTCTCACTGGCCCCACACTCAAACTTGGATCCCAGATCTGGCCACCCACTCGTCCTTCCCAGCCACACTTACACTCCAACTTTGCCCGTGGGCCCCGGGTGAGTTCCTCCCTTCCCCGAATGCACCCACATGACTTTTGGGTCTCCCCCTCCCCTTTACAATCTTTCCCGGGCCATCACCACCCACTCCTGGGGAACGCGTCCCTATCTGACAAGGCGCCCGCGCTTCCCCACCATGACTCCTCAATAGTGAGGTCTCCCGCAAGTGAAATTCGGTCAGGATAGTGCTGGGTTGGGGCCAGCTGGGCCATCTCTTCCGCATAGGATGAGTAGGCAGGTTCCTCTGGACTCTGTCCGGTTTCTCCCAAAGGTCGCTGCGGGGTCTCCTCCTGGATTTGTCCAGTGGCGAGGTGATCCCCAACATTCTGTATATCTTCATTCGATGCCCAGCTCGGGCTGGGCGAACAGGGCTGCTCCTTTGTCCACTCTCCTGCAAAAGAACTTAAAAGGACATGCAGCCAGGTCTCTCACTGACCTGCTGCCTTAGGTGGAGACATGGTCGGGTCCCTCGGCCTCAGACCAAAACACAAGCATTTGGCACACTTGTAAACTTAAACTTTAAATAAACCCAAAACTAGTAAATTCTAAACTTACAATTTAAAAACCTTAAAAGCAAGCTGTAAACATTGGTAACTTAACACAAAGCTATAATACAAGTGCCGCCCGTCTCCGGATGGCCAGGCTAATCTTTGGTGTCACTGTCGCAGATTGCTGCTGCCTGCCGCGAAGCTGCACTGATTCCAGCTTCTGGTCCCTCGCAGCTTATGGCTGCTGATTGGGGACCTCTGCCCTTTGGCTTCTCCCTGGTTCGGGAGACCGCCCTACTCCACTGTAAAGTGGGTGACCATGCTTTCTTGGGCTGGGGCACCCAAAGAGACCTTCTGAGGGGTGTCTCTGTGGGGGAAACTTTGGCTGATGGACCCTGAGCCTGGGTCACGGCCCTAGCTGGCTGGGAACCTTCTCCCCCTGATGCAAACAACCCACACTGTTTAATATACCTGGCAGTCTGCCGGTACTCCGGGTTTGTCTCCTTTTCGCTACCCACTCCTGTACTGGGGGCAGGTATTCCTTCACCACCCGCTGCTGATGGCTGAAAATCTTCCTCCTCAGGTCCAAAACCTGGTACCAGCTCCTCCCATTTGTCCGCTGCAAGAGGAATTGCTATCCCTTCCTCCCCAGAGTCCCACACCATAGGGGGAACTACTCTAGAAGTGGGCTGGGAAGCTTGTCCCTTTAAACAGGCGACTGCGTCTGCGCGAACCTCCTCCCCGGAGTCCCACGGCAGAGGCTGTGAAACCTCTGTATTCAAACAGGCGACTGCACCTGTGCGGGAAAACTGAAGAGGAGCCACTGGGGTCATGGGCTGGGGAACTGCGCCTGCGCGAACCTGGTGTTGGGAAACCTCTCCCCTCAGGCGCGCGACTGCACCTGCGCAAACCTGGTGTTGGGAAACCTCTCCCCTCAGGTGCGCGACTGTGCCTGCGCGAACCCCTTGTTGGGAAACCTCTCCCGTCAGGTGCGTGACTGTGCCTGCGCGAACCCCTTGTTGGGAAACCTCTCCCCTCAGGCGCGCGACTGCACCTGCGCAAACCTGGTGTTGGGAAACCTCTCCCCTCAGGTGCACGACTGTGCCTGCGTGAACCTGGTGTTGGGAAAACTCTCCCCTCAGGCGCGCGACTGTGCCTGCGCGAACCCCTTGTTGGGAAACCTCTCCCCTCAGGTGCACGACTGTGCCTGCGCAAACCTGGTGTTGGGAAACCTCTCCCCTCAGGTGCGCGACTGTGCCTGCGCAAACCTGGTGTTGGGAAACCTCTCCCCTCAGGTGCACGACTGTGCCTGCGCGAACCCCTTGTTGGGAAACCTCTCCCCTCAGGTGCACGACTGTGCCTGCGCGAACCTGGTGTTGGGAAACCTCTCCCCTCAGGTGCGCGACTGTGCCTGCGCGAACCTGGTGTTGGGAAACCTCTCCCCTCAGGCGCGCGACTGTGCCTGCGCAAACCTGGTGTTGGGAAACCTCTCCCCTCAGGTGCGCGACTGTGCCTGCGCGAACCTGGTGTTGGGAAACCTCTCCCCTCAGGTGTGCGACTGTGCCTGCGCGAACCTGGTGTTGGGAAACCTCTCCCCTCAGGTGCGTGACTGCGCCTGCGCGAACCTGGTGTTGGGAAACCTCTCCCCTCAGGTGCACGACTGTGCCTGCGTGAACCTGGTGTTGGGAAACCTCTCCCCTCAGGTGCGCGACTGCGCCTGCGCGAACCTGGTGTTGGGAAACCTCTCCCCTCAGGTGCACGACTGTCCCTGCGCGAACCTGGTGTTGGCAAACCTCTCCCCTCAGGTGCGCGACTGTGCCTGCGCAAACCTGGTGTTGGGAAACCTCTCCCCTCAGGTGCACGACTGTGCCTGCGTGAACCTGGTGTTGGGAAAACTCTCCCCTCAGGCGCGCGACTGTGCCTGCGCGAACCCCTTGTTGGGAAACCTCTCCCCTCAGGTGCACGACTGTGCCTGCGCAAACCTGGTGTTGGGAAAACTCTCCCCTCAGGCGCACGACTGTGCCTGCGCGAACCCCTTGTTGGGAAACCTCTCCCCTCAGGTGCACGACTGTGCCTGTGCGAACCTGGTGTTGGGAAAACTCTCCCCTCAGGTGCGCGACTGTGCCTGCGCGAACCTGGTGTTGGGAAAACTCTCCCCTCAGGTGCGCGACTGTGCCTGCGTGAACCTGGTGTTGGGAAACCTCTCCCCTCAGGTGCGCGACTGTGCCTGCGCGAACCTGGTGTTGGGAAACCTCTCCCCTCAGGTGCGCGACTGTGCCTGCGCAAACCTGGTGTTGGGAAACCTCTCCCCTCAGGTGCGCGACTGTGCCTGCGCGAACCTGGTGTTGGGAAACCTCTCCCCTCAGGTGCGCGACTGTGCCTGCGCGAACCCCTTGTTGGGAAACCTCTCCCCTCAGGCGCGTGACTGTGCCTGCGCGAACCCCTTGTTGGGAAACCTCTCCCCTCAGGCGCGTGACTGTGCCTGCGTGAACCTGGTGTTGGGAAACCTCTCCCCTCAGGCGCGCGACTGCGCCTGCGCGAACCTGGTGTTGGGAAACCTCTCCCCTCAGGCGCGCGACTGCGCCTGCGTGAACCTGGTGTTGGGAAACCTCTCCCCTCAGGCGCGCGACTGCGCCTGCGCGAACCTGGTGTTGGGAAACCTCTCCCCTCAGGCGCGCGACTGTGCCTGCGCAAACCCCTTGTTGGGAAACCTCTCCCCTCAGGCGCGTGACTGTGCCTGCGTGAACCTGGTGTTGGGAAACCTCTCCCCTCAGGCGCGCGACTGCGCCTGCGCGAACCTGGTGTTGGGAAACCTCTCCCCTCAGGCGCGCGACTGCGCCTGCGTGAACCTGGTGTTGGGAAACCTCTCCCCTCAGGCGCGCGACTGCGCCTGCGCGAACCTGGTGTTGGGAAACCTCTCCCCTCAGGTGCGCGACTGTGCCTGCGTGAACCTGGTGTTGGGAAACCTCTCCCCTCAGGCGCGCGACTGCGCCTGCGCGAACCTGGTGTTGGGAAACCTCTCCCCTCAGGCGCGTGACTGCGCCTGCGCAAACCTGGTGTTGGGAAACCTCTCCCCTCAGGCGCGCGACTGTGCCTGCGCGAACCTGGTGTTGGGAAACCTCTCCCGTCAGGTGCGTGACTGTGCCTGCGCGAACCCCTTGTTGGGAAACCTCTCCCC
Organism: Somniosus microcephalus; assembly: GCF_052327205.1. Taxonomy (NCBI): domain Eukaryota; kingdom Metazoa; phylum Chordata; class Chondrichthyes; order Squaliformes; family Somniosidae; genus Somniosus; species Somniosus microcephalus. Next base: position 136,557,441 of record NC_140988.1, read on the forward strand.
TCAGGTGCGCGACTGTGCCTGCGCGAACCCCTTGTTGGGAAACCTCTCCCCTCAGGCGCGCGACTGCGCCTGCGCGAACCTGGTGTTGGGAAACCTCTCCCCTCAGGTGCGCGACTGCGCCTGCGCGAACCTGGTGTTGGGAAACCTCTCCCCTCAGGCGCGCGACTGTGCCTGCGCGAACCCCTTGTTCAAAAGACTGGGGAATTCCTGTCTCCAGACCAGCGATTGCACATGCGCGGGCAGTCTCTTCACAGGGCGGCTCCTCCCTGGAGCCCCCCAAGCGATTTTCTGTGAATGAACTCGCAGCAGCCTGCAGATTTCTACTCTCAGGCGGCTGTTTCTCTGTTTCTGAACTAGATAACTGGTTCAAATTTAAACTTTGGCCAAAACTTAGGTCCCACTGGGGCGGGGAAGTGTCCCAATTGGTGGGCCGGGCAACTTTTCCCTTGAAACAAGCCACAGTGCCTGTCTTTACAGCCTGTGAACTTGAACTTGTATGGTCAGAGTTATACAATTTACATTGGTTGGCGTGGAACCACTTTGTGCATAGACCATAGGGCTGGTCCTATCAACTATACTATAGGGTCCCATGTAGAGTGGCTCTAAACTTCCCACCCGGTCATAGTTTCTTACCATCACTAGGTCTCCTATCTCCCACTGGTGGCTCTTGCTAGGCTCGAGCAGCAGCCGGCTATTCCGATGTTGCTTCCCCATGCTGTCTGCTGCCTGATCTATGGCCCTCTCTCCTGTGCGGACAGTCAGACCCAGGGATTTAACTTCTTGCTGACCAATCTGCGCCTTCTTGGGGTTGACTTTAAACCCCTTTCTCTGCAGCAGCTCCAGCAGCTCAGCCAGCAGTGGGCCATGCTCCCTGACCGAGTCGGTAAATAAGAGCAGGTCATCCACATACTGCAGTAACTGAGTGGGCTGACTGAACTCTTTTAAACTATCCTTCATGCATTGGTGGAAGGTGCTGGGGCTGTTGTGGAAACCCTGTGGCAGACAGGTCCAGGTATACTGCTGTCCCTTAAAGGTGAAGGCAAACTTATATTGGTCCTCCCGTTTTAAAGGGATGGACCAGAACCCATTCGAAATGTCCAGCACCGTGAATGTGTTCGCGGATGCTGGAATACTGCTAATAAGGTTAGCCGCTGCTTCTACTGTGGGGGCACACGCGGGGATATTGCTGTTAAGCACCCGATAGTCCACCGTGGCTCTCCATGAATTGCCCGGTTTCCTAACCGGCCAAAGTGGAGAATTAACATGTGTGGCTATGGGCCTCAACACTCCCTGTTTAACTAAGGAGCTGATGGGTGCCTCCATGTCGGGTTCTGCCTCCTTGGGGAAATTGTACTGCTTCTGTGGTCGGGCCATGGGGTCCCCGTCTATTTTAACCTCAAACCCTGTGATCCTCCCACAGTCGTGTTTATGGGTGGCAAAGGCTGTGAGGTTTGCCTGCACGACTGCCTGCAGTGCCTCCGGGACACCATTTACCATGAGCCCGAGGTCGTAACCTTCTTTGGGCTTCACAGTACACAAGGTCCCTTTACCCTCCTTGGCCGGGATGACCACTACACCTTCTTCCCTGTCTGTGCTAGCCCCCCAAAGGCAATGGTTGCGGAGATCCACAAGGATCCCGTGGCCCACCAGGAAGTCGGCTCCTAGGATTCCCTTTCCTTCCTCCTTATTCCACTTTGCCAGGATGCACATCCACTTAGTTTGGAGCATGCCCAGACGGACTGAGAGGGGTCTGGAGTATACCCCCACCTGCTCCTGACCGGTGAATCCCGATAGTATGTATGGAACCCCGTTAGACAGAGGTGAGGTGGTGGGATTATCCATATGGATCACAGTGCATGATGCCCCCGTATCTAATAGATAAGTCAATTCAATTCAATTCAATTCAAATCGCTTTATTGGCATGACAAGTTACATCTTATGTTGCCAAAGCATCGGAAAACATTCATGTTTGTTCACAAAAATACAGATCTATCCATACAGTGTATAAACAGATATATCCCTGAGTGTATAAATATATACTTTCATATAATTTATATATACTCTTTTCTTATATTTACTGGTTGTCCCTCTGTTTATGGCAAGCTGTAACACAGTGTGCCGCTAGTGTTATGCAATTTCTCTCTTCCCCTAGTAGGTATGGGAGTTTTTGGTCGTCATTCAAATTTCTGAATTCCGGGCATATTTTTGTGAATTTTGGGTAGAAATTCTCCCTTATGCCCTGATATTTTCTACAAGCTGTGAGGAAGTGCATCTCTGTCTCCACCACTCCCTGACTGCAGTGAGAGCATATCCTGTCCTCTCTTGGTAGCCGGGTCTGTCTGTGTCTACCTTTTTCGATTGCCAGGTTATGTTCACTAAGTCTGTACATTGTCAAAGTTTTTCTCAGTTTGCTATCCTTTACCATGGTCAGGTAACCTTCTGTAACCTTCTCTACCTCCACCTGTACGAGCGGTCTCTTCCATTCATCGTACCAGAGATTACACAGATGGACAGGCTGCGTGGGCTCCAGTCATTGTGGGGAGGCAAAGGTGGGCGAGGGGGCTGCAGCACCACTGATGGCTGCTACCTTTCCCTGATTGGCCCTGAGGAAAGATTTTATCGACTCCATGGCGGACTCGACTGTATCGGGAGGAGTTTCTGTCTCTGCCTTCTGAGTTGGGGCTGCGGGGGTCCTGACTTTATCATCTCTCCCAGGCTTTATACAATCCCTGCGCCAGTGGCCCTCCTCCCCGCACCTGTAACAAGTGACCTTGTTCTGGGAAGGACGGCTCCCCTCCTGGCGCCACTCTTTCTTGTATTGAGCCCCAGGTTTAACCTCGTGGACCATACCCTTTTGCTGGGGGGTCCCACTATTCCTACCATTCCTATATGCTACCGTGAGCTGCCAGATTACAGTCTCTTCGGTTGCTAGGGGGTCTCAGTGGTCAAACCAAGTATCAGCCTTTGCTTTTATCTGGGGCAGGCAATTGGACACCAGGCAACGAAGCCATTGGATCCGCTGCCGTTGGTTCAGGTGTGCCCTATTTTGTCCCCCCATACACGCGCTGTTGCAGACTGGCCACAGCCTGTCTGCAAATGCCTATGGGGTCTCCCCTTCCTTCTGCAGTGTTTTCCCTATGCGATCGAATGGACTGCTGTCGTTCGCACCCATGGCTTCCAGTATTTCCTCCTTTAGGTCCTCAAAACCCTTCTGCCCTCTATTAGCCTCATCTGAAAGGGTCTGATAGAGCTTACTGTCTACAGAGAAAAGCAACATTTTGGCTTTCTCTTTGTCATCACAGCCGTTAGCACAAGCTGCCTGTTCTATCCCTTGGAAGTGCACTGAGAGGTCTCCCTTTTCGGAGAGCAGGGGAATATGTTTCACCAGGCCTCTGAGCTGTGGGGTATCATAGGGTACCAGATAGGTATGCTGAACAGCCACTGGGTCATTATTGTTCATGGGCGCCACATAAATACTGTGGCTAGAAGAGCAGGTCAGAGGCTGGGTATTCTGCAGCGAGTGTCTCACCTCCTGATTCTCCAATGCCTTTCCACCATCTACAAAGCACAAGTCAGAAGTGTGATGGAATACTCTCCACTTGCCTGGATGAGTGCAGCTCCAACAATACTCAAGAAGCTCGACACCATCCAGGAAAAAGCAACCCGCTTGATTGGCACCCCATCAACTACCTTAAACATTCACTCCCTCCACCACCGGCGCACCGTGACTGCAGTATGTACCATCTACAAGATGCACTGTAGCAACTCGCCAAGGCTTCTTTGACAGCACCTCCCAAAGCTGCAACCTCTACCACCTAGAAGGACAAGGGCAGCAGACACATGGGAGCACCATCACCTCCAGGTTCTCCTCCAAGTCACACACCATCCTGACTTGGAAATATATTGCTGTTCCTTCATCGTCGCTGGGTCAAAATCCTGGAACTCCCTCCCAAACAGCACTGTGTACCTTCACCACAGGGACTGCGGGGGTTCAAGAAGGTGGCTCACCACCACCTTCTCAAGGGCAATTAGGGATGGGCAATAAATGCTGGCCTTGCTAGCGACACCCACATCCCAGGAATGAATAAAAAATAAATAATAGCAAATTCTAAGGAATTGTTTTAGACAGATCAAACGTGTGTAACATAATTTTTTTGTTTGTTCTCAGGATTTGGATGATGCTGGCAAGGCCACAATTATTGGCCATTCCTAGTTGCCCTGATAAGGTAGTGGCTTCTTTGACAGCACCTCCCAAACCAGCAATGAAGGAATAGCAATATATGTCCAAGTCAGGATGGTGAGAGACTTGAAGAGTTTGCAGGTGAAGGTGTTCTCATGACATTGCTGCTCTTGTCCTCTTAAGTGGTAGAGGTCTCAGAGGAGGGAATTGCTGTCAATATAATTGCTGCAGTGCATCCTATAGATCATACATACTGCAGCCACAGTGTGCCAGTGGTGGTTATTGAGCCCTGTGGTAGGATCACCGATCAAGCTAATTGTTCTGTCCTGAATGGTGTTGTTGCAGTTGCAACCATCCAGGTGAGTATTACATCACGTGCCTGATTTGAGCATAATGCAGGCTACAATGTTAGCCTACAGCTGAACCAGGATAACATCCAGGCTTGTGCTAACAGGTGACATGTAACATTTGTGCCACATAAGTGCTAGGTGATGACCATCTTAAATTAGAGACAGCCCAGCCATCTGACTTTTATATGGTGAGAGACTTTGAAGGGTCAGGATGCAAGCCACTTACTGCAGAGTATCCAACCTCTTCCCTGCTCTTGCAGCAACAGTATAGATATCACTGGTCCAGTTATGCTTCTGGTCAGCGGTGATCCCTTAAATGTTAATGGTGGGTACTGTTAAGGTCATGGAAGGTGGCTGGGCTGTCTCCAACTTAAAATGGTCACTACCTAGCCCAGGCCCAGCTGTAGGCTGACATTATTAGTGAAGTTGTGAATGGAGCTGAACACTGTGGAATCAAAAGCAAACAACCTCAATACTGACCTTATGACAGAGAGAAGGTCATTGATGAAGCAACTGAAGATGGCTGGGCCATAGAAATTTCCCTGAGGAATTCATGCAGAGATGTTCTGGGCTGTGATGACTGGTTTCCAACAACCACAGCAATCTTTCTTTATGTCAGGTATGACTCCAACCACTGAAGGGTTCTCCCTTTGACCCCAATTAACTTCAGTTTTGCTAAGCTTCCTTGATGCTATACTTGGATGAATGCTACCTTTGTGTGTCAGGCCAGCTGCTCTAACTTCCCCTTTGGCTTTCAACTCTTGCGTCTATGGCTGGATCAAGACTATGACAAGATTTGGAAACTGAACTGAACATCAGTGAGCAGGTTATTGGTGAGTATGTTTTGGTTGATGGCATTAATGCTGACTCCTTCCATCACTTTACTGATGATTGGGAGGAAGCTGTAGGATGGTAATTTGCCACGTTAGATTTATCCTGTAATTTTGTGAACAGGACATACCTGGGCAATCTTCCACATTGTTGGGTAGTTGCCATTGTCAAAGCTACACTGGAAGACCTTGTCTAGAGGGAATGGTTAGCTCTGGTGTACAGGTCTTCAGCACTACTGCCAGGAACTATCAGGGCATGTAGACGTTCCTGTGTCCAGTGCACTCAGCTGCTTCTTAATATCAAGTGAAGTGAACCAAATTGGTGGCATCTATGATGATGGGGATCTCAGGAGCATGCCGAGTAGGATCATCCACGCAGCACTTTTGGTGGAAGATGCTTTCAAACACTTGAGTCTTGTGCTCTTGCGCTCACAAACTGGGCTCCATCATGGATGGAGATGTTCATGGAGTCTCATCCTGTTAGTTACTTGGTTATCCAGCACCATTCTTGACTAGATGCTCTGATCCATTTGTTGTGAGACTAATTATCTCTGTCTATGGTCTGCTGCTTTCGGTGTTTAGCGTACAGTGAGCCATGTGTTTATACCATGTGTTTAGCCTTCACTAGGTTTATTCCTGATTCTAAGATATGCCTGGTGCTGTTCCTGGCATGCCTTAAACACCTCTCATTGAACCAGGGCTGGTCTCCTGGCTAGACAATGATCAAACAGTTAGTGATGTGGCAGGCCATGAGATTACACAGACTGTGGTGGTATAAAATTCTGCTGTTGATGAACCACAGCATTTCAGTGATGTCCAGTTTTTGGCTGCTTGATCTATCCCTAGTTTGTCCCACTTAGCACAGTGGTAGTGCCACATTACATGGTGGAAATGAGACTTTGTCTTCACAAGGACTGTGCAGTGGTCCCTTCTACCAATGTTATTTAGGATAGATGTATTTCTGCCAGGTAGGTTGGTGTGGATGAGGTCAAGTAGGTTACTTCATTGTGTTGGTTCCTCACCACCTGGCACAGGTCCAATCTAGCAGCAATGCCCTTCAAACATGGCCAGCTCAGTCAGTGGTGTTATTACTGAGCCACTCTTGAAGGTGAACATTGATATCCCCCATCCAGAGGACATTCTGTGCCCTTGCTTCTCTCAGATCTTCCTCCAAGTGATGTTCAAATGGAGGAGTACTGATTGGGCTCATGAAGAGGGGTGGTAGATGGTGATTAGCAGATTTCCTTTGATTTGAAGCTATGAGACATTGTGTGGTCCAGAGTCAATGTTGAGGACTACTAGAGCCATTCCCACCCAATTGTATATCACTGTGCCCCTACCTCTGGTAAGTCAATCCTGCCAGTGCAATAGGACATGCCCAAGAGTGGTGATGGAGAACCCGGGGATCTTGGGTAATATATATTGTTCCATGAGTACAACGATATCAGGCTGTTGCTTGACTAGTCTGTGTGACCGTTCTCCCAACTTGGACAGCAATCCCCAGATGTTGGTGAGGAGGATAATGCAGGGCTGAGATTACCTTAGTCTAATGGTGATACGATGCCTGGGTCATTGCCATTAGGTCTGTCTGATTTTATTATTATTGACATTTATTTCATGATTATTTTTCTTGTGCTAGCCCACAAATGACTAGATTTATTGAATTCAATTTCAGAACTTGCCATAGTGGGAGTTGAGCTCAGTACTTCTGGATTGCTGGTCCAGTAACACAACTACTTGTCTATCAGATCTTTGGAACCAACAGAGAGAGGAGACTTTTATCCCAAACCTAAGCTGAATTTAACTCAGATCCCAGAGGTGAAAGGATTGCAAACTAACACTACTCGACCACCCAGTTCTCTGCTGGCTAATAATTAAAACTGTCAGTATTGATATTCCTTTCTCTGACCAGGCAAGGGGCCAATGTGACATTTGTGCTCATAATAACCATTTTTCAGAAAAAAAATGCAATCTTATAGAAAGGGCATGTTTAACAACGGCAATGTGTGTGGGCTGTTCCTCCCTTGTGTTCCAGCATAATAACAATGCATTTAAACTTAAACATCCACGAGGCAGTGCATAATCTTGTTTTGCACCACTGAACAAATACATGTTTAATGCTGTGGGGCTGTGGATATCGGTTACTGTCTGTATTAATGCTAACACATTGAAAAGATTATATGTTTCTTGAACATTTCTGTATACTATTACCAGACACTATTGATTTTTAAAGGTAAACTTAAACTTTATTTTTTTCCTGTTTTCTTTCCCTTCTAATCTCAATAGATCCAACTGATGGCCAAGAGAGCATGTGACTGACTCACTTCCAGGTCTCTGCTCTTAAAGCACCTATCTTGTAACGTACAAGACTAGCCTGAAACTCCTCCCTCAGATTTTGTCTCCTTCTCTGTGGTGGAGCACCTGTCAACTGCTCAGTACCTCCCCACGCCAGTATACCTGAGATCAGTATCTCAGTGAATTTGGGGATCAAGCCAATATCCAAATAACCCCACCACCATGCTCCGATGCTCCACCATATTGTGCCTCTGTGGAACTGTCAGTTTAAGAACAATTTAGATTGTATAATTACATCTGGAGTATTGTTTGTGTGATTGTATCTATTATGTACATAGCTGAAGTGCTCAACAAATAGGTACTGCACACAATCTGCAAGATCCTTTTAGATTAAGTTTTGTTTCATAAACCACATTCATTTGGGGCCGTTCAGTATAGATAGTTTCTATTATATATCTAACATCCACTGCAGTCCCTCCCAACCTTTCTCAGCCAGCTAACCATCGTAGCAGTGAAATATTCTCCATGTTAATGACAACCGTATTATCTTATTTCCATCAGAGGTGCTTATTTATAAAGGATTGTTATTCTTGCTCAAATTCCTACATTTTGGTGACATTAAATAACTTGCACCATCACAGCATAACTATGACAGTGTAAATGAAAACGAAAAGGAAAAGCTGCTAAAACAATCCTCTTTCAAAAGCTTTGAAACTTTGCAAGGACCTTTTTGAGAAGTCCTGCCTCAATGCTGTGCAAATCATAGGTGTTAGATACTATATGAGTAAAATTATCAGTATAATTACAAACATCACAGAACTAAATAACTTGGATGCCTTTCAGTGTTATATAAATCTGAAACCAGTCCAAGGCTGAACTATGAGAACCACAGCAATCCAAACATGTGTTCACTGATAAGCAAGACAATGGCTTCCAAAGCACTTAACAGTTTTCAGTTAATATCAAGGTTAAATATTAATCTTTGTATACTGAAATAATAAAGAATGACGTTATTACACTTGGAAACTTTATTCCAAGATTTCTATGAGTAAAGAAACATTGTGTGTGAGGTGGCTCAGTATTGCCACACATTTGCACTATAGCATGGGAGCTGACAACAGCTGACGTGTTTCTCCCAAAGGTATCTGTAGGAAAAATCAGAGGAATGTTAACAAGCAACACTCTCTCACATGGACTATTAGTGGCTAGCTGAGGCCCAGACCATGGGAAGAGGCTTGAATGTGGTATCTGCCATCGGTTTGGTTAAAGATTATACCATGAAAGAAACATGATTGGTGGATGATTGAAAAAAAGGCTTCTGTATATGTCACAGACTCTGCTTTATAGATTACCATGCTTTTTTGTGATAATCGCTACCATTTCAAAGGAAATGTGGTAGTGTAGCTCAAGTCTACATTAATTGTAGTAAGCAAATTAGTGCAAAGGGGAAATTGTTAGTTCCATGGATACGCATCATTATGAGGTCATAATACAGAAAAGCTGCAGCTTCTGATCACAGAAAACAAGGTTCATTTACCGAAACTGTTGTTAGATCATTAAGATCATGAAGAAGATATTGCTAAAAACCTGAAACTGTAACAACAGTGCACATCAAAATGATGCATTAATGTACATGTAATTGTGGTAAAGGAATGGAATAGCTCATTATATGGCAAACAGAACAGCAATCAACTAAAGCTGAAATATTATTAGCATAGCTTAACCTAACAAAGCACTATTACAACAGCAACCTGAATTTATATAGCGCCTTTAATGTAACAAAACATCCTGAGGCTCTTTCCAGATGGGTGTAAGGACATGGACACTGAGCATGAAGAGAGAGATTAGGAAGGGTGATTGAAAACTTGGTTATTGGAGCAAGGGGAAAGGACAATAACAGGAGTCCAGAAACAGAACAGCAGAACATTTGAGGGAGGTTATAGGGATGGAGGAGCTTGCAGAGGCAGAGTGGGGCAGGACCTAGGAGGAAATTATAGACAACAACGAAGATGTTAAAATTAACAGTATAGGTTATTGAGAATGGGGATGACAGACAAGTGAGAGTTAGAGCAGTACCAAGCTGGAATTTATGGAGGGAGGAGGGTGGGATTAAATTAGTGATAGTTTGAACTGTTTGGGGAATATTTCCACAGGATTCTCCTGCTGTAACTAAGGTGGATGATCAGTGGAAGCCCCAGAGAAACAGCATAAATGGATATATTTAGCCATTTACACAGTTTCTCCGGTGGGTTCTGCCAATCTTCCATTGACGTTATGACAGAAAATTGGAAGAACCCCACAGAAGTTCCAGGCATTCCATTGTATCAAGCATACTAAGTATCCTTCCCTATTCCCACTTACACTGAAATATCATAATGTAATGGTTTAGTACAAAAGGAAGATATTCATATTTTAAGAAATAAGCCATTTCAAAATAGAGAGAAGCAAGCTATTATTTGGGAAAAGGGAACTTAATGACTTCTTGCTGAAACTACTGCTAGATTGAACAGATGTATTTATGGATGAGAATAGGATGTGAAATAGCACATTAACCAAATGACTCAGGAGAACAATTACACCCAACAATACAAAGGCTAAGATTTGGCTTGTAGATTGTAGACATAATTCCAAGAAAGCTTTAGAATGATTTGGAGAACCCACTACTCCATATATTGATGGCAGTCAGTTGAGAGCTGTGGATTATTATACACCTGAGTTTTACTCCCTCCATTGCTGCAATGATGGTCTTTAGGAGAAGATATGGGGATGGGTAAAGTGGAGAATCCATCTTTGGAGAACCCAGCCTTGGCTGGTTGCCTGGCTGAATGGATGTTAGGCATAGAGAAAGCGAATTTCTCATTTTTTATTAAAGTAATTTTATTTTTTTTCCAACACTCCATCTTAAATTGATAATATTAAAGGAGATCAGAGTGTCTCTTGAGTGAGTCAGACTATAGAGGTCGAGAGTAATCTCTCTGTTGTGAGGACACTATTGCCCCATCAGTGCACATACACATAGGCCGCAATTTTTCCAGCGCTCAGAGGGTGGGTTTGGAGGCGAGTCAGAGATTAAATTTATTTTGATTGATGGCGGGTTCCGACCACGCCGTCAACCTGCCTCCATGCAAATTTGCCAAGTGCCGGCTCGGGGAGTCCCAATCGGACCCGCCACCAAGCAGCGGGAGAGGTACTTAAGGCAGTTAACAGCTTGTTAACTGCTGTAGGATTCTCAAAATTTACAGATCCCCCATTACGAAAGAAAAACCATATTAAAGTGATTTTGGACCTCTGCTAAAAACTTCAGGAGTGATAAAAGGACATGTTGGGCCTAAAAAGGAGATTCAAGAGCAGAAATCAGACTTGGCATTTTAAAAGGACATGTTCAGGCATGTTTTGAGAAAAAGGCTGCAACAAAGAATTTGGGATCTACCTATGCAGTAGCCAGTTTGAGTATTCGAGGTAATCAAACTGTCTGGGGGAACTGTAAACATCACTCAGCCCCTATCAAGAGATTTACATGCTGACAATAAGACCCACGAAAGAACAGCCTCACAGAACCCATCAAAATCATGCTTAAACCAAATTACTTAGCCAACCTACAAAGAATCTCAGGCCCCACAGGAAACTCAAAGCTTGAGGACAATTCACTACAATTAGATAAGAGCTCAATAGCTAAGTAAAACCATCCCGAAACTACGTCTCACATTTTTAACTACTTCAACAACTCAGGAAGCCATCTCAAAACCGCTTAAACAATTTACACAACTTAATATTAACGAGCCCGCCAAAATCTAACAAAAGACTTGAACAGATTTGGCATGCAGATTAGCAGGCCTCGTTTTGTATAATTGGGGGCCTGTTCAACAGTTAAACAGTAAGTTCAAGTTCAACAAGGCGGAGCACAGTTCAGTACAGAAACATCACTCAGGAAACAGCAACAGTTCCAAGTTTAAGGAGATCCATCACCGAGCAACATCGAGGTCGAGGAGCAAACATCTCGAAGCAGTTTTCTCTTGAAGAAGTAGCACACCAACGGACACCTCGCGGCACCAAGGACCCCACGAAACAACCAACCGAATATCACCCACAGCCAACCGGGTAATACTGGGCCACCGCGACCAACGAAAAACCAACTTGGAAGAAACCGAAGATTCTGCAAGTTTTTCCATCCTACAATCTATTCTGACTTACCCCTGTGTAAGATTTTATCCAAAAGACTCTAGGCCCTATTTCTAGCTAAAGAAAATTGGGTTCTCATCTGATAGATCCAATACGCACCCTAACGTATCAGTGGACTTGCGAAGACTGACCAGCTACGCAGGTGAAGTCCTCTACCGCATCCGGGGTATGGCAAGCCCCAACCGACACATCTAGTGAACCCCTAAATCGTGAACCAGCTCAACTGTCAAGAAGTCGTTTTGGTGAGCATTATCCCTGGTGCTTTAGTGCCTAACTTAGCTAGTAAGGTGGGATTGGGAGGGGTGAGAGATTTGTCTACTGTGATTTTTCCCTCGTGTATTTCAATGTGTTTCCCCATTTTACTAGAGTGTTATTATTGTGTTGTATTTTCTTTCTCAAATAAAAATCAAAGTTCTTGCACCAAAATCAGTTTGTCTGCTGCACTTTTATCACAACCCCCAAATAAGTCCAAGGTCTAGAACCAAGGGAGTGGGAGCAATTTGAACTGTTCATAAGTTAGAGGTGAAGCTGACCCCAAACACCACCCCCTACATAATGGCGACCGCGGCAGGAGCTTGGCAAAAGGGATGTGATGCAGTAGGCACTGTTTTTGAGGAGAGAACTAAGATGGAAGAGAGGATTTCCTCTTATGTGTTGAAGAAAGTAAATATAACAAAGAAATGGGTGCTCAATCTGTTGCGCACTGAGCATCCGATGGACGCTGCAGCCAAATGGACTGAGAGCAAAGATCATAAAAAGTCAGTGGAGCAGGCCATATGGTTGGCCTGCCCCCAGCGACAGATCCAGCTTTTAGATAAGCGCATTGAGGCACTAACAGAAGAGCGGCAGGAATCAGCTCAACTGTCTCAAGCAAGGGCTCTAGCAGGGGAAAGGTTGTTAGCAGAACTAACCTCCCAAAACCAGGAAAAGATGCAGATAGTAGAGAAACATAGAAACAGACAGGAATACTTTTGGTGTCAGGTCACTGAAGCTAAAAACAGTGAACTAGTGTTGTGGGAAGAGAACGCCCGCCTTGCCAGGCAAGTAAAAGAACAGGAGGAGAGGTTGAGAGATGTACAGGCAGCTTACAAGATAGCAAGCACTAGGGGGTTTGAGGCGGGAGATCACAGCCCCTGTCAGAAGCAGATCAATAGTTTAAACCTTACTCTGTCCAGGGCAAAAGGCATGGTGTGCCTAATAAGCCCGGGTGCGGCCCGGGTGGACCTGGAAGTAGAAGGGGAAACTGTTTGGACGCCACCTGTGGCGCCGGGGACCAACCCGGTTGGGCAGCAGGAGGGACGAACGATTTGTGAGGCTGGCAGGGAGTGCACACCACCACCACCTGTGGCGCCGGGCTTTAACTCGGTTTGGCAGCAGGGAGGGGTGGGTGAACCAATGCAGGAAACGTCGGAGCCGGGGCCGATGTGCCCGGTCCGGCAGCAAAAGTTTAGCCCGCCCAGCGGTGGTGGGGGTCAGGGACCACTTGAAAGTCAATTCATGGTTCCCCATGGTACCCAACAGCTTAGGGCTATGATAAGCCACCTGAACAAATTTACCTAAAAGGGAGACCCCTCGGTCCACTTCTTGGAAGTGGAACAGGCAGCAGGCAGCAACGAGTGCGATGTCTCCGAGATGGCCAAAATGCTCCTTTTCTCTCTGGATGGCAAGTTGTACCAGTCCCTCTCTTTGGAGAGCAAGAAAGGGCAAGGTGGGTATGCTGCCATCCGGGAGGAAGTTCTGGAGGCCATGGGTATGAACGATGGTAGTCCTTTCTCCCGGGTGGAGAAGACAACACAGTTAGCAGGGGAGACCCCACAGGCTTTCGCAGACAGGCTGTGGCCTGTGTACAGGAGTGCCTGTAATGGGGAGCTCAACCGGGCTCACCTGAATCAGGATGAGCTGGCCAACTGGCTCCGAAGCCTGGTGGCAAACAGCTTGCCATGAATCAGGGCCAAGGCCGAGCTGTGGTTTAACCCAAAAGGCCCCCAGGTCACCGAGGAGACAGTGGTCAGACAACTGACCCTGGCTTACAGCAATGGTAGAGGGGTAGAAGAACACCCACCAAAACGAAAGGTTCATGAGATGAAACCAAGTCAGAATAAGAAGGAATAGCACCAGGAAGGGGGTAACCCTTCCGATACGAAGCGTAAATGCTTCGGGTGCGGGAAAAGTGGGTATTGGAGAAGGGACTGTAGGAATCCGTGGAAGGATAGCGTAGGGAAGAACTCCCAAGCTCCTGCCCCAAAAACAGAAACATCGACCTCTTCCCCCACGCTTGAATCAATAGTGGCTGCGGTCTGGGTTTTATTAAATGGCCCAGGGAAGGTAGCCACCGCCACTGGAGTTTTAACCCCATCTGATCCACCCAACCCAGACTTATGACTGGAACCAGCGCAGCCTGTCTACCTGTGTCCCCTTGAATATGATGCATGGAAGAGACCGCTTGTTAAGATGGCGGTGGAAAAGGTGAAAGGGACCAACCAGAGATCAGGCCATCTTAGACTGGGTATTATGTAATGAGAAAGGATTAATTAGCAATCTTGTTGTACGAGGCCCCTTGGGTCGGAGCGACCATAATATGATCGAATTCTTCATTAAGATGGAGAATGAAGTAGTCGACTCAGAGACTAGGGTCCTAAATTTAAATAAAGGAAACTACGATGGTCTGAGGCACGAGTTGGGTAGGATTGATTGGGGAATGTCACTCAAAGGGTTGATGGTGGATAGGCAATGGCAAACATTCAAAGACCGCATGGATGAACTACAGAATTTGTTCATCTCAGTTTGGCATAAAAATAAAACAAAAAAGTGACTCAACCGTGGCTAATGAGGGAAATTAGGGATAGCATAAGATCCAAGGAGAGGACATATAAATTGGCCAGAAAAAGCAGTAAACCTGAGGATTGGGAGCAGTTTAGGATTCAACAAAGGGATTAATTAAGAAAGGGAAAATAGAATATGAGAGTAAGCTTGCAGGGAACATTAAAACTGACTGTAAAAGCTTTTATAGATATGTGAAGAGAAAGAGATTGGTGAAGTCAAGCGTAGGTCCCTTGCAGTCAGAATCAGGGGAATTTATAATGGGGAACAAAGAAATGGCAGACCAATTAAATACATATTTTGGTTCTGTCTTCACAAAGGAGGACACAAATAACCTCCCAGAGATGTCGGGGAACATAGGGTCTGATGAAAGGGAGGAACTGAAAGAAATCAGTATTTGGAGCGAAATGATGTTAGGGATATTGATGAGATTGAAGGCCGATAAATCCCCAGGGCCTGATAATCTACATCCTAGGGTACTTAAGGAAGTGGCCCTAGAAATAGTAGATGCATTGCTGATCATCTTCCAACATTCGATGGAATCGGGAACAGTACCTGTTGTGTCTCCTTGTGTTCTTATACTATATATATTACAGACACTTTTAGTTCATTTTTAGTTAGTGCTTTTTACTTAGCTGTATTTGCTTTGTTTCAGTGCTGCCGCACTGTGCGGAGTGATACAAGATGTCCGACGCTGCACTGTGCACTGCCCGTGCACAGTGTGCCACATAGCAATATAACTACACCATACCAAAGTAGTTTCATTTAATGATGTGATACAATAACAATGTAACATCCCTCTTTCTCAAAAAACTAAAACCTGAAATTTAACAATTTAAATTAACAAATATTATATCTAAACTATTATTATCAACTACAAAGAATCGTGAGTTTTTTTTATTCGCGATATCGCTCAGGTGGTTGGACGTTGTCCCTCCATCTTGTGGATTTGGTGGTGACCATTCCTCTCTGCGGTGTTTTGGTGTGTTCCAACCTCGTTGTTGTTGTTGCTGTCGCCTTTGGAGTTGGAGTGTGCATGCTCGTGGTTGTTTGATTTCTAACGCTTGTTTCTGGTGTTGTACTGCTTGTGGTTGTTGGTGTTGTCAATGTTGCTGGTGTTGTCTGCTGCTTATCAAGTTCAGGTGAAGGTCTGATGTGGAGTCTGTTCCGTCTGTATTGGTTACCAGGTTCAGTCTTTACAAAGTAGGATCTTGGAGTATCAGCTTTTCCAATGACCTTGGCTGGATTCCAGGTTTTCAACACCGGGTCTTGCACATGCACTGATTGTCCATTCAGCAATTCTGGTAGCGTCTTTGCGTGTTTATCATAATGTTTGCTTCCTACGATTTGTGCTTCTGCCAGCTTTTGTCTGAAGTCCTCCTGGTCCTGGGGAGGATGTACTTTTGCTGGTAGTGTAGTCTTAAACTTCCTCCCATTCAGCAATTCCGCAGGTGATTTCATGTCTGCTTTCAGTGGTGTTGATCTGAGTGATAGGAGGGCAAGGTCTTGGTCTTCCCCCATCTCACTACTATTGATGAGAGTTCTCTTGACAGTCTGGATCTGTCTTTCGATGAACCCGTGTCCCCTTGGGAAATGTGGGGATGAGGTTACTATTTTGAACCCATACTTTTCTGCCAGAGCTCTGAATTCACTCGATGTGAACTGGGTTCCATTGTCACAGATTACCTTTTCCGGGATTCCTTGTTCAGCAAACAAGCTTTTTGCAATCCTGGTGGTGGTTGTGGCTCTCAAGTCTTTCATCCTTCTCACAAAAGGAAACTTGGAATAGTAATCTGCCACTATGAGATACCATTCTTGATTGCACATGAAGAGATCTGCCCCAACAGTGTGCCATGGTCTTGATGGTATTTCACTAGGTATCATCTCTTTCTGTTGTGCATTTCTGTATTTCTGGCATATACCACATGCAGAGGCCATCTGTTCGATATTTTTGTACATGCCTATCCAGTATACAGCTGATCTGGCTCTCAGCTTGCATTTCTCCATTCCCATGTGGCCTTCATGTATGAGATGGAGAAGTTGTGTCTGCATCGTCTTTGGCACAATGATCCTCAATCCAGCAAGGAGAATACCGTCTTCTACTGCAATATCATCTTTAATCGTCCAGTATTGATGAATTGTTGCTTGTACCTGCTGGATTCTCTCTGGCCACCCCTGTATTACTTGTTGTGTGAGTAATTGCAACTCCTCATCTTTGCTAGTCTCATCTCTGATTTGACTGAGCTTTGTAGGGGTAACATTCACTAGGTGGTGGATTTTTACTGTTAGGCCCGCCACCTCGTGTTTCTCATATGGTGACAATCGAGACAACGCATCTGCTAGCACCATTTCCTTTCCTGGCTTATATTTAAGCGTGAAGTCATAGTTTTGGATCCTTAGAATTAGTCTTTGCAGTCTTGCAGGCGCTTTGCACAGATTCTTCTTATAGATCTGTTCTAGTGAACGATGGTCACTCTCTATTGTAAATCGCCTGCCATATAGGTATGGATGGAATTTCTCGCATCCGTACACTACTGCTAATAGTTCTCTTTCTATGTTGGCATATCTCATCTCGGCTGACGTCAAGGCCTTTGATGCGAAAGCTATCGGCTTTCCTTCCTGCACCAGAGCTGCCCCTAGTCCTCTGGTAGAAGCGTCTACTTGCAGAGTGACTGGTTTTCTTCTGTCATAATATGACAGACTTGTTTCTTTGCACAACAGTTCTTTAAGTTGTTTGAAGTTCCTTTCGTGTGATTCAGACCACTGGTATTCGGCGTCTTCTTTCAATAGCTCTCTGAGATTTGTTGTATGTTCCGACATGTGTGGGATGAAAGAACTCATGTATTGGACCAATCCGAGGTAACTCCTCAGCTCTTTCTTGTCTTTGGGTGGTTTCATTTCAGCAATCGTCGCAACCTTCACTGGATTTGGCTTGACTCCCTCTGGTGTATAAATCATACTGAAGAATTGGCATTCCTTGACTTTAACTATGCACTTATCTGCATTTAACTTGATGCCAGCCTTCCTGGTACTCTCCATGGCCTCATGTAGGTGCATGTCATGGTCTCTTTCATTTGCTCCATAGATCTGAATATCATCAGCTATTCCTATAGCTCCTTCACAGCTTCTGTATGTCTCATCTATTTTCTGTTGAAAGATATCTTGACTGACCTTTAACCCGAATTGTAGCCGCAGGAATTTGTAACGCCCAAATGGTGTGTTGAATGTTGTCAGTGTTGTTGATTCCTCATCCAACTTCACGTTCCAATATCCATTTCTGGCATCTGGTTTTGAGAAAACCTTGGCTCCTGCCAGTGATGGCGTAATCTCCTCTAGCGTTGGGGTGGGATAGTGGTCCCTCTTTATCACCTGGTTTAGATCTTTGGGGTCCAACCATATTCTGAGACGCCTGTTTGGCTTTTCTCGTACCACAATTGAGTTTACCCAGTCTGTGGGTTCAGTGACCTTTGCGATCACTCCCTTTTCTTCCATCTCCATTAGCTCTCTTTCAAGCTTTGTCTTCAGCTTGATGGGTACTTTTCGTGGAGCATGGATAATGGGCTTTACCTCTGGATCGATGGTGATGTGGTATTGGAAATCTCCGAAACATCCCACTGTATCATCGAAACATTCTGGATACATGTCTATCAAGTCTTTTTCACTCTTGATTTGTGGGCGGTTCTCCAGTGGGGTGTTGCTGTCTATCTTCAGTGGCGTTTCCGTCAGCTCGTGATGCACTGAGATCAATCTCAACTTCTCGCAGCTGTTTAATCCCAGGATCGCTGGCCCCTCAGTGTCGGTGACATAGAACATGCAGTTGATATTCTTTCTTTTATGTGTCCCTTTGATAAAGGTTATTCCGAGTTGTTTAATCTCACTCTCCCGTATGCTGTCAGCGTGACATTACTTGCCTTTAAACAACCATTTTTCGGGTAGCCATCTTCTCTCAGGTTTTCGGGTCAGTCTCAATGGGAGAATGTTGCTCTGAGCCCCTGTGTCCAGCTTCAACTTTAAGTTGATGGTTGTGGGCCGACCTTTGACCTTTTTTTTGATTTGGATAATGGTGTGCAATTCTCTCCTCGGGGTATTTTCCACTCTGGACATCTCGTGAAGCTGTATCTTTATGGTTTTGATGTTTAGTGCATTGTCATGATCATCATCATCATCCTGCGCATCCATGGCATGGATATTGTGTTTCTTTCTCTGGTTCTGCTGTCCGCCTTTGTTTTTGATGTATGTTCTGTCTTTCTTCATTCTACACCTCTTTTCCCAGTGGTATAGTTTGCCACATGCATTGCAGCATGTTCCATATGCTGGACATTTCCTCTTGTCTGTGTAATCGTGCGGTCTTCCACAGTTTCTGCACATGTTTCTCCCGTTGTCATGTGCATGTCTTTGTGTGTTGTACTTTTCTCTCACTGCATCCACTCTGTTGTCCGTCTCAGAAGCTGTCCGCATGTCAGCCGTTTGAGAAATCAGCGTTTTCATTTGCTGCTTCATGGCTTCATGAGCTCTCGCAGTATCTATAGCCTCTGTTATTCTGAGCTTTTCTTTTCCTATCAGGTCTTTTTGTACCTCTACATGCGCTGGCCCCCATATTAGCTGGTCCACAAGCCTTTCCTCCATTTCCTTAAATTTACATTTGCTGGCTTCATTTCTCAGCCTTGTCAGGAAATTGTCAGCTGTTGCACCGGGTTCCTGTCTTAGACTCTGGAATTTGTATCTGTGTATACGGTGATTGGATTTCGGCTCTAGATGGTTGCTGAATTTATCAAAAATTGTCGCAGGGTTTTCCTTTTCCTCTTCAGTCAAACTCCAGCTATTATACAAATCTAGACCTTTTTCTCCTGTCCACAACAGAATGTAGCTAACCTTTCCCTCATTGGTAGTACCCTTCAGGAAGCTTTTGAATGTAAGCTCACATTTCTGTTTGAACTTGCGGAATGCTTCTACTATATCGTCGGCTTCCCAGTTCATGAGGGGTTGCATTTGCACAGTCATTTTAGTTTCCCATACGATTCACTCTCAATCAGCTCATAAAATCACTTTTCGTCTTATTCGTAGTTCGTATAGCACAATTTTGTACTCACTTATACCGCTGCCACCATGTTGTGTCTCCTTGTGTTCTTATACTATATATATATTACAGACACTTTTAGTTCATTTTTAGTTAGTGCTTTTTACTTAGCTGTATTTGCTTTGTTTCAGTGCTGCCGCATGGTGCGAAGTGATACAAGATGTCTGTGCACAGTGTGCCACATAGCAATATAACTACACCATACCAAAGTAGTTCCATACCAAAGTAGTTTCATTTAACGATGTGATACAATAACAATGTAACAGTACCCATGGATTGGAGGGTAGCTAATGTTACCCCACTATTCAAAAAAAGTGGTAGAGAGAAAACGGGGAATTACAGACCTGACATCGGTAGTGGGGAAAATGCTAGAGTCCATTATAAAAGATGTAATAGCAGAGCACTTGGAAAACAGTGACAGGATCGGACAAAGTCAACATGGATTTACAAAAGGTAAATCGTGCTTGACTAATCTACTGGAATTTTTTGAGGATGTAACTGGTAAAATAGATAAGGGAGAACCAGTGGATGTGGTGTATTTGGACTTTGTGGTGATTATTCTTTATGTTTAGTAAGAAGTATTGTGATTGGTTGTTTGTTTCCTGCCTTGGGATATATGCTGTAATCTCATTGGTAGTTGATGTCATGTGATTTGTGGTGGCCATCTTAAATTCAGTTCTTTCCAGCCTTTAGTTGGGACTGGGTGTTGAAGATGTGCTACAGGATTTTTAAGTTAATAAAGCCTAGATTAGAAAGGCAAATCTATTCTTTATTTCAATTTATTAACTTTATGTCAGAATGGAGCGATATCTTCAACCAGAACGATTCAATGCTGACCCTAATTCTGCAGGAGTGGATGATAAATGGAAACACTGGTATTGTACATTTAAAAACTTTTTGGGCGTGTTGGATCAAGAGTCTCTAAATAAGCTGAATATGCTGATCAACTACATTGCTCCGGATGTGTATAAGTATATTTTGGACTGTAAAACTTACGATGTGGCTATTTCTACATTGGAAAAGATTTTTGTTAAACCAAAGAATGAGGTATTTGCACGTCACCTTCTATCTGCCCGTAGGCAGCAGGTGGGAGGATCTTTGGATACTTATTTACAAGCACTTCAGTGCCTTAGTGTTAACTGTAATTATAAGGCCGTGACGGCTGAAGAATATAAGGAAGAATCGGTACGGGATGCCTTTATTAATGGATTACTGTCTAGATCAATTCATCAGCGGTTGTTAGAAAATAAGACTTTGGATCTTAAGAGTACTTTTGAGCAAGCTTCTACATTGGATGTGGCTCAGAGAAGTTTTGATTCTTATGCTCTTTTTAATCGGCCTGTGACTGTGGTTTCGGCAGTTCCGGATGAAAAGGAATTATGTGGACTTAATAGGAGTGGTTTACTAGATTCTGAAACAGTTTCTACTTCAGCGGCTGTTGCCTCTAGGATTCAGAAGTGTTATATTTGTGGGAACATCCGGCACCCTCGTCTGAAGTGTCCTGCTCGGGAGGCTGTGTGTAGTAAATGCGGCAAGAGAGGTCATTACGCACGTGTGTGTAAATCATCAGGTTCAATTACCTCCTCTGTGACTATTCAGCCTTTAGATAGGGTGTTTATTGCATCAATTTCTGCTGCATTTGCTCATGGCCTAAACAAAGCTATAGTTACGGCCCAAGTTAATGGGTTGGAAGTGAAGGCCCTTATAGATACGGGCAGTAACGAGAGTTTTATAAGTCTTCAGTTTGCAAAGGAGAAGCATTTGAAAATTTCGCCTGTTTCCTATCAGGTGTGTATGGCTCAGACGACTCTCACTTCACAAGTAGCTGGTTGTTGCCTTGTGAAATTCATTCTTCTAGGTAATACGTATACTGATATACGCCTATCTGTTTTGCCTAATCTCTGTGTGGATATTTTGATTGGTCATGATGTGCTTCAGTTACACGAGTCTCTCAGTCTTTCATTTGGAGGGACTAAGCCACCTTTATCTATTTGTGGATTAACCTCTTTATCCATTTCTCCATTATCACTTTTTTCCAATTTGATGCCGGATTGTAAGCCAATTGCTACCAAGTCAAGAAGGTATAGCAGTCAGGATAGAGAATTTATTAATTCTGAAGTTCAACGTCTCTTATTGGAAGGAATCATTGAACCTAGTTGTTCGCCTTGGCGGGCACAGGTAGTTGTCACGACTAACGAGAGACATAAGAAATGAATGGTGATAGACTATTCCCAAACTATTAATAGGTATACTCAATTAGATGCGTACCCTTTGCCTAAGATTGATGAGCTTATCAATAAAGTATCTCAGTATAAGGTTTTTAGCACTATTGACTTAAAGAGTGCTTATCATCAGATTCCTATTGTTAAGAGGGATCAACCATATACAGCCTTTGAGGCTGGTGGAAAGCTGTATCAGTTTTGCCGAATACCATTTGGTGTTACTAATGGTGTTGCTTGTTTTCAATGGGCAATGGATGCTTTTATAAGTGATAACTCTCTCTCTGACACCTTTTCATACTTAGATGACATCACGGTGTGTGGCAAATCAAGGGTGGAGCATGATTCTAATTTAGAAAGATTCCTTCAAGCTGCGGAAAAAGTTGGTTTAACTTTCAATAAAGAGAAGTGTACCTTTTTGACCTCTGAGGTAAATCTACTGGGGTATATTATCTTGGGAAACAAGATTAAACCAGACCCAGAACGTCTGCGACCATTGATTGATTTACCTTGTCCTACTAATTCTAAGGCTTTGCAATGAGTTGTTGGACTGTTTTCTTACGGTTCTAATTGGATTGCAAATTTTTCACAGAAGATCCAGCCTCTTATTCGGGTTACGACATATCCTCTATCATGGGAGGCCAGGACGTGTTTTGATAATTTAAAAAAGGATATCCTTGGAGCAGTTGTGCATTCTATTGATGAGCAGGTTCCTTTTGTGATTGAGACGGACGCTTCTGATTTTGCAATTGGGGCTACTCTGAACCAAAATGGATGACCTGTGGCCTTTTTCTCACGTACCTTGAACAATAGTGAAAAAAGGCATTCTTCAATAGAGAAAGAGGCATATGCAATAGTAGAAGCACTGCGTAAATGGAGACATTATTTATCGGGGCGACATTTTACGTTGGTAACTGATCAAAAGTCTGTGTCCTTTATGTTTGATGTCAAACATTTTGGAAAGATTAAGAGTGATAAAATAATGAGGTGGAGGATTGAGTTGGCATGTTACCATTTTGATATAGTTTATCGTCCGGGGAAGGATAATGTTGCTGCTGATGCGCTGTCGAGGGCTTATTGTTCTGTGATTCACGGAGATACGCTTATTAATCTTCACAATGCCTTATGCCATCCTGGGGTTACGAGGATGATACACTTCGTACGCAGTAAGAATTTGCCCTTTTCAGTTGAAGACGTCAAGCGGATGACTTCATCATGTTCTATCTGTGCTCGGTGTAAACCGAATTTCTTTAAGCCTCAACGAGCTCATCTTATAAAGGCTACTTCTCCTTTTGAACGTTTGAGCATCGATTTTAAGGGGCCTCTTCCTTCAACTACTCAAAACCGATATATATTTACTGTTGTGGATGAGTTTTCAAGGTTCCCTTTTGCTTTTCCTTGCGCAGATGTATCAGCTGCTACAGTTATCAAATGTCTGACTCAACTTTTTGTCATCTTTGGGATGCCTGCGTATATCCATTCAGATCAGGGAAGTTCTTTTATGTCTTCCCAGTTGAAGGAATACCTTCAGAGTCGGGGAATTTCTACTAGCAGAACTACCCCGTATAATCCCCAGGGCAATGGACAGTGCGAACGATACAATGGGGTGATCTGGAAGGCAGTTATGTTGGCTTTGACATCCCGGAACCTTAAGAATACACAGTGGGAAATGGTACTGCCTGATGCCCTGCATTCCATTAGATCATTGCTTTCAACGGCTACTAATGTGACCCCCCATGAAAGGCTCTTTAACTATCCGCGGAGATCTACTACGGGATATTCGGTACCTTCATGGCTTACTATGCAGGGACCTGTGCTGCTTCAACGCCATGTTAGATTGTCAAAATATGATCCTTTAGTGGAGGAGGTGGAGCTGTTGGAGGCAAATTCCCAATATGCTCATATTCGATTCCAAGATGGGAAAGAAAGTACCGTTTCAATTAAAGACTTGGCTCCTTGTGGTGGCCAGCCCTCTTCTGAGCATATTAACAATAGTCATGATTCAGATAATGTGGATGCTGTTACAGATACTACGAATATTTCCAATCCGACTGCAGATAATTATACTTCTATTAGTCAGCCCTCGATGGATGTTCATGACCATCCCAGTTTACCTCCTGATGGGATTTCTAATCCGGAAACCGTTGCAAATCGGGATATGGATAGCCTTCCTGCAGAAGATACTTCTGTGTCTCCTGGTGTGGGAGGGCAAGAAATTTCACCAAGGTTAAGAAGCTCGACACGAACAAGATATCCGGTCGACCGATTGAAAATGGACTTTAAATTGATAGTAAAGTTTTAAAATTGTTGAAATATTATATTATATTGTTTTAGTTGAGAGATACTTAATACTTATGTGCAATGTTACTATTTGTTGTTGCTCACTTAGTATTGTGTCATGTTGAATAGTTTTATTTTGTCTGTGCATAGTTTTAGTTGTAAATAATTAATTATAAATTGTAAAGGTTATTTAGGTTGGAGTATATTTTAAAAGGAGGGGTGAATGTGGTGATTATTCTTTATGTTTAGTAGAAGTATTGTGATTGGTTGTTTGTTTCCTGCCTTGGGATATATGCTGTAATCTCATTGGTAGTTGATGTCATGTGATTTGTGGTGGCCATCTTAAATTCAGTTCTTTCCAGCCTTTAGTTGGGACTGGGTGTTGAAGATGTGCTACAGGATTTTTAAGTTAATAAAGCCTAGATTAGAAAGGCAAATCTATTCTTTATTTCAGACTTTCAGAAGGCTTTCGATAAGGTCCCGCATAAGAGATTAGCATGTACATGGGATTGGGGGCAAGGTATTAACTTGGATAGAGAACTGGTTGGCAGACAGAAAGCAAAGAGTGGGAATAAACGGGTCTTTTTCTGAGTGGCAGGCAGTGACTAGTGGGGTACCGCAGGGATCGGTCCTTGGACCCCAGCTATTCACAATATATATTAATGGTCTGGATGAGGGAACTAGATGTAATATCTCCAAGTTTGCAGACGACACATAGCTGGGCATGTGTGCTGTGAGGAGGATGCTGAGAAACTCCAGGGTGATTTGGACAGGTTGGGTGATTGGGCAGAAGCATGGCAGATGCAATATAACGTGGATAAATGCGAGGTTATCCACTTTTGGTGGCAAAAACAGGAAGCCAGATTATTATCTGAATGGCAATAGATTGGGAGAAGGGGAAGTGCAACAAGA
The DNA here is from genome assembly GCF_052327205.1 of Somniosus microcephalus. NCBI lineage: Eukaryota > Metazoa > Chordata > Chondrichthyes > Squaliformes > Somniosidae > Somniosus > Somniosus microcephalus. The sequence goes on from NC_140988.1 coordinate 136,582,583, forward strand.
CCTGAGCATCCTTGTGCACCAGCCGCTGAAGGTAAGCATGCAGGTGCAGCAGGCGGTTAAGAAGGCAAATGGTATGTTGGCCTTCGTAGCGAGAGGGTTTGAGTACAGGAACAAGGATGTCTTGCTGCAGTTATACAGGGCCTTGGTGAGACCACATCTTGAGTGTTGTGTGCAGTTTTGATCGCCTTATCTGAGGAAGGATGTTCTTGCCATGGAAGGAGTTCAGCGAAGATTCACCAGGCTGATACCTGGGATGGCAAGAATGAAGTATGAGGAGAGATTGGGTCGATTGGGTTTGTACTCGCTGGAGTTTAGAAGAATGAGAGGGGATCTCATTGAAACTTATAAAATTCTGACAGGACTGGACAGACTAGGTGCAGGAAGGATGTTCCCAATGGTCGGGGTGTCCAGAACCAGGGGTCATAGTCTAAAGATAAGGGGTAGGCCATTTAGGACAGAAATGAGGAGGAATTTCTTCACCCAGAGAGTGGTGAACCTGTGGAATTCTCTACCACAGAAGGCAGTAGAGGCCAATACATTAAATATATTCAAAAAGGAGTTGGATATATTTCTTAAGGCTAAAGGGATCAAGGGGTATGGGGAGAAAGCAGGGGCCGGGTACTGAATTTGGATTATCAGCCATGATCGCATTGAATGGCGGAGCAGGCTCGAGGGGCCGAATGGCCTACTCCTGCTCCTATCTTCTATGTTTTTCTATCTGTTAGACACGGGAGCATTGAGCACCATTGTCTATTCAGCTAACCCCGCCGCCTCACCTCTGTCTAACGGGGTCCCATACAGCTTAGTGGGGTTTACAGGTAACAAGCAGGCTGGCTCATTCTCCATCCCGCTGTCCATTCATTTAGGAGCACTCCATACCAAGTGGACCTGTGTTTTAATGAAATGAGAGCAGGAAGCGAAGGGAATCCCGGGGGCTGATTTTATCATAGGCCAAAGAATTCTAGTGGATCTTAGGAACCACTGTCTATGGGGAGCATGCACCGGCAAGGGAAATGAAGTGGCAGTCATCCCAGAAAAACAGGGCAAGGGGACCTTGTGCACCTTAAAAATAAAGGAGGGTTACGACCTCGAACTAATGGTCAGTAACACTCTGATCGAGTACCAGGCATTTGTGCGAGCACACCTCGCCGCATTTGCCGCTCATAAACACAATTGTGGGAGGGTAAACGGGGTCGAGGTTAGTGTGAGTGGGGACCCCATTACCCGACCACAAAAGCAATACAATTTCCCTAAGGAGGCGGAGGCAGACATGGAAATGGCCATGACCTCTCTGGTCAAACAGGGGCTATTGAGACCGATAGCCACCCACGTGAACTCTCCACTGTGGCCGGTTAGAAAACCGACAACTCCTGGATGGCCACAGTGGACTATCGGGTACTCAACCGAAACAACCCCGCCTGTGCACCCACGGTCACAGCCGTCGCCGACCTCATTGGAAGTATCCCAGCCTCTGCAACCACCTTCACGGTGCTGGGTATTTTCAACGGGTTCTGGTCCATCCCTTTACGAAGAGAGGACCAGTACAAGTTCGCCTTCACTTTTAAAGGCCAACAATACACCTGGAACTGCCTACCTCAGGGTTTCCACAATAGCCCCAGCATTTTTCACCACTGCATGGCTAATTGTTTAAAAGGCTTCAGCCGGCCCCGACAGTTAGTCCAGCATGTGGACGACCTGCTCCTATTCACTGATGAAGGAGAGGAACACAGTCCACTACTGGCTGAACTGCTGGAGCTGCTCAGGCAAGAGGGTTTTAAAGTAAACCCAAAGAAGGTACAGATTGGCCAACAGGAAGTAAAATTGCTGGGGCTGACTGTATGCGCAGGGGAAAGGGCCATCAACAAAGCTAGATGCGAAGCATTGCAGGAGTTACCAGCCCCCAACACAGTCACAGGAGTGAGATCTTTTCTAGGGCTAACCGGGTACTGCAGAGATTTTATTGAGGATTACGCAGCCACCGCAGCCCCTCTGCTCCGACTCCTACACACGGGAGTGGAGTGGGTTTGGGATGAGGGTTGTGAGGCAACATTCGTAAAACTCAAACAAGATCTGCAGACCGCGCCGGCTCTAGAGGCTATTGATGGGGGAAAAGAGTTTTTCCTGGAGGTAGCAGCCAGCGGGGACAGTCTGAGTGCAGTGCTGCTCCAAGAGCGGCACGGCCAGCTGAGACCGGTGGTTTACTCCTCCAGGATACTCACAGATGTGGAGAAGGGCTACTTCAACTGTGAGAGGCACCTCCTCGCCACTCACTGGGCTGTGAAAAGATCATTGATCTTCACAGGTACCTCGCCCATCACCCTCCTCATCTATCACACGCCCACCCAGATGCTCCTAGATGGGAGAATTAAAGATGGGACAGTGAGCAGTGCCCGCATTACTCGCTGGACCCTGCTTCTCTCCCAGATGGACCTAAGGGTGAAAGGTCTGTGCGAGCCGAAGCTCGCGGCCAACATGATTTATCCAGGGACGGCCCACCGGTGTTCCATGTAACATTTGCACACTGAATTATCATTGGCCTGCAGGCATCTGTAAGGAATCCCCCACTATCAACATCCTGGGGGTTACCATTGATCAGAAACTGAACTGGACCAGCCATATAAATACTGTGGCTACAAGAGCAGGCCAGAGGCTGGGAATTCTGCAGCGAGTGTCTCACCTCCTGACTCCCCAAAGCCTTTCCACCATCTACAAGGCACAAGTCAGGAGTATGATGGAATACTCTCCACTTGCCTGGATGAGTGCAGCTCCAACAACACTCAAGAAGCTCGACACCATTCAGGATAAAGCAGCCCGCTTGATTGACACTCCATCCACCACCTTAAAAAACATTCACTCCCTCCACCACCGGTGCACTGTGGCTGCAGTGTGTACCATCTACAAGATGCACTGCAGCAACTCGCCAAAGCTCCTTCAACAGCACCTTCCAAACCCGCGACCTCTACCACTTAGAAGGACAAGGGCAGCAGACGCATGGGAACATCACCACCTACAAGTTCCCCTCCAAGCCACACACCATCCTGGCTTGGACCTGTATCGCCGTTCCTTCACTGTCGCTGGGCCAAAATCCTGGAACTCCCTTCCTAACAGCATTGTGGGTGTACCTACACCATATGGACTGCAGCGGTTCAAGAAGGCGGCTCACCACCATCTTCTCAAGGGCAATTAGGAATGGGCACTAAATGCAGGCCTAGCCAGCCAACGACGCCCACATCCCATCAATGAATAAAAAAAATAAAAAAAATATTCACATATGATCACATGCTGAGTTGTGATTGGCCTGCAGGCATCTGTAAGGACTGCTATTGTTTTGGAGGACCCAGGGTCCTGACTCCATCTTGTCCACACGGTGCTGTATGGATTGAGAAAGCTTACAGACCTGATGCTTCATTAAAATAGTTTAAACTGTAATACCCCGTTGTCCTGCAATTTATTATTTTTGTACAAAGTGTGCAAAACAAGACATGGTGTCAGAAGTGGGATTTGAAATGGACATCGTTGGAGCTCCCTTACCTCGAATGAATTTACATAGAGAATGGTGCAAGTTCAAGCAACACGTGGAATTGATGTTCTCGGGTCCACTGAAAACCTAAGGGGAGGAAGAAAGATGCAGCTACCTACTCCTGTGGATCGGAGAAAAAGGGAGAGACATTTTTAACACATGGTCTCTCACCGCGGATGAAGCAAAGGTACTGAACATTGAAGGGGTATGGGAAGTCAACATCGGATTTCGGGCCAGGATACACCCCACAGGCCGCGAAATCTATGTGGACGGTTCGAGCACAGTATCTGCTGGCGAGCGACTTACAGGGTGTGGAGTTTATGACCCAGGGGCGGACATTGCCCTGGCAATTAAACTCCCCAGCACCATGAGCACCCAGCAAGCTGAACTGTCTGTGGTAGTGTACGTGGTTACACACCCGAGAAATTCCCTACCCCGTACATGACTTGCTCGGACAGCATGTTCACATGCAATTCGTGTACAGAATACCTGGCCATCTGGTGGGGGAGGAAGGAAAGGTCTATATCCATAAAGTTAAAACCCATTCAAAGACAGACCCCATGCGGGAGGGCAACCAAAAGGCAGACGAGTTGGCCAAGCAGGGGGCCAGGGAAGGAGAGTTCTGGGATCCCTACCAAACGGGTTCAGTAGCCGCAATCCGGGACAAGGGAGGCACACAGGGGGTAGCTTTGGTCCCGGACTTAAAGCAGGCCCAAGCCCAGGATCCCATCCTCAGAGCCGTCCTGAACGCGCTCACAAAAAGGGAAAAGATAGAGGGCCCGTACGGCACAGCAACCATCACCGTTAAGGAAGGCATGCTGTTCAGTGGGGAGCAATGGGTAGTGCCGCAGCAGCACCAAAGGGAATTCCTCCAACTGGCCCATGAGGATCCAGGAGCGGGGCATCCCGGGCCTGAGACCTCCTGGCAGTGGGTGGAGCAGGCAGGATGGTGGCCAGGACTGAGGGAACATGTCCGCGAGTTTTGTGCCGGCTGTCTGGTGTGTGCTGCCAATAACCCTGACCCCCAGAAAAGGAAGGTAATCTTTGGGACACATCAGGAGGGTAGAGGGACCATGGCAGTCGATCCAGATCGATTACATAGGGCCCCTACCCACCGCCCAGGGAGGCTACAAATACTGCCTAGTCCTGGTGGATGTGTTTTCAAAGTGGGTGGAAGCTTTTCCCTGCTGAACAGCTACCGCATTGGGTACAGCTAAGATCCTGGTCAGGGAAGTGTTCTCACGATGGGGACTACCGCAGTATGTGGAGTCCGACCAAGGGAGTCACTTTACCGGGCAGGTCATGCAAGAGACCCTCATGGTACTCGGCATCGAGGGGAAATGGCACGTCGCCTACAACCCATAGTCATCGGGTCCTGTGGAGCGTTTAAACCAAACCATTAAAGAAAGGCTGCGGAAAGAGACGGGAGACTCACCCAAGAAGTGGGTAGAAGTCTTACCGTTGGTCCTAATGGGGATCCGAGCCAGCCAGTCAAAAAGCACTGGGTATTCCCCACACGAGCTTATGACTGGTAGGGTTATGCGGACCCCCACCCATGTGCTAGCCCCGGTGCTCACGGAAGGTCAGCTCAGAGAGGTGAACCGGAACAGCTTCATCAGGAATCTGCTTGAACACCTCAAGCGATTCAATGGCAGGCCGTTAGCAACATGGGGAAACAGCACTGGAGTAACCGACTGCTGCTAGAACCCCGCAGGCACCACGAGTGGGAGATAGGGGATCAGGTCATGGTGAGGAACTTTGCCTCGTTCGGGAGTTTTGAACCATTGTACATGGGACCGTACAGCATTGTAGACAAGGCCAGCCCCATGGTCTATGCCACAAAGATGTCCCGCCGCACAAAGTGGTTCCACATTAATCAATGTAAACTGTTTAAACCCGAGAAAGGGGAACGGCCAGCAAGGGTGAACCGCACTAAAGATAGAGATCCTCAGCCAGCAGCTGTGGCAGACTCACAGACCGCACCGGTGGGGGCAGTGGCTTGTGTCACTGGAGGGGCCGTCCCACCTATTATTTGGGACACACCCCCAGTAACCGGAGCACTAAGGAGGTCTCCTCGCATACCACAGCCAAAACTACCATGGTGAACCAGTTTAAACAGTTCAGCCCCAGAAGGGTCGCAACCCGTAAAGGAATGCCCAAGGTCAGGGATCAATCTAAGGACAGGGATCCCCAGCCTGCAGCCTCCAATGGTGAGGGACTCACAGGAGAGGTAGCGTTGGGCAAGGAAAGCAAGAGGGATCCCCAGCCTGCAGCCTCAGGCTGCGGGGAACCCACAGGACAGGACAGGGACTCAGCAGCCACACCGAAGGGGGTAGTGTGCTGCAGTACAAGAGAGCACATTCCCCCGATCATCTGGGGTTCAGGGGAACTTCCAGTTGTTTTAAGAAGGATTCTCCGGGTCCTGCGGCACAGACCACCTTACACCCAGGTGTACAAGCTGCCCAGAGGCCGCAAAAGACAGAGGCCAAACAGGAATTAACCTGGCCGTCCGGAGACGGGCGGTGGATGTACATAGCTTCTATGTCGAATTTTAAGTGTGTTTTATAGTTTTGATAGTATTAGGTTTACTATTGTTTAATTAGTTATGATAAGTTTAAGTTTTTGAGACTCGATCACTTGTCAAGCCAGAGAACCTTCTAGGGACATGGCTATTTTGTTTTGTGTGTCCCTACAGAAAGGGAATCGGCATGGGAAAGTTTCTGCTCCTGCTCGCCCTGGTAGGGGTGAGCATCGGTGACCGAGGTGACATGGAGGACTCCCACATCTATGGGTGCTCGGGAGACAGAGCACCAATCGTTACCACTGGGGATGGCGAACGGGGTGTGGAGGAGCTCGCTATTTACTTCCATGAGGAAAGGTGGCCAGGGTGGCTGGGGTCTAACTCGACACAGTACTCCAGCCAGACCGGGTTCACTTACGGGGAGGCCTCCATCCCGTGCCCCAGGGTACAGATCGTGGCTACAAGGGTCAGCGTCACTGAGGGGAAACGTGTGTGCCTCACATGTAAAGGACAGATTCCCCTGGATAGGTGGTGGTGGCTCAGGAACTGAGCAGGGACATAGGGGACCGTACAGCCGACTGGGAACGACTGGGGAACGACACCTACCGGACGATCACAGGGACCCAAGGGGGAGTGAGTGTGTGTTGGGATAAGTGGTGGGAATCGGAACAGGGAATCTATGTCTGCATGTGGGGATCAGAGTGAGCCTGCCCCACAGGCATATCCATCATCTTCTCCAGACAGTGGCAAGATGCCGGGAAGGGGATGGAGTGGGATTCTAGCCTGCATGCGTGCGCGGTCCCACACTGCCCGATCCCAGTCAACGTTACCGAACTCGTAGCACGCACCCGAAAGCCCCTGCCCACAACCCCGACATCACGGACAGTAATAGAGAGGTGTCCTACCACCACCAAGGGACCAGGGAATGGGTTAGTGCTAGTGCTGACTGAAAAGGTACTATACCAGGGGGTACACTATGCTGTAAGGTTCTCAAAATTCCCACATTCCCCCAAAGTTATTAATAAAAGGGACCCTTTATGGACAATTTAAAAAGGGTACACAAAAAGATGGCGTCCGCACCTCGTGACTAAAAGCCTGTAAGATTTTAAAAGCATGGACTCTGCAGCACAAGCAGGCAGCTTTGGGAAATCAAAACTTAAAATGCATTTCTGTGAGAAGGACTTTGTGTTTGAAAAGCCAGACTGCCAGGCAAACATTGAATATGCATTGCGTCAGATCGAAACAGATCAAGCCCAGTTAGGCCTAAGCATAAGGCCATTAGTTTGTCCGCATAAATAATCAGAAACAGCTCAAGGGAGCCACCAAGGCTGGACCGGCCGATTAAAATGCATTAATGACAATACAACCCGAACACCAGTGCCATCGGGTGCGATAAACGGTCATCTAAAGCCAGTTAACTTAGATTGGTATAATTATATTAAACGAGCCAGCCTAAATTGGACAATGGACTGACCTGATTTGGCGCGCAGATAAGGGCCTTTGACAGGAATATAATTATAGGCCCATTGGTAGCCACGTTTCTCTTCCTCCTGCCCTTGCTACCTGACCACTGCCCGTGTCTTCCCCAAATCCATCAGGGATGCCCGGTACAGCACCAGGCGAACATGGGCAGACCAGGCCAGATGAGACGAGATGAGACGAGGCAAGATGAGATGAGATGAGATGAGACGATTTGGAAGAAGATTGAAGAACGCTTCGAATAATCGGGCCTTCAATCCAGCGTACGCACGACTATCTTCATGCAAAATTCAACTATTGCCACCCGAAGAAGAAGAACCATCATCCCTGCGAGGTAAAGTACCCAGGCAAAGACTTTAATCTCAGGGTACTTTACCGGGACGACGCCCTTGCAGCACCCTGAGACCACGTGACGGTGGCAGGCCCCAGAGAGCACAAAGAGTGAACCCCCCAAAAAAACACAACTGGCTTAATCGACAGGTTTTTCGAACTGTCAAAGGAACCCCATTGGTGAGCATAAATTCCTGGCCCCTCTTAGCTTAATCTAGTTAGGTATTATAGGTGGGATAAGGGTAAAGGGATTTGATTAATGTGTGTTGTTCCCTCGATGTGCCGTGTGTTCCCCATTCCCATTTAAGTATATCCTTTTGATAAGCCTGTAACTACATAGTGATTTTTCAGTATTTGTAATTTTTTATTCCTGTTTTAATAAAGTTCACAGTTTTCTTGCACCAAACCAATTGTCTACTCATTTTCTGTATCGCTGCCTGCACCTCAGTCCGGTGTCGAGAACCCAGGGGTGTGGGAGCGATTCGAATCGCTCACAGGCAGTCAGGGGCATAACTGACTGGGCACACGCCACCCCCTATAGAAAATGGCGACCGCGGCAGGACTCCGGCAACAGGGTTGCGATACAGTAGACAATGGTTCGGATGAGCAAACCATGATGGAGGAAAGGATTTCTGATTATGTGTTTAGCAAGTTGAATATCACTAAGAACTGGATCACCACTCTGTTAAGGGCAGGGCGTCCGGTAGATGCAGCAGCTAAGTGGACAGAAGGGAAGGAACACAAGAAGTCCTTAGAGAAGGCAGTCTGCCTGATGTGTTTCAAAAAGCAGGTCCAGCTTTTGGACAGGCTCGTTGCAGCACAGGCAGCCGAGTTAAAGGAGTCAGCCCTGGAGATCCAGGATAAGGCTCCAGCAGGGGAGAAGTTAATGGTAGCATTGCAGGCCTTGAACCAGGAGAGGTTGTATTTAATGGGCGAACACAAAACCCAGTTGGAATACCTACAGTGCCAAGTCACCGAAGCTAACGGTGAGTTAAGGTTGCGGGAAAAGAACGCCCGCCTAGCAAGGCAAGTTAGGGAACAGGAGGAGAAAGTACAGGAGGTAAAGGCAGCTTATAAGCTAGCGAGCGAACAGGGGTTTGAGGATGCAGATCATGACCCCTGCAAGGAACAGATAGAAAGTCTGAGCCTGGCCCTGAGGAAGGCAAAAGGCATGGTGTGCCTCATAAGCCCGAAGGCAGGTCAGGCGGATTTTATGGGGAACGAGGGGAGGACAGTTAAAACATCACTGGTAGTGCCCAGGGTTGACCCGGTTGAGGAACAGGAGGTCTCACGACCGCCACCCATAGCGCCAGGTTTTAGCGAGGTCTGGCAGCAAGGGGGGGTGGAGCCAGAGGTGGAAGCGGAGGTGGAGCAACCCCCGCCAGAGAGGTCGGAGCCGGGACCGATGTGCCCAGCCCGGCATCGGAGGTTCGGCCCACCCGTCAATGGCGACGATGAGGGACCCCTCCAAAACCAGTTCGTATTACCCTATAGCACCCAACAGCTTAGGGCTATGGTGAGCCATATCCCGAAGCTCTCCGAAAAAGGAGACCCCTCGATCCACTTCAGGGAAGTAGAGCAGGCAGCCAGCGTCAACGACTGCGATGGTGCTGAGCAGGCCAAAATGCTGCTATTTTCCCTGGAGTGTAGGCTCCTCCAATCCCTCTCTGACGAGTGTAAGAAAGGGCAGAGCGGGTATGAGGCGCTCAGGGATGAAGTTCTGGAGGCCATGGTGTAGGGGGGCATCTTTTCCGTGGTTTACGGTAATTTACCTGGTCAGCAGCCTTTGCCTGCACTCTGACCAATTCCAACCTTTTACCTGGTTTACGGTAATTCACCTGGTCAGGCAGCCTTTTGCTGCTACACTGTAAACCAATTTAAACAGCGGTTTTGAATCGCTACCCCACCTTCCAGTTCTGACTGGAGGAACTTATAATTAATGATTAAAAACGGACAACTGATCTGGATGTGAGAAAGTCAACTTTTATTAACTAAAGAAACTATAATCAAATTTTAAACTATACCACATGAACACAGTAATTACAGTAAAATTGCTTAAATGGGGGAAGGCAGACAGCAAAAACGAGGGATAAATGTCTACAATGTTAATTAAACAATCTTAGCAATTTCCTCTAAATTACCACCCCCTAACTCCTTATTAGGTTGCCTTGCTGAGGAGTCAGAAACCTGCTCACCTGTGGGCCAAGGAAGTAAGAGAGAGAGATAGCTTCTCAGGAGCTACCTTTATATCCTGCCAGCTCCTGCTGTTTGGTGCTGAAAAGGCTCTGTGTGCAAAATTCGCGCCCAAAAGTCCGAATACACAAGAGAAAGGCTGCGATTGGCTGATTCAAAGTGGTTGGAGTGGTTTGGATGTGTCTACCTCTGGGGCCGAAGTGTACCCGCCCACATCCGGAGTTCACCTGGGCTAAAACAAAAGGGAATCCAACTGCCCTATTGTTCAGTAATGGGTGATTCAAAAACCCATTCAATCCAAACTGTTCTCTTTCAAAAGTCCTTTTCCGGAGTTTCAATGTGTCTCATTGTGTGCAAGAGGTTTGAATGGGGCTGGATTACTGTGTAAACAGAAACCAATTGTTCTGCGGTTACTGCTCAAGTGGATAATCCCTTAAGTCAATAAACAAACATCGATTGCTTCTGAGAAGAGAAACTCCCTTTGATTGGCAGGTCTGACTGCCACTGCTTGATCCTCCCACTTACACAGACATCCACGAGCTGCGAGCTGCTTCTTTTCTCTTTTGGCCATGCTTTCTGATGGCCATTTTTTAAACCCCTTTACAATTACCAAACTCCAGGGAACAATTTTATTAATAAAGTGTACTGTCTTAAAGTGTGCGAATTTTTCCACGAAGTTCCTCGATTCCAATGTTGTCCATGTGCTGTCCATCCCAATGCAGCCTTTTGCGGTTCTGGGCACATTTTAAAACATTGTCCTACCCAGAGACAATTCAAATCACACAATTCTTCGTCCACGATGTGGACCAATATTTTCCGATCTTCAAGGATTTAGGGGACTTTTGCGAACCCCTACAATGGGGATGAATGAGGGAAGTCCTTTCTCCCATGTGGAGAAGATGGTCCAGCTCACAGGGGAAACCCCGCAGGCTTTCGCGGACCGGTTATGGCCGATGTACCAGAGTGCCTGTCCGGGGACGCCAAACTGGGAGTTCCTGAACGGGGATCCCCTGGCCCATTGGTTCCGTTGCCTGGTGGCGAACAGCTTGCCACAGATCCGGGCCAAGGCAGAAGTCTGGTTTGACCCCAAGAACCCCCAGACCAGCGAACTTACGGTGATCAGACAGTTGACTCTAGCCTATAAAAACGGTAGGGGAACCGATGCACACCCACCCAAGGGGAAGGTGCATGAGGTAAAACCCGGACCGGGTAGGAAAGAGTGGCACCAGGAAGGGAATAACCCCCCCAACACAAAGACGAATTGTAACGGGTGTGGGAAGGACGGTCATTGGCGGAAGGAGTGCAAAAACCCTTGGAAAGACAACAAGGGAATGAATTCCATGGCCCCAGCCCAAAAGGCAGAGGCGGGAATCCCTCCCGCAGAGGTTGAGTCAGTGTTGGACGTCATGAGGTCCATATTGACTGGCCACGGGAGGGTAGCAGCCAATACCGGTGCTCTGACCCCGTCAGCCCCATCCAACCCACAGCCATGACTAGAACCAGCGCAGCCTGTCAACCTGTGTCCCCTTGAAAATGATGAGGGGAACAGGCCCTGTGTTGAGGCATGGGTGGAGACGGTGCAGGGGAGATATTCAGTGGACACTGGAGCTTCCAGCACGGTGGTCCATTCGGAAGACCCGACCAATCCACCCCAGTTTAACGAGGTCCCATTTAACCCAATGGGAGTCACAGGGAACGAGCAGGCTGGGGAAATGGCCAAACTTTTGGCCATAGTTTTAGGATCCCTCCCTACCACATGGGAGGATAACCAAAGGACCAACGAGGTGACCAAGCAGGGGGCCAGGGAAGGAGAGTTCTGGGATCCCTGTAGAGCAGGCCCGGTAGCCACAGTCTGGGACAAGGGAGGCACACAGGGGGTGGCTTTCCCCAGACCTAAAGCAGGTCCAAGCCCAAGATCCCGTCTGTAAGGCCGTCCCGGTAAGGAAAGAGAACGGGGAGTTCCTAGAAGGCCCGTTCGGGGCAGCAGACGAGGTTTTAAAACAGGCTGCTGGTTATATCAACCAGTGCAAACTGTTTCAACCTGAAAGGGGAAAACAGCCAGTTGGGGTAGGGCCTGAGGATAGACATCCTCAGCCTGCAGCGGGAGCGAGTTCACAGACTGCACAGGCAGGCGCTGTGGCTTGCTTAAGGGGAGGGGACATCCCGCCCACCGATTGGGACCCTCCCCCACTCTTCTGGGATCCAGACGAGGAGGGACCCGAGGGTGAAGACCCCGCCCCTAACCCAGGTGTAGAGGAGGAGGGACCTGAGGTCAAAGACCCCGCCCCGGACCCAGGTTTGGGACCTGGGGGCGGAGACTCTCAGCCTGCAGCAACAGGCTGCGAAGAGTTACCTGCCCCTAGCCCAGGTTCGGGAGAGGTGAAGCCTGAGGGCAGAGATCCCCGGCCAGCGGCAGTGGTAAGCCCATAGTCCGCACCGGAGGGGACAGCGGTTCGGGTTAAAGGCCCTCCGGCCAAGAAAACCCCACCCACCAAAGTCCCTAGAAGGTCCCCACGGATGCCCCAGCCAAGGAAACCCTGGTCACCAGCTCCCCAGTTTAAAGGGACAGCCTCCCGAGTTAGGGGTAAGTCCAAGGACAGAGGTCCCCAGCCAGCAGCCACGGGCGGCGAGGGACCAACAGTGCAGGACAGTGCGGTCACGCCGGAGGAAGCGGTGGGCAGCAGTTCTAACAGGGATTAGGCTGGCCGCTCGGAGACGGGCGGCGGATATACATAGTTTAGGTAATTGTTAAGTTTAGGTATTTAGCTTAAGTTTGGGTGTTTTAGCTTAAATTAAGTAAGGTGATGGGTAGTTTTAATTAAGTAGTAATCTGCTAAGAGTGTGTGTATTTGAGTCGAGGTTGCGAGACCCGACTATGCTTCAGCCAAGCCTGAGAATCTCTTGGGGACCTGGCTGTATGTTTTGTATCTGTTGCAGAAAGACTTTCAGGATGAAGGGGAGTGTAATCCTACTCGCCCTGATAGGACTGAGCCTGGGAAAAAGAGGCGACGTGGAAGACTCTCACATCTACGGGGGAGAGAGCACCTATAGCAACCGACGGAAGCGGCGAACGGGATGTGGAGGAGACCGCCGTCTACTTCCACGAGGGAAGGTGGCCATGGTGGCTGGGGTCCAATTCGTCTCAGTACTCCAGCCAGACCGGGTTCACGTCTGGGGAGGCCTCCCTCTTGTGCCCCAGGGTATGGGTCGTTACCACAAGGGTCAGCGTCACCGTAGGGATTAGGTGCTGTACCAGGGGGTACACTACGCGGTAGCCTCCGTGATTTTAAATCTCACCGAGGTACATTTACCGGAGTGGTGCCCCAAAGAAACAAAGCAGCTATACCAGGCCCTATTAAAGGACATGTTCAAGAAGTTTTATGAGTTCGATTTCGCCAATGTCGACAAGACCGAACTGTACACCACACACCGCGAGTTTTTGGGTAGTGTAGGGAGACAAAGAAGGGGAGTGTGGAATGATGTTTTTACTGCGTTTAACACTGGGTCCTCTGTCATCAACAGTTTGGATGACATAGAGCTGCAGACCCAGATAAACGGTTTAAAAACACAGTTAAGGAAGATATTAATGGATGAGAACAAAGTAGTGGGCTCGGAGTTGCATGAGGACCAGGCCATGACGGTCCATTTAAAGGAGATTATAGCAGAGTTGAAAAAGCATGCAAAGACGGTAAATGCCCTCATAAGGGAGGACAGAAATGCTTCTGACCAGGCTGCACAGAACAAGGTGTGTGCTGTATGGGGCGTTGTTGCTGGGCGAGGGCCGCAGTAATCTGGAGGATTTAAAACAGGGTTTGGTCCCCTCCTGGATCAGCAACAAACACCTCGCAGCCCTCCATCCGTTTGAGAATGCGTTAAGCCCGTGCCAACTCCGGCTAGCTTCCGAAGCCTACCCAGTCCCAGTGGATTGTGGACGGTCCAACCACACGATCATGGGAGTAGTAGTTAGGATGCCGGTCATGGGTAGGAGAGCCCGGCCCGCACCGGTATACAGGGTAGAAAACATTGGAGTCATTCAAGGGGGTGCACACATTCGTTTCACAGTGGTCCCACCTTACGTCATAAAGTGGGAGCACGCTATGACAGGTACTGACCTCCCAGGGTGCCGGAGCCGGGGAGCACACATAATCTTATGTCCCCAGCACTTGAATGCCTATTCAAAACCGCAGTGCGGGTTCAGAGCTGCTGGCGCGAAACCTATATATTGTACCATGGAGGCAATGGCACAAGGCCATGTTCCCCCGCAGGTAGCATATATAGGCCGTGGGACATATTGGCCTAGAAATTCAGTTGTTAGCGCCAGCCGCTAGCGCCTTAGGAGGAGGAGAAGTGGGGCGCTAAGCGGCTAGCGCCCGGGTGCGGCGCGATCTGCGCCTCTTGCGAACTTCACTTAAGATTTAGCGGCGGCGCAAAACCGCAGCACCCGCTCAGCTGCGCGCACAGATCTTCACGTCATTTCATGGTGCAACGCCCTTGGTGCGCCCCGAACCGGAACTTCAGTGGCGCCGCCCTTCTGTGCGGCTGGCGCCCCCAGCGACTGGAAGAGGGGAATGCTTCCCAGTCGCTGCGGGGCGCGGGGGGCGCTAATTAAAGGGGACTCCTCCTGCAGTATAAGTGGCAGCCATTTTGTTCCACTCCTTCTTTGTGAGAGGCGGATATTTGGAGAGAGACAAAGGGAGAGAGCTTTCTGGTTTGACTCAGCGCTCGCACAGGTACTTCTGGCTTCAGGCCAGAGCTTTGCACTTGGACTTAACTTTCAGTGCCATAGCCTTGAGTCGTAAAATATAATGGGGGCTGCCATGGGTGGAAACGTTGGTTTACTGCATTGCATTCAAAGGGCTCAGAGACGCCGTGAGAGAGTGCCAGTCATGGCCAGACGGAGAAGGGCCAATAGGCGTCGGCACAGGAGGCCTTACCCACCCAGGGTATACCGCCAGCAGTTTTCATATCTGAACATGTCTGAGGAGCAGTGTGTTCGGATGCTGCGATTCAGAAGGGAGGTGGTCACTGAGATCAGACACCTGCTTCGCAGAGATCTGCAGCCACAGCTGAGGAGCAGGACGTCTCTGTCGGTGGCAGTGAAGGTGATGGTGGCTCTCAACTTCTATGCCACCAGCACCTTCCAAACCGCTACTGGGGACATTGCCAACATCTCCCAGTTCGCGGTACATTGCTGCATCCGCCAGGTGACCAATGCCCTTTTCAGAAGGAGACGTCAGTTCATCTCCTTCCCCATGACCCTGGACAAGCAGCAAGAGCGTGCAATGGGATTTGCAGTATTAGCGGGCTTCCCCATGGTCCAGGGCGCCATTGACTGCATGCATATGGCTTTGCGGGCACCTCTACAGAATGCCGAGGATTACCGCAAACGGAAGGGCTACCATTCGCTCAATGTGCAGTTGGTGTGTGACCACGGGCAGCTCATACTAGCTGTCAATGCCCGCTTTCCAGGCAGCAGCCATGATGCCTTCATCCTGCGCCAGACTTCTGTGGCAGACATTTCCGAAGCCCAGGCTCACCCATGAGGATGGTTTCTCGGGGACAAAGGCTATCCTTTGTGCACCTGGCTGATGACCCCGCTCCATGCACTCAGCACCCCTGCTGAAGAGCGATACAATGACAGCCATCAAGCAACCAGGAACATAATTGAGCACACAATCGGCGTGCTCAAGCAATGGTTCCGCTGTCTGGATCGTTCCGGGCGAGCCCTACAGTACTCGTCCGAGTCTCCCATTTCGTGGTAGTGTGCTGCATGCTGCACAACCTGGCTATCCTCAGGACTCAGCCACTGCCAGCAGGCATTGGAAGACCACCAGAGGAGGAGGAGGAGGAGGAGGAGGAGCACCAACATGGGAGGGAGGCACAAGGCCGTCCGTCGGCGGCTTATTGCAACTCGGTTCTAGGCCCCCTCTCAGGGAATGGCTTGTGCCAATGAAAGAAGATGAATGGAGCCGCTCCGCAAGCCCTCAGCCGGTCAAGGCAACAAATACTTCCAAAAGCAAACATGGACAATGCGATTAAAGAGACTTTTTTACTGTGCAAACTCTGTGCCCTTCCCGCATGACAAACGAATTCAGAGAAACCCCCCAAAAAACAGTCAGAGACATAACTGGCTCTCCCAACCTTCAGAAAATGAAAAAAACAGTAAACAGAAATGACCATGATCCTCGGCCTTTATAAAAAACAAACACAACAGTCTCGGCCTTCATATATCAAAAAACCTTCTCGGCCTCATATATAAAAAAAACATTGGGCCACACCTTCTAGTTTTTTCCTTGCAAGGGTGATCCGCCTCGCTTCCGCAAGTGGCCTCTTCCCGCCCTGCAGCTCCTCCTCAATGGGACCCCAGTGGCTGCAGCAAGGCTGGGGGAAGGCTGCTGAGGGTCAGATGGTGAGACGGCAGATGCCCTTGGGGGTCGGCCTGGACCAGCTCTGGGTCTGGAGGGGCTGGCTGCTGACTGCTACAACTCTGCTTGGGCGGCAGCAGTCTGTCCTACGGGTGTTGGCAGCTGCAGTGGAGGAGTGACAGTGTTGGCTGCAGGAATGCTGCCAACCTGACAGAGCACAGGCACTCCTTGGTCAGCTGATACACTGGCACTCGCACGGGCCAGCACTGCAGCATGCACAGCAATCTGCTGAAGCACAGACTGCTGGGCTGCTGCGGCGCGGCGAGGGCCCCGTCGATGCCTGGCCGATCCAGCGAGGGTGGCAGCAGTTAGTGCCCGTGTGGCCCTGGTCTGTGTCTGCATCACACCAGCCAGTGAAGGCACAGCATGACTGAGCACTTGGCTGGAAGCCGCCTGTGATGCAGCGAAGTCCTGCTGACTCCTAGCCTGTGCTGCTGCGAAGTCCTGCTGACTCCTGGCCTGTGCTGCACTGAATTCTTGCAGACTCCTGGCCTGTGCTGCCCCGAATTCCTGTAAAATCCTTGCCAGTGACTCTATGGAGTCAGGCATCCTTGCCACTGCAGCCATGAGCTCAGTGTGCCTGCGCTCAGCCTGGGTGCCCATTTTAGCAAGGAGCCGCACCTCCTCTGCGCTCACCGTAGCAGGACTCGAGGCCAGACTCTCCCTCCGGTGGGAAGGCTGCCGAGCTTCCCCACCCCTCCCGCGTTGCTGCAGCCCGCTGGGCCCCGGAGCTTCACTCTCCTCAGACCCTTCCCCCCTGCTCCCCTCCAGAGAAGACGTGTCCCCATCATGGCCATGGGCTGCCTCGGCTGAGGGTGGCACTGATGGGCTGGCTTCCTGTTCCTCCTCCTCAATTTCAGATTCAGACACATTGCCAGCTTGAGGGCCCGCCTCCTCACCTGGCGATTCATCATCTGAAAGCAGGGAGGCACAGGAGTTGCTTTAGAGTGAGGACAGCGCAGCAGCAAGGGAGGCATGAGTGCTGCTATGCACTGCATTGGTTCGATAGTGGCAAAGGATGCTGGTGTGAGGCGCAAGCGGAAAGAGAGAGGTCAAAAAGGTGATGACCTTACCATTGGTGCCCAGAACAGGGTCGGCTTCTCCACTGGCGATGGGGCCAATCAGTCGGCCTGCCATAATGCGCTCCACACGCTGCTCCAGGTCGCTGAGCTGTTTGAGGTCAGGACGGCCTCCCCCGGTCTGTCGCTGCTGCCTGCGGTTGTGGGCCAGCTTGCCCTGCAAGAGAAAGGACGGCCTCTAAGTACAGTGTCAAGCCCTCATCTTGCCTGCACTGCCTCCCATGGTGGAATAACCCTGATAGTGTGAAGCCCTCATCTTGCCTGCACTGCCTCCCATGGTGGAATAGCCCTGACAGTGTGAAGCCCTGATCTTGCCTGCACTGCCTCCCATGGTGGAATAGCCCTGACAGTGTGAAGCCCTCATCTTGCCTGCACTGCCTCCCATGGTGGAATAGCCCTGACAGTGTGAAGCCCTCATCTTGCCTGCACTGCCTCCCATGGTGGAATAGCCCTGACAGTGTGCAGCCCTCTAAGTACAGTGTCAAGCCCTGATCTTGCCTGCTCTGCCTCCCATGGTGGAATAGACCTGACAGTGTGAAGCCCTGATCTTGCCTGCACTGCCTCCCATGGTGGAATAGCCCTGACAGTGTGAAGCCCTCATCTTGCCTGCACTGCCTCCCATGGTGGAATAGCCCTGACAGTGTGAAGCCCTCATCTTGCCTGCACTGCCTCCCATGGTGGAATAGCCCTGACAGTGTGAAGCCCTCTAAGTACAGTGTCAAGCCCTGTTCTTGCCTGCTCTGCCTCCCATGGTGGAATAGCCCTGACAATGTGAAGCCCTCATCTTGCCTGCACTGCCTCCCATGGTGGAATAGCCCTGACAGTGTGAAGCCCTCTAAGTACAGTGTCAAGTCCTGATCTTGCCTGCTCTGCCTCCCATGGTGGAATAGCCCTGACAGTGTGAAGCCCTCATCTTGCCTGAACTGCCTCCTATGGTGGAATAGCCCTGACAGTGTCTAAAGTGCTAAATGTGCAAGTGATTTTCATGAGAGTCCCATAGCTGCTGGATCAGGGCTGGGCATTGGAGCTTTCAGGTCCCTTTGGCCATAAAGTGAGGTACACATGCAGGGATGAGGAGGATACTGGAAAGGGTTCTCACCCTGACAACCCGAGTGAGGTCGTTGAACTTTTTTCTGCATTGCACAGGAGTCCTGCCAACAATGCTGTTGGAGGTAACCCTGTTTGCCACCTCCCTCCAGGCTTTTCGATACTCACTGGGCAGCGGCCTACTGCCACTATCAGGGAAGAGGACAGGTCGCCTGCGCTCCACTGCGCCAACCAATACCTTCAGAGCACTGCGCGCGCTCCCTAGCCTTCTTCATAGTTGTCGGCATTGAACTGTTGAAGCAGCTATGTTTAGGCCTTGATTCAGGGCTGCGGTGTGCAGGGCGTGGCAGCCAAACAAATCCACCCTCCCCCTTTAAGAGCTGACCGGCGCCAGCATGTCTGCCTTCAATCAGCAACTCGCCGCACCTGCGCTGCGCCCGCCCTCGGTGGTTGCGCCCCGGCTCGCCGGCTTAGCACCTTATGATAGTCATGCATCGCCTGCTTTAGCGCAGCAGCAACCTCTTGGGGCGATGCAACTGAATATCGGCGAACGTGGCACTAAGTTGCGCCGGGCGCTAAATTTAGCGTACGCCCGGCTGTCGCTCCCCAAACGTGGCTATACTGAATTTCTAGGCCATTGTGTCACCACAGGAGTGCCCCACTACCAGCATGGACAGCATAGCTGGTGTCCGGTGAGTGACAGCAGTTTCTGTTTTAAACCCGAGGCAGAAGTTCAAGTGGCGCAGTAGCGAATTGTCCCCATTCCTGAACCCTCCACTGTTCACCTCACTGTAAAGGAGAATTTTACCAACTTTCAGAAGTATGTAGCGCATTTTGGCTACAAAATTACCCCTCTCCCTGAACACCTTACCAAAATACTCAAAGCCGTTATAGTTTCACAGAAACATTTTTGCACTCTAGAGCAGAAAACAGTAGAGATAGGGGCTAAGATATTGGATATTGTGATTCCACCCTGGTGGGACATTTTCAATAACATCGAGGTCCCTTCGTGGATCAGACTGGCTTCCCACATTCTCGTGGTTTGCCAGTTAGGGATAGTATTGTATCTAGTCTGCACTCAGTGCAAGGGAAAAGGTCAGGTGCTAGAATTCCGAAACCAGAGAATCTGGAAGGAACATTATGTGAAGGTGGAGGGAGATACACCTGTTTGAGTTTTTTGTATTTCTGATTAAAGATTGTTGTGTTTTTGTGTTTGTTGTTTTTAATAAAGATTTTGCGATGCGTTGTCAATAAAGATGTATGAGTACCAAGTGGTGCAGGGGTGTTGGACCCCCTCCATGCTTGGATGTGTGTAAAAGACTGTAATTATTCTATGTATACTTATGTACACTACATTTTCGCGGAATGGGAAGTGCATGTGTCATGGGTATGTTAGATAGGTAAATACAGGGGAAGATTGACTATGGAGGGTCAGAAATTTTGCTTACCTTGTAAGGATGATACTTCAAGCAAGTTTTAGTATCACAGGGGGGAGTGTAAGGTTCTCAAAATTCCCACATTCCCCCAAAGTTATTAATAAAAGGGACCCTGTATGGACAATTTAAAAAGGGTACCCAAAAAGATGGTGTCTGCACCTCGTGACCAAAAGCCTGTAAGATTTTAAAAGCATAGACTCTGCAGCACAAGCAGGCAGCTTTGGGAAATCAAAACTTAAAATGCATTTCTGTGAGAAGGACTTTGTGTTTGAAAAGCCAGACAGCTAAGCAAACATTGAATATGCATTGCGTCAGGCCTAAGCATAAGGCCATTAGTTTGTCAGCATAAATAATCGGAAACAGCTCAAGGGAGCCACCAAGGCTGGATAGGCCGATTAATATGCATTACTGACAATACAACCCGAACATCGGGGCCATCAGGTGCGATAAACGGTCATCTAAAGCTGGTTAACTTAGATTGGTATAATTATATTAAACGAGCCCGCCTAAATTGGACAATGGACTGACCTGATTTGGCGCGCAGATAAGGGCTTTCGACGAGAGTATAATTATAGGCCCGTTGTTAGCCATGCTCTCTTCCTCCTGCGCTTGCTACCTGGCCACTGCCCGTGTCTTCCCCAAATCCATCAGGGACACCCGGTACAGCACCAGGCGAACACAGGCAGACCAGGCCAGACGAGACGAGACGAGATGAGACGAGACGAGATGAGACGAGACGAATTGGAAGAAGATTGAAGAGCACTTCGAATAATCAGGCCTTCAATCCAGCGTACTTGCGACCATCTTCATGCAAAATTCAACTACTGCCACCTGAAGAAGAAGAACCATCATCCTTGCGAGGTAAAGTACCCAAGCAAAGACTTTAATTTCGGGGTACTTTATAGGCCCTTGCAGCGCCCTGAGACCACGTGACGATGGCAGGCCCCAGAGAGCACAAAGAGCGAAATCCAAAAACCGCAACCGGCTTAAACGACAGGTTTTCGAACTGTCAAAGGAACCCCATTGGTGAGCATGAATTCCTGGCCCCTCTTAGCTTAATCTAGTTAGGTATTATAGGTGGGATAAGGGTTAAGGGATTTTATTAATGTGTGTTGTTCCCTCGATGTGCCGTGTGTTCCCCATTCCCATTTAAGTATATTCTTTTGATAAGCCTGTAAATACATAGTGATTTTTCAGTATTTGTAATTTTTATTCCTGTTTTAATAAAGTTTACGGTTTCTTGCACCAAACCAATTGTCTACTCGTTTTCTGTATCGTCACCTGTACCTAAGTCCGGTGTCGAGAACCCAGGGGTGTGGGAGCGATTCGAACCGCTCACAGGCAGTCAGGGGCATAACTGATTGGACACACGCCACCCCCTACAATGCAGTAGCTTCAGTGATCCTAAACCTTACCGAAGTACACTTTCCTGAATGGTGCCCTAAGGAGACAGAACAGTTATACCAGGCCCTACTAAAGGAAATGTTTTGGAAATTTTATGAATTTGACTTTGCCAACGTAGACAAAGCAAAGCTGTACACTTTACATGCTGAGTATACTGTGGGCGCGGGGAGACAAAGAAGGGGAACCTGGAACGATATTTTCACCACTTATAATACAGGATCCTCTGTAATAAATAGCCTGGACAATATAGAGCTGCAAACACAGATAAATGGCTTAAAAACCCAATTACGAAAGATCCTAACAGAGGAGAACACAGTGGTAGGCTCAGAGCTACACGAGGACCAAGCTATGACGGTCCATTTAAAAGAGATAATTGCTGAGCTAGAGAGACACGCTAAAACAGTAAATGCACTCATACGGGAGGACAGGAATGCTTTGGATCAGGCTGCACATAATGACGTGTGTGTGCTTTACGGGGCATGGTTGCTGGGCGAGGGCCGCAGCAACCTGGAAGATTAAAAACAGGGTTTAGTCCCCTCCTGGATTAGCAACAAGCACCTCACAGCCCTCCACCCATTTAGTAACTCGTTGAGCCCGTGTCAACTCCGGCTCGCCTCTGAAGCCTACCCTGCCCCAGTGGATTGTGGACGTTCCAATCACACTATCATGGGGATAGTAGTGAGGATGCCGGTCATGGGTGGGACAGCCCGACCCACACCAGTATACAGGGTAGAGAACATTGGAATCATTCAAGGGGGTGCACACGTCTGTTTCGCAGCAGTCCCACCTTATGTCATAAAGTGGGAGCACGCTATGACAGGTACAGACCTCTCCGAGTGCCGGAGCCAGGGTGCACACATAACACTGTGTCCCCAGCACTTGAATACCTATTCTAGACCACAGTGCGGGTTTAAAGCTGCTGGCGCACAACCTATGAACTGTACCATGGAGGTAATGGCACAAGACCATGTTCCCCCACAGGTAGCATTCATAGGAGGTGGGGCATATTGTGTCACCACAAGTGCGGCCCACTACCGGCATGGACAGCACATCTGGTTTCCGGTGAGTGACAGCAGTTTCTGCTTTAAACCCGAGGCAGAAGTTCAAGTGGCCCAGGAACGGATTGTCCCCATTCCTGAACCCTCCACTGTTCACCTCACTATAACTGAAAACATCACCAACCTGCAAAACTATGTCACACATTTCAGCTATGAAATTCGCCCTCTACACAAACATCTTACCGCCCT
Source organism: Somniosus microcephalus (assembly GCF_052327205.1). Classification (NCBI taxonomy): domain Eukaryota; kingdom Metazoa; phylum Chordata; class Chondrichthyes; order Squaliformes; family Somniosidae; genus Somniosus; species Somniosus microcephalus. The sequence goes on from NC_140988.1 coordinate 136,605,264, forward strand.
ACTAAAAGCAGTTGTTATATTACAAAAACATTTCTACACATTAGAACAGAAGACAGTCGAGATAGGGGCCAAGATCTTGGATATCGTAGTTCCACCCTGGTGGGATATTTTTGAAAATATAGAGGTCCCTTCTTGGATCAGACTGGCTTCCTACATTTTAGTAGTCTGCCAGCTCGGTATAGTTTTCTACTTACTACGTACAAAGTGCAGGGGGAGGGACAGGATGCTCTGATCCCAACATGAGAGAGCATGGGACAAGCATAAAAATAAAGTCTATGACCAAGTATGATACGAGTCTTAATCATTACTAAAAAATAAAGATTGTGACCGTGTGTTTTCTTTTTCTTTTTCTCTCTCTGTGTACCATGTATTATTTTTTGTTTTTCCAAGTAGTGCAGGGGTGTTGGACCCCTCCGTGCTTGGATGTGAATGTAACTGAATTTTATATATCTGAAAACTACACCTAAAGGGGAATATGTGTTTATGGGTTTTAGATAAGTAAAATACAGGGGAAGGTTGACTCTCAGGGATCAGAAATTTTGCTCACCCAGTATGATAATCTAACGAGTGGAGTATCACAGGGGGGACTGTAGGATTCTCAAAATTTACAGATCCCCCATTACGAAAGAAAAACCATATTAAAGTGATTTTGGACCTCTGCTAAAAACTTCAGGAGTGATAAAAGGACATGTTGGGCCTAAAAAGGAGATTCAAGATCAGAAATCAGACTTGGCATTTTAAAAAGGACTTGTTCAGACATGTTTTCAGAAAAAGGCTGCAACAAATAATTTGGGATCTGCCTATGCAATAGCCAGTTTGAGTATTCGAGGTAATCAAACTGTCTGGGGGAATTGTAAACGTCACTCAGCCCCTATCAAGAGATTTACATGCTGACAATAAGACCCACGAAAGAACAGCCTCACAGAACCCATCAAAATCATGCATAAACCAAATTATTTAGCCAACCTACAAAGAATCTCAGGCCCCACAGGAAACTCAAAGCTTGAGGACAATTCACTACAATTAGATAAGAGCTCAACAGCTCAGTAAAACCATCCCAAAACTACTTCTAACATTTTTAACTACTTCAACAACTCAGGAAGCCATCTCGAAACCGCTTAAACAATTTACACAACTTAATATTAACGAGCCCGCCAAAATCTAACAAAAGACTTGAACAGATTTGGCGCGCAGATTAGTAGGCCTCGTTTTGTATAATTGGGGGCCTGTTCAACAGTTAAACAGTAAGTTCAAGTTCAGCAAGGCGGAGCGCAGTTCAGTACAGGAACATCACAAAGGAAACAGCAACAGTTCCAAGTTCAAGGAGATCCATCGCCGAGCAACATCGAGGTCGAGGAGCAAACATCTCGAAGCAGTTCTCCCTCAAAGAAGTAACACACCAACAGACACCTCACGGCACCAAGGTCCCCACGAAACAACCAACCGAATATCACCCACAGCCAACCGGGTAATACTGGGCCACCGCAACCAACGAAAGACCAACTTGGAAGAAACCGAAGATTCCGCAAGTTTTTCCACTCTACAATCTATCCTGACTTACCCCGGGTAAGATTTTATCCAAAAGACTCTAGGCCCTATTTCTAGCCAAAGAAAATTGGGTACTCACCTGATAGATCCAATACGCACCCTAACGCATCAGTGGACTTGCGAAGACTGACCAGCTATGCAGGTGAAGTCCTCTACCGCATCTGGGGTACAGCAAGCCCCAACCGACACATCTAGTGAACCCCGAAACCACGAACCAGCTCAACTGTCAAGAAGTCGTTTTGGTGAGCATTATCCCTGGTCCTTCAGAGCCTAACTTAGCTAGTAAGGTGGGATTAGGAGGGGTGAAAGATTTGTCTACTGTAATTTTTCCCTTGTGTATGTCGAAGTGTTTCCCCATTTTATTAGAGTGTTGTTATTGTGTTGTATTTTCTTTCTCAAATAAAAATCAAAGTTCTTGCACCAAAATCAGTTTGTCTGCTGCACTTTTATCACAACCCCCAAATAAGTCCAAGGTCTAGAACCAAGGGAGTGGGAGCGATTCGAACCGTTCATAAGTCAGAGGTGAAGCTGACCCCAAACACCACCCCCTACACTGCCTACATAATCCGATTTTAGCAGGCTCTTCTGATTTTAGTACATTTTCAGCGTGTTCCACATCATTCGCAAAACACGCCAGCTGATTGCGCCGGGTTCAGTAAGTTCCTGAAATCTTGACAGTTGTAGCTCCAGCATAAAAGTGGACCTGTAACATGGCTGACTTTCAGATGACAGAACTTTGTTTCTTTAGGTGTTGCAACACTTTTTGCAGGTCTACTGAGCTTGGAAGTGGTTAAGCTGAGATCCATATGCACTGTGACCTCCTTGGAAAACCCTCTCCCCACAATAACTGAGCACTTATAACTTCTATTCCTCAACTGACATATATACCAGCAGCATGGGAACCATTTATACCCTCTCATCCTGGTCCTCAGAATCAGAGGAGGAGCAGCCGCGGCAGCAGCAGGACCAGGCACACCAGCAGTAGCAACAACAGGAGCACCAACCTCCTCCTCACCCACCTGATGCTGCACAGGGCAGAGGGTGTCAGCGCAGGGCTGTAACTCGCCGCAGGAGATGCCCCCATCACAGGGTTTACAGGCTGACGATGAGCTTCCTCAACATGGCTGAGCAGCAGTGCCAAAGGAGGCTGAGACTTTCGAGAGAGGTAGTCGGTGGCATCTTCACAATGCTGCACCAACACCTGAAGCCCAGAGGAGCGGGTGGACACTCCTTACCAGTGGCTGTCAAAGTCACCACCGGCCTCAATTTTTTTGCTTCAGGGTCCTTCCAGGGATCATCAGCAGGCATCAGCGGCATCTCCCAGTCGGCCGCACACACTTGCATCACGCAGGTTACCGATGCCCTCTTTGCCAAGGTGCACAATTACATCCACTTCTCCATAGATGAAGCAAGTGTAACCACGCATGCGATTGGCTTTGCAAATATGGTAGGCTTGCTAAGGGTGCAAGGTGTCATAGACTGCACACATGTGGCCATTAGGGCGCCCCATCACAACCCAGCTGTATTTGTGAACCGCAAGGGCTTCCACTCCCTTAACGTCAAGCTGATGTGTAGCCACAGGAAGAACATTATGCATGTTTGCACCAAGTTCCCTGGCAGTTGCCATGACTCGTTCATCCTGCGGCAATCTACTGTGCCTCAGCTGTTCAATCCGCCAACCCAACTTTCCAGATGGCTACTTGAAGACAAGGGCTATCCCCTGAAGAAGTGGCTAATGACACCAATGAGGAGGCCATCAAACGAAGCTGAGGAACGCTACAATGCCAGCCACATTTGCACCAGAGCCATCATCGAGTAAACCATCGGTTTGCTCAAAATGCGATTCAGATGCCATGACAGATCAGGTGGAGCCCTACAGTATGCGCCAGCCATGGTCTCCAGAATCATTGTGGTCTGCTGTGCACTGCACAACATCGCACAGCAGTGTGGCTTACCCGCTGCCTGAGGAACAAGTGGCTTAGCGCACAGCCTCCTCCTCCTCCTCCTCAGAGGAGGAGGAAGACCTTGCGGAGGCGGAGGCGGATGTGGCAGTTCCACCAGCACGCGAGCACATTGCTGGCTGTGATGCAAGGGATGCATGAATCCATGCCAGATTCGCTTAAGTTAATGAAGCAAAGACATGTGGCTGCCACCTTTTTAACACACCATACAAAATCTGTACAATAAACTGTGGGTTCCTATCACTCTCACCACCATCATTACAGATGAAAGACACCCTGACACCTCACTGTGACACTTCCATTTCTGGGCACATATAGGCCAACTCTTTGAATGTTTGCCATCGCATTTCTTTATTACAATTGAAATGCCGATCATAATCTTAAAAAGGTATTACATCAAAACACCCAAGTGACTCCCCTTGTGACTATTTCTGTGTTAACTTTCTCTTACGCATGCTTCTACTTGGTGCTTCCCCTGTGGCTTCAGCAGATGTGGAGGCACCTTGCTCAATTTCATGCTGCTCCTGCTTCGACACCTTTGGCAAACGTCCTCTGGGTTTACGAGCCTGGGAGGGCTCGGCAACAGTCTGCTCCTCCTGCAGCTATGTAGGGGCTGAGACGGCCATCTCAGTTGGGTGAGGAATCTGGTGGGGCTCTGACCGACGGCTCCCCAGTGGCATGGGAGTGTGAGTGCTTGGAGAGGAGCCCACACTTCCTTGTTGCCTGCCACCAACATCCCTCTCATGGGTCAGCCACACTTCAGTGCTAGCAAGTGGCTGGACAGCACCTTGCTGCACATCAGGGAGGCCATGAGGACCCGTCTCTGTACTGACAGTCCTCAAAACAAAGATGTCCATGAAGCTCTGGTGTCTCTCCTCATTAGATGCCCATCTCTCCTCCATAGCAGACAATCTATTTTGAAGAGTGACCATGTTTTCATTAGTCTGGTGACTTATGTCCTCCATGGTGGTTGCCACCCTCTCCATGGCGGAACGTTCATGTGCTATTGCCTCCAACATGCCATTGCTTATGTTTGAGATGGACTCCTCCATTCTCTGCACACTCGCAGTTACCCTGGATGCAAAACCTGTCAGAGACTCCTGCACTTGTTCCTGGAGTTCCAGCACCGCTCTCTTTCTGGATGGCCCCAGAGGCACAGTGTCCACATGCAGCTGAGCAGAGCTAGGAGCGCCCTGCGGCCTCTGGTGAGGACTCTCCATTGCTGTCCCTGTCTCCACCATCTGCTGATGCTCAATTGTGAGTTGTGATACACCAGGTGACAACACTAATCTATCTCACGAATGACCCACTGAGGTGCGCGTCTCTATGCTGGTGCTGGGTGCACTCAATTCTACTGATGCTGCACCCTCAGAGGTTGCAGCTTCCTCTGAGGAGTCTTCCGGCTCTTCCTCCTGGACAGTGGGGTGGGGGGCTCTCGATGGTACTGTGGGGGAGTAAAGGCATGAGTTAGGCATGTGATATTAACGCAGCAGGCACATCAAATTGTGCAGATGATCAGAACTCAATCTGTATGAACATCAGATGCCATATCAGTCACTCATGCAATCTAACTGAGAGGGCTGCAAATCTATTCTGTCACCAACAGGCTCTACTGCGCCTGTCTATCCGTCCCCCACTTCCAGATCCTTAGCACCTCCGATGATGTCGAGAGCAGCTTCCTCAGCGGTGTTCAAGTGGGCAATGGAAGGTGGCCCTCCTCCTGTCCTGGCCCTCTCCTTCTTATCGTGGGCTCTCTTTTCCTGCAATGAGGGGCGCAAGTGGAGTTTGAGTGAGAATGTTGGAGTGAGTGTAGAGAATCCATAGCATAGATGCTTAGAGGGAGACAAAGATGGAGTGAGGTGCCAATGCCAAGGGCCCTCCCTGTGCATTGTTAGTTGTTGTCATTGCATAACAGTGATAGCGAGTGTGAGGGGTGCATAGTAGAATAGTGAAGTGATTCTATACATAGAAAGAGAGGGATGGTTAAGGGTGCAAGGGATGTTAGGGTAAAGTGGGACGTGCAGGAACAGGTTGACAATACAGAGTGCTGGTGATGAGAGGAGATGGGTAGCAGATTGAAGGTAAGTGTGATGTTTTACTCACTATTGCTGTGCGTAGCAGGTCATTGAACCTTTTCCTGCACTGAACCCAGGCGCGACCACACAAAGACCTGGCTCTAACCTCCTCAGCAATTTGCAGCCAGGCCGACTTGGTTTGCTGAGGAGGCTTCCTCCATCCGTTTGAGGGGAAGAGTACCTCCTGGTGTCCTCTCACTCCCTCCACAAGAGCATGGAGGGAATCATCATCAAATCTTGGAGATGCCTTGGGTTTTGAAGCAGTCATTTTCACAAGTGCCACACCGAGAAGCAGCAGGAAAGGATGGCTCAAAAACAAGGCTGCATGGGTCCCTTAAATGCAGCTGGCTGACAGACGTCAGCAGAGACGAGCAGCAGGCCCGAACCCACTGATTGGGCCGGGTAGCGCGCACAATGGGCTTAATCAACCCACTTAAGTAAAAATCATAATTCCAGGGCGGCTGAAACCGGCAGCGGGACCGGAACCCGCTGAACATCAAAGCCGCCTCCAATCCTCCTCCACTCGTAAAATCGTGGCCTTAGTCTTTGTATTTGGGTCATGAAAGTATGCAAATAGCATGTGAAATTCAACTTGAGTGTCTTCAATACTGTTTCTGAACATTAAGTAGTATTTATACTACATTTAAAACGTTTTAGCATGTTATGAGACCAATCAGAAGGTGATATAATTCTATGGTGATTGATAGTGATAATTATCAGATTGTATGTTTTAGACCCACAACCTTATACTGATATTGCTCCTACTATACTTTATATCTGGCTATACTGGGATGCTCTAGGTTATCACTCTAATTTAGGGGATATCTCTCTAATTCAGAGCAGGGTAAAACAAAGGATAATGGCGAGCATCCAATGAAGGACTGTAGCAGTGGAATACCCAGCTTATTGCATGATGAGTAAGAAAATCTTCCAATTTCACAATCGACAGTCATCCTTGAATAATTTATGAAAGACTTCCTCACAAGCTGAATAAACAGGCTATTATTCCAGTGTTCACAAATGTGTGTATAGTGTTTATATAGCATGTGTGTAATTAAAATTAAAATTCAAGTTTTATTGATGTTGCATATGCTTACCGCCAATGCATATTGGAAAGTTGTGGAAGTGGGGTCTGCAATTTCCCAGTATGTGCTGCCAGCAGGTGAGGACATAAAATAGCCTATTCTACAGAGTTCATTAGCACACACAGGGCTGTTGCCACACACATTAGATTGTGGGAAATCTGCAATTTGCTCACTGGCATCCCAGCACTATTTCCACAAGTTTTATTCACTCCCAGCAACCAGCCTGGTCAAATGTAAGTTGTCTGTCCTTGGTGAAGTTGCTTCCAGCTGTATCCTGTTTATGCCACCTAGAAAAGAAAAAGGGGTTTACTTTCTCAGGAGAGTCAGCACTTTAAGGGTCAGGAAGTTGCTAAGATTCTTTAATTTATGACATGTTAAGCAATAAGAAAGTTGTCTTTATTTCAGTTGTGCATGGGTAAAGTTACAAAAGTGCAGTACAAGTGTACCATGTTTTCTGGTGAGTGTGAAACCTGTTTGCATTTCCAAGAAAGTGTATTTGTAAGAAGCTGCCCTGAATCAGTCAAATTAAACGTCGACTTACAGTCCTTAACTAAAAAACCATAAAGATTTTGAGATAAAATACCCAAAGGAGTTGAGAAAACAATGAATCAGGCCAATCTAAGCCTGTATCCTAGGTTACAACAAAACAGCCATGAATGTGAATTTTTTGGGGTGTTTATTTTTCCAAGAGTGGAGCTTTAGAAGCTTATTGTGTGACGTGCCATTTCCCTCATTTGAATTACTGTTGGTAATTATTTACTGGCATAAAGAAATCATGGACTTTTGGCAACCAGCTTGAAGTCTAAGTAGGAAACTCCTTGCAGGTTGCTTTCTTCTTTTAAAAGCTCATTGTGAAAACTCAGCATTACTTCCAGGTGCTAAACTGCTATTCCTGTAACAACTGAAGCAGACGGAGAACTTTAGTGGTATTTTCAGCAAATACTTTGAAAATTAGGAAGCAAGTCAGCTCAAAAGAGAGAAAAAGTTTCTAAGAAACAGAAGACTTAACTTCCTGAATATCTTCCTGTTTATCAAAGTTTTCGAGCATCAGACTTCCAGTGGACAAAGAAACATTTTCAAAATTTAACCACTTGGAATTTCTGCAGGGGTTCTCCCGATTTACTGCAGCAACTTCAGTAGAAGATTGGCGAGACACCCAGAGAGATGGTGGAAATACCTAAAATGGCCCTTTACACCATTTCTTCAGGGTTCCTGCCGATCTGCCACTGAAATTAAGGTGAGACGTCTGGAAAACCCTCATGGAAATTCTCACCCAACATATTGAAATTTTTATAACAAAATTCTTGACCCTGAATTTCTCCACCCATCAGAAATTGGGTGGAAGGCCTAGGAAATAGGTTGGATCCTGGATACTCCAGGTCCCGGCCTCTGCTTCAAGTATCCTTGGAGGCTCCACCCCAAAAAAGGTTACCCGTGTCAAAGAGGCAGTGTAGTCCCAGGCTGGGGCAGGGGACTCCCAGGCTGGGAGTTTCCTTTGCACCAGCCTGAGAACTTGCTGGAAGTATGCTGAGTAAGAATAGGCATGCCGGCCTGCAGATGTTCGTCCCACCTGACGGTCCAGACCTGGGACTTGGCTTGGACCCCCAAAGATTTTGAGGAGTTTGAAGATTTTTTCAGTCCTTTTATAAAGGTGACCAGTGAGGTTTCCCTTCCTCTTTTTCAGGCCAATAGTGCTGGCAAGGCAGGAAGCATCTTGCCAGTGCTGCATTTCCTGCACCTGTTCTTCTGGCAAGCACCCAAGTATGCCCCTAGTGGTGTGGGTGCACACTGGCAATATTTAAATAAGGTCATCTCCCCCTGATCCTGCATATTCTGGAGGGGTCAGGAGTGGAAGTCACCAGCGAGTACATCTTAGCACTTCCGCTGGGATGTCAATCATATGGATTTTTCAGCCCCTCTGTATCTATCCTATTGAGTCTAAGATCTACATTATGACTGTCATGTCTGCCAAATTTCTCCCTCTTTGTTAGTTAAATGTATTTTCCTTGTCATCATTGCTTAAGTCTCTAGCTTTTCTCCTTTTGAAACTGAGGTGAAAGAGACACAGACAGAAAGAAATCCTCAGGGAGTACAAGATAACAGAAATAGATGTTCTCTGTGACCCAGTTGAAAGTGGGAAAGGGGTGACAAGCACCAAAGGACTCCAGTGCACACAAATTTGCTGCCATGTTTGTCCATTTAACAACAGTGGCTACATTCCAAAAGTAATTATTTGGCTGTGAAGCACTTTGAGATGGCCCAAGGATGTGATAGGTGCTATATAAATTCAAGTTCTTTCTTTCTTTGATAGCCAGAGATCTACTGCACAGTTGGATCTCTAGGAGGCTGCAGGCTAGCACAAACTTGCCACTGCTTTCAACAGCTGTTAGCATCAAATTTGTACAGGCTGTTACTGTATGTGAACTGTTGCACTGAAGAAAAACCAAAAATAATGAAAGCATGATCACTTTGTATCTGACCAAAAACTGCAGGTACAATTTCATCACCTCCCACGCCACGATTTCTCTCTCTCCTTCTGTCCCTTGTTTCCTAGCAGTCACATTTCTCCTTATTTGGCTTTTATCATGTCAGTTATATTCTTTCTCTCTCCCACCTGTTCCACTGTGAAGAGGTAATGTACAAGTTAATAAAGTCATTGGAACATTCAGATTAATTTCCAGCCAGTTAGCACTTCTTTGGTGTCTACTGTTGTTAGCATGCAGATACAACTGCAAACCTTTTAGAACTCTAATCAATCTCCCGATGTGTTGCACATGGGGAGTCAAGACCAAGTGCAGAATTCAGGTGAAGCACGTAAAAAAAACAGTGACATGACTGGTTCTAGTTTGGGGGAAGATGGATAGAAAGGGGAGGTAGAGAGGGCAGGATGGGAGAGAGGGAGAAGATGATGAAAGAGGTTAACGGGAAGAGGGAGAGGGAAGGCAGTAAGTGGAGGGGGATAGGGCAGGGGCAGGGGGTGGAGAACAGGGAGCAACTGAAGACAATGCAGGAGTGTGTGACATTGGGCCAGGGCCTAGCTCTTCACAGTGGGAGGAACAGGAGATGGAAGAAGGGGAGTGGGAGGTTGATGGGGAGAGGGAGAGGAAAGGGGAGAAAGGAGAGAAAGTATAGGGAATGGGGTGGAGGAGAGGTTACAAAGATGAATAGGGAAGGGTTGTAGTGCATTGCACCAGGACCAATCTTCCTCTCAGTGGCATGAGGGAGCTAGACTATGCGAGAGCCCGATTCCATCTCCATAGTGGAGGGAGGGAGGTACAGAAACTACTCATGGCAGGGGTATGGGAAGGTAAACGGCCTGAAGCCTCGGAGACTCCAAAAACTACTGCAAAAGAGGGGCGGTGTAGAGTTGGTAATAGTGGGAGGGAGCAGAGCTGGTGTACTCAGCATGTGGGGGGTAGGAACCAATCAAACTCAGAGCTGAAGCAGTTGGGTGGATCCGGGAGGGAGTGGAGGTTGGGTAGGATGAGTTCAACTTGCACAATGAGGCATTAATAAAGGGGAAAGGGGGAGGAAAATCAGGAACTATCATGGTAGATGAAAATAGGCTGAGTTTTTTTTAATGATTTAATTAATCAGTGTTGTCACATGGCCAATCAGCAACATTAAGATATTTCAATAATACAATATTACAGACAGAAATTTTTAATATAGATTGGACTCATGTAGCAGCCCATTAAGTATTACATGTATCACCTTAAGCTTTGAAAATCTTTCCAAGAGACATATATTAGCTGAAAAGGGGGTATATCAAAGTCTAGAAGGCTGATTTTAACCCAGCCTACCTGGTGAAAACAAGGTAGGTGAAAGTTAAAATGGCCAGTGTGACTTACCCACAATTATTCTGCTGCCTTCTTCTCTTTTGTGTGGCTTCTCCACCAGTCCAATCTGACCCAGAAAGGTAAGTTAATTTCTTTTTCCTTGTAGGCTACGAGGAGCAGGAGAGATTTTCTGGGCCCCACAGAGAAACCTTGTGCTTCATAGATACATAGAAACATAGAAGATAGGAGCAGGAGTAGGCCATTCGGCCCCTTGAGCCTGCTCTGCCATTCAATGAGATCATAGCTGATCATCCAAATTCAGTACCCTGTCCCTGCTTTCTCCCCATATCCCTTGAGCCTTAAGAAATATATCCAACTCCTTCTTGAATATATTTAATGAATTGGCCTCCACTGCTTTCTGTGGTAGAGAATTCCACAGGTTCACCACTCTCTGGGTGAAGAAATTCCTCCTCATCTCTGTCCTAAATGGCTTACCCGTTATCCTTAAACTGTGACCCCTGGTTCTGGACTCCCCGACCATCGGGAACATCCTTCCTGCATCTAGTCTGTCTAGTCCTGTTAGAATTTTATAAGTTTCAATGAGATCCCCTCTCATTCTTCTAAACTCCAGTGAGTATAAGCCCAATCAACCCAATCTCTCCTCATACGTCATTCCTGCTATCCCAGGTATCAGCCTGGTGAATCTTCGCTGCACTCCCTCCATGGCAAGAACATCCTTCCTCAGGTAAGGCGACCAAAACTGCACACAGTACTCAAGGTGTGGTCTCACCAAGGCCCTGTACAACTGCAGCTGAACATCCTTGTTCCTGTACTCGAACCCTCTTGCTATGAAGGCCAACATACCATTTGCCTTCTTAAACGCCTGCTGCACCTGCATGCTTACCTTCAGCGACTGGTGCACAAGGACACCCAGGTCTCGTTGCACTCCCCCTTCTCCCAATCTATTGCCATTCAAATAATAATCTGCCTTCCTGTTTTTGACACCAAAGTGGATAACCTCGCATTTATCCACGTTATATTGCATCTGCCATGCTTCTGCCCTATCACCCAACCTGTCCAAATCATACTGGAGTTTACATAGAAACATACATAGAAGATAGGAGCAGGAGTAGGCCATTCGGCCCTTCGAGCCTGCTCCGCCATTCAATGAGATCATGGCTGATCATCCAAATTCAGTACCCTGTCCCTGCCTTCTCCCCATATCGCTTGATCCCTTTAGCCTTAAGAAATATATCCAACTCCTTTTTGAATATATTTAATGAACTGGCCTCCACCGCCCTCTGTGGCAGAGAATTCCACAGGTTCACCACTCTCTGGGTGAAGAAATTCCTCCTCATTTCAGTCCTAAATGGCTTACCCCTTATCCTTAGACTATGACCCCTGGTTCTGGACTCCCTGGCCATCATAAACATCCTTCCTGCATCTAGTCTGTCCAGGCCTGACAGAATTTTATAGGTTTCGATGAGATCCCCTCTCAACCTTCTAAACTCCAGTGAGTATAAGCCCAATCGACACAATCTCTCCTCATACGTCACTCCTGCCATCCCAGGTATCAGCCTGGTGAATCTTCGCTGCACTCCTTCCATGGCAAGAACATCCTTCCTCAGGTAAGGCGACCAAAACTGCACACAATACTCAAGGTGCGGTCTCACCAAGGCCCTGTACAACTGTAGCAAGACATCCTTGTTCCTGTACTCGAACCCTCTTGCTACGAAGGCCAACATACCATTTGCCTTCTTAACCACCTGCTGCACCTGCATGCTTACCTTCAGTGACTGGTGCACAAGAACACCCAGGTCTCTTTGCACTTCCCCTTCTCCCAATCTATTGCCATTCAAATAATAATCTGCCTTCCTGTTTTTGCCACCAAAGTGGATAACCTCACATTTATCCACATTATAGTGCATTCTCGGCATCCTCCTCACAGCACACACGCCCACCCAGCTTTGTGTCGTCTGCAAATTTGGAGATATTACATCTAGTTCCCTTGTCTAGATCATTAATATATATTGTGAATAGCTGGGGTCCAAGGACTGATCCCTGCGGTACCCCACTAGTCACTGCCTGCCACTTGGAAAAAGACTCGTTTATTTCAACTCTTTGCTTTCTGTCTGCCAACCAGTTCTCTATCCAAGTCAATACCTTGCCCCCAATCCCTGTCCTGGGCTTCTCTATCCGTACCCTGCCCCGGGCACTTCTCCCGACCATGATGCCCTCCTGCCGCCCCTCCCAACCACTCCTGTTTGCAAGTCAACTAGCAGTTACGGCCGGGTTCAGGCAGGATTTAAAATCTCCAAGACCTCACGGTTCACTTCAACCCCTGCATGGACAATTTCTGCTTGGAGTTAATATTGGCTCTTAAGAGATTCGTGGATAAATAATTGGCTGCCTAATGGTCTAATTTTCCCACCCACTCAGTTGGAACAGATCTGCCTTCAGCTCATTTTTCCTGCTGCCCGTAACACTTGCTGTGTCGTGAATCATAAGACAAACCTACATCTCATCATTGCTAGGAGAAAAAATTGCAATGCCAAAGGAGTATGCCAACCATGTTATCCAAACCACTCTGTTGTGTAAAATCCCTGTCATGTGATACAGATAAGCTCATTTTTAAAAGGGAGTCATGGATTCCTGGCAGTGAATATAAGGAGGCGATTGAAGGTTGAGCTATTCATCGTCTCTGTGAGACCAAAGCTTATTTTGAATCCCGAGATGAAACTATAATCTTGAAGTCACTTGTGTATATATCTTTTTTTAAAATACAATACTAATTGATCTCCCATTGCATTGCCTGTGGAGAATTTTTAAAAAAATCTATGCTGAGTATTAAAATATTGTTCCGATGAGCAGAAGAAATATATTTTTAAGGATTTTTTTCCTTTTTCTGACATTATTGTTTGAGTGCGAAATATATTGAATTTTTAATTGAATTATAGTTTTTTAAGATAGAGGATTCTGATTGAATAGTATGGGGCCAAAACTCTGCAGTGGGGTGTATCCCAGGGTAAGGGCCAGGATTGCACCCACCTCGGAACCTCCACTGCAGACCTGGGTAAACTTTCCTGGGTCAGGGGGTAGTTCCCTATTTTGAATGTCAATGGTGGTTGTCTCCGCCAGTAGGAGCACAGTTTGAGCACCCACCCGCCAAAGTGGTCACATACTGCAGTGTACTGTGGTACTGTGTCAGGATGGGGGGGCGGGGAAGAAGTCCCCTCACAGAAAATAACCACCCAATACCCACAAGCTCCTATGTATTTAAAAAATATTTGAATACTTTTATCTGGCCTGAAATGTGGGTCCAGGCCGTATCAGAGGGTTGCTATGTCTGGTCTCATGAGGGATACTGTCGCCAATAATGCACCGAGTTCCTGCAAGTCTGGGGATGTGGGAACTCCCAATGTTGGGAGTCCCCAACTCAGCATATCTGGATCCCAGTCTAATGTCTGGCTCTCTGGCACCACCCGAGCAGATTTACAGTGACACTGTGCCAGAAGGCTTGGGTTTTCAGCCCTTTTATGTTTACATTTAATTAAGAACAATTATATTTAATTTGAGAATCTCTGATTTTTTTTTGCCAAATGTGTATTACGAATATGTTTCAGGTGACTGGAGTTTATGTGATCCCTCCACTCCCTTTTCTATGATGTGCCTGAGTGCCCACTCCCCTCCACTTCCTGTTGCTCGATGTATGGAATTGAAAACATTGTGATCTGTTTCAAATGTTTTCCATCTTTGTATGGAGTCAGTAAAGAACTGTAATCAATTTTATATAGCAGAGGTGGCACATTATATTTATCAATTCTGTTCAAGAAAATGGATGGAAATCATTTTATTTTACTTTTTGCCAACTATTTATCACTTGACATTTGGCAAGACACAACATTTTTAATTATAGAGACAAACACAGCTTTATCAGCCGTGGCTCAGTTGATAGCACTCTCGCCTCTGAGTCAGAAGGTTGCGGGTTCAAGTCCCACTCCAGAGACTAGGCTGATGATCCAGTGCAGTACTGAGGAAGTGTCAGAGTGCGCTGTCTTTTAGATTAGATGTTAAACCCGTCTGCTCTCTCAGGTGGACATAAAAGATCCCATGGCACTATTTCGAAGAAGAGCATGAGAGTTATCCCTGGTGTCCTGGCCAATATTTATCCCTCAATCAACATCACAAAAAAATATTATCTGGTCATTACCACATTACTGTTTGTGGGAGCTTGCTGTGCACAAATTGGCTACTGCGTATCCTACATTACAACAGTGACTACACTTCAAAAAGTATTTCATCAGTTATAAAGCACTTTGGGACATCCGGTGGTCGTGAAGATGCTGTATAAATCCAAGTCTTTCTTTCTTTATATGTGAGCTTTGCAAAGTTGTTTAATCAGGTTTTTTGCAGCAGCAGTGGATGGTGACAGCAAGTGTATATGTCACAGATGCATAATAATGTATATTCTGAAGGATTAATGATTAGGTCATAATCATTATTTTTATCAAGAAATGATCAATAATTGAATATAAGAAATAGCGTAGACAATGTATCAGCAGCACATTTTGGACAGCACAACATGGTCCTCCAAACAGGCAGCAACCAGACTGGTGCCAAATGAAGACTAAGGAGAGAGGGAGAACCAAAGAGTCAGCCTTAACCATTTATCAAATGATTTGGAAGAGATAATCCCCCTGCTGCATTGCCTTGGAAAGGTGGAGCTCGACAAATGGCAGCCTTAGAAAGGAAAAAAAGAAACAAAAGTAACGAAAACAACATGGTGACAAGTCATCATTTGTGTAATTACAGCAGTGAACCAATGTCGAACAGAAACTGATAGCCAAGTTCCGCACTCATGAGGATGGACTCAACCGCGATCTTGGGTTCATGTCACGCTACATGTAACCCCACCTGACGTAGGGTCACCCAGACTCGAATCGTCATTGGCTTGTTCTCTCTACACAGATGCGGCCGGACCTGCTGTGATTTCCAGCAAAAAAAAAAGTTTTTCGGTCTGTTTTTTGTTTTTCATACAGACCCCAGCATCTGCAACATTTGACCCCTTGTGACCCCACCTCATTGTTCTTTGATGTAATGTTTTCCTGACTAACCTGTTTGGACACCATTCACACCTTTGATTGCTGTGATTATCTCTCTGCCGAGGTGCGACAAATGGCAGTTAGAAAGATTACCTGTAATCATCTGGCATTATTCTCTGACTATATAAGCTGTGTTTTTATGCATCTCTCCACTTCACCTGATGAAGGAGCAGCGCTCCGAAAGCTTGTGATTTCAAATAAAACTGTTGGACTATAACCTGGTGTTGTGTGACTTCTTACATTTGTCCACCCCAGTCCAACTCCGGCATCTCCACACCATGACTACTATCTCTTGTGACATGGTGACCAGAATTGGACACAATACTCAATGTCTAATCTGAGCAGAGCACGTTACAGTTTGATCCGACATCCTCTGAATTATGGGGAAGAATTTTAACCCCAAAAAACGGGTGGGTTAGGTCGGGTTGGAGGTTAAAGATTTCAAAAAACTGAATCCTGACCCTAACCAGCCTACTTCCGGTTTTAATGGAGTCAGGATGGGGGAAGGGCAGTCAACCCTCTGCCAGCAGGTGGGTCACTCATTTAAATATTATAATGAGGCTGCCATGCCTCATGGTGACCTACCATTTCAAATTTAACTCCGGCTGGTCAGGTTTCCTGGGGCTCGGGAAACCCAACAGCTAATGGAAGGTGAGGACTGCTGGATCTAGGAGGTAAGTGCCTGTCTGCCTCTGCCCCCCACCCCCCACGATCAGACACCACCTCCTGAGGCCTCTGAATGCTCCCCCGCTCCGAGGCCTCCAATACCCCTCACTGAGGCCTGCGATCAGCCCCCACAACGTCCCCTCCCCAAGGCCTCCGATCGCCTTCCCAGTATCCCCCCTCTAGCCCCGATGCTCCCTCCGGCTCCCCCCCTCGATGCTTCTCTGGCCTCCCCTCTCTGGCCCTGATTGTCCTTCGGCTCCCCCCCCCCCGCGACAATGCTCCTCTGGCCACCAACTATCCATCCCCCTAATGCTCCTCCAGCACCACCCTCCCCACGATGCTCCTCCGGCTCCCAACGCTCCTCCGGCCCCCGACTACCACCCTCCTCTCTGCGGCCTAGTGCCGCAGGCCTACACGCTTGCAGCCAGCCAGCCAGCCTCTCCATCTGGCTGGCAGTAGTTAGGAATCAGTGCTTTGAAATGTTAATCAGGCTCTGCCATTAAATTCGGCAGGACCTGTGCGAAACCCGTTCTCGCGGGTTTCCCGACCGCTTTCTGGCCCCTCGCTCCCAACCCGCCTCCAGATTAAAATTCCGGCCATAGTCTACTGTTCTGGCTATTCAGCATTCTATTAGATTTGTTGATTGCTGCTCGGCGTTGAATGGACAAACTGAGCATTGAGCCCATGAAGACTATTAGTTCCCTTACAAATTCTTCCTCAGTTATTGTAACACCATTCGTGGAGTATATGTGTCATTTATTCTTCCTCCCAATGTGCAATACTTTTAAACTTGTCCACATTAAATTAATCTGCCATTGTTCTAGATATTTGTATAGTGCGTATTCTGCCCACGAGCAACTCATTTTGTAGTTTCTAAAGTCCCTCTTTTGATTCCCCTGCGACTTCTAGTTTGGTAAATCCAAAATATTGTGCAAATTAGGAATAGTAGTGGTCTCAACACCGAGCCCTGGGGCATCTCACTCAATACTTCCCCACACCCTGACATAATTCTGTAAGTGCACGATGTTGTAAGGTTTTCCACAGTTCACTTGGGATGTCACTTCCTTAAAAAAAATCTAGCTGGCTGATTGAGCTGAATTTTTCTCTTCTAAATCCATATTGGCTGCTGTTTGCTCGGTTAATATTGTTCAGATATTCCTCAAGTTTATTCCTGATAATCAATTTAATTATTTTACATGGAATTAAAGTAAAGTAAAGTAAAGGTTGCTTATAAGGTGTGTACGCACCTGTAGGGGCCTTGCAAATGCCGGTTTCAGGCATGCGAAGCGCATGCGCTGAAAACCGGCACTTGTGATCTGTCAAGAATCCTCTTCACAGATCATCCGCATGCCCCGGAGAAGGGCCTCTGTGGGTGGAGAGTTCCGCTTTTTGCACAACTTCCGCTCGCTGAAAATCTTTAAAAATCTTACACCTGGTAAAAGCAGGCGTAAGGCCTGCTTTTACCAGCATAAGAGTTTAAAACATTTTTTAATTTTTTGTTCACTCATTTATAATTTAAACATGCTTTTAAAAAAGGTAAGTTTATTTTTAGCCCCGTAAAAAACTTTAATTCTTTTTTTCAAAAAATTTAATTTTTGTTTAAAATATAATTTAATGTAATTTTAACTAATTTTAAATAGGTGATTTAAAAAATATATTTATTGAATGTTTAACTGTGTTTTTTGAGTGATCCCCATTCATACTTTAAAATTAATTAAATAAAACAAGGTAATATAGGGATGGCAGTGCAGCTGGTGAGCTGCAACTGCAGCATGTGGGAGTTTGTGAAGAGCATTCTGATCCCAAGCAACCATGGTTGCAGTAAGTGCCTGTGATGTAAAAAGACTACTAAGCGCTTGGTTTGAGTATAAAACAAGGCTTTAATCAACTGTTTCAAACCATGAGATTTCTAGTTACATCACTAGTTCCTGGTTACAGAAACATCCTGAGCAAGCTGGGCCCATGCCCGAGTACTTATACTCCTTGGATGGTGCCACCAGCTGGCCACCTAGTGTTACTTCATGAGTCATGATAAGATTCATGACATCCTTCCTGCCTGAAAGTTTTGGAAGTCCGACGACTTCCTTCTAGTGGATTAGGCGGACCACGAATAGGCACAGTCTTTTAGATCTTCGCTTGTGGCTGGAAGGCATGTCTCCTCGGACCGTGTCTTGGTCCCTGGGTTGCTTGGTCTGTACTGGTAGATCGACGGGGCCCGTGTCGCCTTGATTGACCTGCGGAAGACTGGGGAGATCGTGACTCCGGGTGTGGGTCCCCACAGGCGCAGAGCTGGCGTCATCTTGGTTGGTAGCCGGGGATTGACCAGCATCCTGGCTTTGGGAAGCGCTCGGCTCCCCGAGTTGATCTGGTGGAGTAGCTGGCAGATCCCTTGATGTCCCAGGTAGGGCGTCATCCTCAAAGGAGTGCAGAGCGTCGGCATCATTGCCATGGGTTCCTCGACCAGTTAGGTCCGTGGGACTGGTTGGACAGGGAGCCAGATCTCGGAGTGAAACGGTGGACTCCTGGCCATCTGTAGGATTCTCAAAATTCCCACATTCCCCAAAAGTTGCTAAGAAAAGGGGCCCTGATTTTGGACACGTTATTAAAAAGGGTACCCAAAAGAAAATGGCTTCTGAAACCTCGTGACAGAAGCCTGCAGGATTTTAAAAAGCAAGGCCCTGCAAAAGGCAGGTCCATTCAAAGCTTTGAAAAGAAACCGGACATGCATGGACCTGCGTGAGAGACTTTGTTAGTTCTAAAGCCAGACAGCTAGATAAACACAGAATATGCATTCTTCATCTTGAAACAGATCAACTCAGGATAGACCTAATCTTGAGGCCATTAACTATTTGCATAAATAATCGGTTACAGCTTAAAGTAGCTACCAAGCCAGGAAAACGCTGATTAAACTTCATAAATAACAAACAGCCAGGATATTGAAGCCATTAAGCAAGGAGACAACCGCCCCAAAAGCAGTTAACGTGAATGACTGTAATCACCTTAGACGAGCCCGCCAAAATTAAACAAAGAACTTAACCTGATTTGGCGTGCAGATAATGCAGGAAGAACCTGTATAAATGTAGGCCCACCGGTAGCCAAGCTTTCTCTCTTCCCTTCTCTTCTCGTCCCGCGCTGACACCGAGGACGCCCACCATAACACCGGGGGGCCAAACGCACAGCAGAAGAGGGCCAGCCATCGGGGCACGACGAGGAATAGAGCCAAACAGCAGGGCCAACGTCACAGCATGGCGGGGCAGGCGCAACCGAAGACAACTAGGCCGCAAAAAACCAAGCCTACACCGAAGACCACCAACCGAGCCCCAGCCGCAATGAAACTCGACGACCAAACCACCACAAGAAGAACAAAACCCGAAGTTTCCACTCTACAACCTAAGGTATCCAACAAAAGACTTTACTATCCCTATTTCTAGCAAAAGAAAAGGGGACTTACTGGACAAACCCAATACCGCACCCTTACCACATCAGCGGACTCAACCCAACTGAGGGACCTTCGCAGTTCCCAAGACTGAGACCACGTGGGGACGGCAGGCCCCAAAGGACACAAAGAGCGAACCCCAAAACCGCAACCGGCTTAATCGATAGGTTTCGAACTGTCAAGGAAACCCCATTGGTGAGCATAAATCCCTGGCCCCTCTTAGCTCAATCTAGTTAGGTATTCATGGTGTGGAGATGCCGGAGTTGGACTGGGGTGGACAAATGTAAGAAGTCACACAACACCAGGTTATAGTCCAACAGTTTTATTTGAAATCACAAGCTTTCGGAGCGCTGCTCCTTCGTCAGGTGAAGTGGAGAGATACATAAAAACACAGCTTATATAGTCAGAGAATAATGTCAGATGATTACAGGTAATTTTTCTAACTGCCATTTATCACACCTCGGCAGAGAGATAATCACAGCGATCAAAGGTGTGAATGGTGTCCAAACAGGTTAGTCAGGAAAACATTACATCAAAGAACAATGAGGTGGGGTCACAAGGGGTCAAATGTTGCAGATGCTGGGGTCTGTATGAAAAACAAAAAACAGACAAAAAAACATTTTTTGTTGTTGCTGGAAATCACAGCAGGTCCAGCCGCATCTATGTAGAGAGAACAAGCCAACGACGACTCGAGTCTGGGTGACCCTACGTCAGGTGGGGTTACATGTAGCATGACATGAACCCAAGATCGCGGTTGAGGCCGTCCTCATGAGTGTGGAACTTGGCTATCAGTTTCTGTTCGACGATTTTGCGTTGTCGTGTGTCTCGAAGGCCGCCTTGGAGAATGCTTACCCGAAGATCGGAGGCTGAATGTCCTTGACTGCTGAAGTGTTCCCCGACACACGAATCTCCATCAAAGACGGACACCTCAGCACTTCACTCTACCGCAAGCCCATGGACAACCTCAGGATGCTCCACTTCTCCAGCTTCCACCCTAATCATGTTAAAGAAGCCATCCCCTATGGACAAGCCCTGCGAATACACAGGATCTGCTCAGATGAGGAGGAACGCGATGGACACCTACAGATGCTGAAAGACGCCCTCGTAAGAACGGGATATGACGCTCGACTCGTCGATCGACAGTTCCGACGGGCCACAGCAAAAAATCGCATAGACCTCCTCAGAAGACAAACACGGGACACAACCAACAGAGTACCCTTCGTCGTCCAGTACTTCCCCAGAGCGGAGAAACTACGCCATGTTCTTCGCAGCCTTCAACATGTCATCGATGACGACGAACACCTTGCTAAGGCCATCCCCACGCCTCCACTACTCGCCTTCAAACAGCCGCCTAACCTCAAACAGACCATCGTTCGCAGCAAATTACCCAGCTTTCAGGAGAACAGCGACCACGACACCACACAACCCTGCCACGGCAACCTCTGCAAGACATGCCACATCATCAACACAGATACTGTAATAATAATAAATAACTTCCGGATGAAGTTATGTGCACATCACTTCCTGTGAACTGTGAATTGTGAACTCTGTGCATACATCACTTCCTGTGCATACGTCACTTCCTGTGTTTGGACTAGTATAAATACTGAACTGCTCAGTATGGTAAAAGGGCTTCTCCTAGAGGCATGGTGAAGACCGCTCTTGTATATAGTATAATAATTATAAGTTGCTTAAAGCTTACTTTAAAGTTCCTTGATGTGTGAAACTCTTTTTTCACATCAGATACCATCATCACACGTGAGGACACCACCCACCAGGTACATGGTACATACTCATGTGACTCGGCCAACGGTGTCTACCTCATACGTTGCAGGAAAGGATGCCCCGGAGCATGGTACATCGGCGAGACCATGCAGACACTGCGACAATGGATGAACGGACACCGCGCAACAATCACCAGGCAGGAGTGTTCCCTCCCAGTCGGGGAACACTTCAGCAGTCAAGGACATTCAGCCTCCGATCTTCGGGTAAGCATTCTCCAAGGCGGCCTTCGAGACACACGACAATGCAAAATCGTCGAGCAGAAACTGATAGCCAAGTTCCGCACTCATGAGGATGGCCTCAACCGCGATCTTGGGTTCATGTCACGCTACATGTAACCCCACCTGACGTAGGGTCACCCAGACTCGAGTCATCATTGGCTTGTTCTCTCTACACAGATGCGGCCTGCTGTGATTTCCAGCAAAAAAAAAATGTTTTTTTGTCTGTTTTTTGTTTTTCATACAGACCCCAGCATCTGCAACATTTGACCCCTTGTGACCCCACCTCATTGTTCTTTGATGTAATGTTTTCCTGACTAACCTGTTTGGACACCATTCACACCTTTGATCGCTGTGATTATCTCTCTGGCGAGGTGTGATAAATGGCAGTTAGAAAGATTACCTGTAATCATCTGGCATTATTCTCTGACTGTGTTTTTATGCATCTCTCCACTTCACCTGACGAAGGAGCAGTGCTCCGAAAGCTTGTGATTTCAAATAAAACTGTTGGACTATAACCTGTGACTTCTTACATTAGTTAGGTATTGGGGGTGGGACAAGGGTAGGGGGATTATTAATGTGATTGTTCCCTCGATGTGCCATGTGTTCCCCATTCCCAACTAAGTGTACTTTTATATGCCTGAAATTATTCTAGTAATTTCCAGTGTGGTAATATTGTTGTGCCTTTAATAAATTACGGTTTTCTTGTACCAAACCAGTTGTCTACTCGAATTCTGTATCGCCGCCTGTACCTAAGTCCAGTGTCTAGAACCCAGGGGTGTGGGAGCAATTCGAACCGCTCAGAGACTGTCAGGGGCAGAGCTGACTGGGCACACACACCACCCCCTACAGAAATGGGGACCGCAGCAGGACACCGGCAACAGGGGTGCGATACAGTAGACAATGGTTCGGAAGAGCAAAGCATAAAGGAGAAGAGAATTTCTGATTATGTGTTCAGCAAGGTGAATATCATGAAGAAGTGGATCACCAATCTGTTAAAGGCTGGGCGTCCGGTAGATGTCGCAGCTAAGTGGACAGAAGGGAAGGATCACAAGAAATCCATAGAGAAGGCAGTCTGGCTGATGTGCTTCAAGAAACAGATCCAGCTTTTGGACAGGCTCGTTGAAGCACAGGCAGCCGAGATACGGGAGTCAGCCCTGGAGGTGCAAGACAGGACTCTAGCAGGGGAGAAATTACTGGTAGCATTGCAGGCCCTAAACCAGGAAAGGGTACAATTAATGGGGGAACACAAGGCCAGGTTCGAATACCTACAGTGCCAGGTCACTGAGGCCAAGAGCAATGAGCTGAGGTTGCGGGAAAAGAATACCAGCCTAGCGAAACAAGTAAGAGAGCAGGAGGAGAAAGTGAAAGACATAAAAGCAGCCTATAAGTTAGCGAGCAAACAGGGGTTTGAAGATGCAGATCATAGCCCCTGCAAGGAACAGATAGAGAATCTGAGCCTTGCCCTAAGGAGGGCAAAGGGCATGGTGTGCCTCATAAGCCCGAAGGCAGCCCAGGTGGATTTTACAGGGAACCTGGGGAGAACGGTTCAGACACCACTGGTAGTGCCAAGGGACGACCCGGTTGAGGAACAGGAGGTCCCACGACCACCACCCATAGCGCCAGGTTTTAGCGAAGTCTGGCAGCAAGGGGGGGTGAAGTTAGGGGTAGAAGCGGAGGTGGAACAACCCCCGCAAGAGAGGCTGGAGCCAGGGCCAATGTGCCCAGCTCGGCAGCGGAGGTTTGGCCCACCCGCTAATGACGGGGAAGAGGGACCCCTCCAAAACCAGTTCGTAGTACCCTAGGGCACCCAACAACTTCGGGCTATGGTGAGCCACCGAAAAAGGGGACCCCTTGGTCCACTTCAGGGAAGTGGAACAGGCAGCCAGCATCAACGAATGCGATGATGCTGAGCAGACCAAAATACTGCTGTTCTCTTTGGAGGGTAAGCTCCTCCAGTCCCTCTCTGACCAGTGTAAGAGGGGACAGTGTGCATATGGGGAGCTCAAGGAGGAAGTTCTGGAGGCCATGGGGATGAATGAGGGAAGTATTTTCTCCTGTGTGGAGAAAACAGTGCAGCTCACAGGGGAAACCCCACAGGCTTTCGCGGACAGGTTATGGCCGGTGTATAGGAGTGCCTGTACTGGGGCACCTAACTGGGTGATGTGCCTCAATAATCCCGAGACTCGATGTTAGCGAAACAAAACAAGGCTTTTATTAACTTAGAAGATAACACGCAGTGGAGAGAGGTGTGTTCCATCTGGAGGTCAGCAGTACTGGATATGAGGCCAGACTGCTTGCTTACATAGAGGCCAGGTATGGGCGGAGCCCTACACACAGTACATTCCATACATTCCAATATACAATACAATGGTGAGGAGAAACCTGAAACCAACCACAGTCACAGGCAGTGATGATATACAATACAATGGTGAGGGGAAACCTGAAACTAACCACAGTCACAGGCAGTGATGAATGGAATATTTCATCACATTCACCCCTTCTATAGATTTAGTCTGTTCGGGGGTTTGGTAGTCCTCTGCGACCGACGTGGCTGTTGTGGTGTCGCGGGAGTCGGCTGGGTGTCCCCGGTGGCCTCCTGGGTCTCTGCCGGGGGTGCCGCCAGGGTTGTTGAAGGGGTAGTTGGTGGGGGTGCCGTTGGTCGATGTTCTTCCGGGGGTGATGAAAGAGTAGTGGGTGGGTAAGAGTTGCTGTGGTCGTTGTTGCTGCTATTGCCGTGGTTGTTGTCGTTACCGGCTGGGGCGACGTCTTTTATTGACACGGTGTCCTCCCTTCCATCGGCGTGCCGGACATACGCGTATTGGGGGTTGGCGTGGAGTAGGTGCACTGGCTCCACAAGAGGGTCCGTCTTATGGCCCCTCACATGCCTTCGCACGAATACCGGACCTGGGGTGGAGAGCCATGACGGCATGGATACGCCTGAGGTGGATTTCCGGGGAAAGACAAACATTCGTTCATGAGGCGTGGCATTAGTGGCAGTACACAATAGCGACCGTATCGAATGGAGCACATCTGAGAGGACTTCCTGCCAGCGGGAGATAGGGAGGCCCTTGGTCCTTAGAGCTAGAGTGACTGCTTTCCATACTGTCCCGTTCTCTCGCTCCACTTGACCGTTACCCCGGGGGTTGTAGCTGGTGGTACGGCTCGTGGCGATACCCCTGGACAGCATGTACTGGCGTAGCTCTTCACTCATGAAGGACGCCCCCCTATCTGTGTGGATGTAGCTTGGCATACCGAACAGGCAGAACAGGCTGTTGAGGCATTTAATGACCGTGGCGCTGGTCATGTCTGGGCAGGGGAAGGCGAATGGGAACCGGGAGTATTCGTCCACAATGATCAGGAAGTAAACATTGCGGTCGACGGACGGGAGGGGGCCCTTGAAATCTAAGCTGAGCCGCTCAAAGGGCCGTGTAGCTTTGATTAAGTGGGCTCTATCAGGGTGGTAGAACCGAGGCTTGCACTCAGCGCAAGTGCGGCAGTTCCTGGTCAGAGACCGAACTTCCTCAATTGAGTAGGGTAAGTTGCGGGACTTTATGAAGTGGAACAGCCGCGTGACCCCTGGGTGGCAGAGGTCGTTGTGGAGGGTCTGTAGCCGATCCCCGGTGGTGCTGGCACACATCCCTCATGAGAGGGCATCTGGGGATTCGTTAAGGGCCCCTGGCCAGTAAATGATGTCATACTCGAAGGTGGAGAGCTCGATCCGCCACCTAAGAATCTTATCATTTTTGATCTTCCCCCTCTGTTTATTATTGAACATAAACACTACCGACCGCTGGTCGGTAAGTAGGGTGAAGCGTTTGCCAGCTAGGTAGTGGCGCCAGTGGCGCACTGCCTCCACGATGGCTTGGGCCTCCTTTTCCACGGAGGAGTGTCTGATCTCGGGCCCTTGGAGGGTCCTCGAGAAGAAAGCTACGGGCCGCCCCGCCTGGTTGAGGGTGGCCGCCAAGGCAAAGTCAGACGCATCACTTTCCACTTGAAATGGAGTGTTCTCGTCCACTGCCTGTAGCGTGGCCTGCTCAATATCCTGCTTAATGCTTTTGAAGGCGGCGTGGGCCTCAGCAGAGAGCGGAAAGGAGGATGCTTTCAAGAGGGGGCGGGCTTTGTCGGAGTAGTTGGGGACCCATTGGGAATAATAAGAAAATAACCCCAGGCACCTTTTCAGGGCTTTGGGAGTGTTGGGCAGGGGCAGCTCCCGTAGGGGGCGCAATCGGTCGGGGTCTGGTCCGATTTCCCCATTCTCCACCACGCTGCCTAGTATGCAGAGGCGCGTGGTGTTGAAAACGCACTTGTCCTCGTTGTAGGTGAGGTTGAGTTTTTGTGCGGTTTTCAGGAACCTCTCGAGTTTCGAGTCGTGATCCTGCTGGTTGTGACCGCAGATGGTGACGTTGTCGAGGTAGGGGAAGGTTGCCTGCAAGTGGTGGTCATCGACCATGCGATCCATCTCCCTCTGGAAGACCGAGACCCCATTCGTCACCCCAAAGGGGACTCTGAGGAATTGGTAGAGGCGTCCGTTCGCCTCGAAGGCGGTGTACGGGCGGTCCTCTGGTCTGATAGGGAGCTGGTGGTACGCTGACTTGAGGTCGATGGTGGAGAACACCCGGTATTGGGCGATTTGGTTCACCATTTCTGATATGCGGGGTAGCGGGTAGGCGTCTAGTTGGGTGTACCTGTTGATCGTTTGGCTATAGTCGATCACCATCCGTTTCTTCTCGCTACCCCTTACCACCACCACTTGGGCGCGCCACGGGCTATTGCTGCATTCAATAATGCGCTCTTTCAGGAGCCTGTCTACCTTGGTCGCGATAAACCGCCTGTCCTCCCAGCTGTACCTCCTGCTTTTGGTCGCTATTGGCCGGCAGTTAGGGGTAAGGTTCGCGAATAGCGAAGGCGGCTTTACCTTCAGGGTAGCCAGGCCGCACACTGTGAGGGGCGGCTGGGACCCACCGTACTTGAGCGTGATGCTTTGGTGGTTGCACTGGAAATCCAGGCCCAAGATCACGCTCGCGCATAGATTCTTCATGATTAATACTTTAAAATTATCGTATACCGTCCCGTTAACGGACAATTGTACCGTGCAGTAACCCAGAATGGTCGATGTCTGGGTTTTATCAGCCATGGAGATGGTACCCCGAGTAGGGACCACCTTTAGGGAGAGTTGTTGTGCCAGTTCAGGGTGGATAAAACTCTCCGTGCTTCCACTGTCAATTAAACATTTAACCCGGCACCCGTTTACCTCGATGTCCACCATTGATTTGGATAGCGGGTGGGGCCTGGTCTGGTCCACTGTGACCGATGCCACTGTAGGGCCCTGATCGAGACAAGATGGCGTCCACGCTGTCTGCTCACAAGATGGCGGACCCCACGAGGTCGGGCAAGATGGCGTCCAAGATGGCCGCTCCCACGGCGCACACACGGCGGTGGCGGGTTTTGGTTTTCCGGCGGGGCTCCCTCTGCACACCTTCCCGAAGTGCCCCTTCTTACCGCACTTAAAGCAGGTGGTGCCTTTCGCCGGGCACAGGTTTCTGGTGTGCTTTGGCTGCCCGCAGAAGTAGCAGTTGGGTCCCCGACGCGTCGCGGCGGTCGTAGGGCTTCTGGGGGGAGAGCAGGGCCCCGACGGTGTCGGGCTGCCGGGCGGGGAAGATGCCTTCCAAGATGGCGGCGCCCTTGGTGCACACGTGGCGGCGTGGACGGCGCGGGCTGAAGAGTAGGCGTCCGAGTTTCTCTGGGCCACATCCAGGGATCGCGCAGTGCCCGCAGCCTGTTTCAGGTCCAATCCCATTTTTTCCAGCAGTCTTTGCCGGATGTAAGTGGAGCTGAGGCCTGTGATAAAGGCATCGTGAACAAGCTCGTCGGTGTACACTGCGGCTTTTACATCTCGGCACTTGCAGTCTTTGCCAAGCATTTTCAGGGTGCCTAGGAACTCCTCCACCGATTCCCCAGGTCGCTGTGCGCGAGTGGCGAGCAGATGCCTAGCATACACCTCATTCGTAGGCTGCTGGTAATGCGCCTTTAAGATGTCGCAGGCGGCCAGGTACGTGTTGGCGTCTTGGATGAGGGGGTAAACCCGGTGGCTTACCCAATTCCGCAGAATTCCGAGTTTCATACTCGCAGCGTCCGTAGCGTCTTTGACGGCTGCGGAATTGTCCAGGAAGAATTCCATACACATAAACCAGTGTCCGAAGCGTGCTGATGCGTCCGGAGCATGCTGATCCAAATCCAAACGTTCGGGTTTCAGGAGTTGATCCATTGTGTTGAAAAATAAGTTAATAAAATTGATGTGCCTCAATAATCCCGAGACTCGATGTTAGCGAAACAAAACAAGGCTTTTATTAACTTAGAAGATAACACGCAGTGGAGAGAGGTGTCTTCCATCTGGAGGTCAGCAGTACTGGATATGAGGCCAGACTGCTTGCTTACATAGAGGCCAGGTATGGGCGGAGCCCTACACACAGTACATTCCATACATTCCAATATTGAATACAATGGTGAGGAGAAACCTGAAACCAACCACAGTCACAGGCAGTGATGATATACAATACAATGGTGAGGGGAAACCTGAAACCAACCACAGTCACAGGCAGTGACGAATGGAATATTTCATCACACTGGGCATACCTGGATCAGCTGGCCCACTGGCTCCGCTGCCTGGTGGCAAACAGCTTGCCACAGGTCCGGGCCAAGGCGGAAGTCTGGTTTGACCCTAAGAATCCCCTGACCACCGAACTTACGGTGATCAGGCAGTTGACCCTAACCTATAGGAATGGTAGGGGAACCGGTGCACACCCACCTAAGGGGAAGGTGTATGAGGTAAAACCCGGACAGGGTAGGAAGGAGTGGCATCAGGAAGGGAATAACCCTTCTAGCACAAAGCTCAATTGTTACGGGTGTGGGAAGGATGGACACTGGAGGAAGGAGTGCAAAAACCCTTGGAAGGATAACAAGGGAAAGAATTCCACAGCCCCAGCCCAAAAGACAGAGATAGGGATCCCTCCCACCACGGTCGAGTCCTTTTTGGACGCAATGAGGTCCCTATTGACTGGCCCAGGGAGGGTAGCAGCCATTACCGGTGCTCTGACCCCATCAGCCCCATCCAACCCACAGCCCTGACTAGAACCAGCGCAGCCTGTTGAACTGTGTTCCCTCAAACGATGAGGGGAACAGGCCCTGTGTTAAGATGCGGGTGGAGACGGTGCAGGGGAGATATTCGGTGGACACTGGAGCTTCCAGCATGGTGATCCATTCGGAAGACCTGACCAATTCACCCAGGTCTAATGAGGTCCCATTTAGCCTAATGGGATTCACAGGGAGCAAGCAGGCTGGGGAAATAGCCAAACCTTTGGCGATAGAGTTAGGACCACTCCATACCATGTGGGAGGGCAACCAAAAGACCAACGAGGTGGCCAAGCAGAGGGCTAGGGAAGGAGAGTCTTGGGACCCCTGTTGCACAGGTTCGGTAGCCGCAATCCGCGACAAGGGAAGCACACGGGGTAGCTTTGGCCCCGGACCTAATGCAGGTCCAAGCCCAAGATCCCGTCCTTAAGGCCGTCCTGGTAAGGAGAAAGAATGGGGAGCCCATAGAAGGCCTGTTTGGGGCAGCAGACGAGACTTTAAAACAGGCTGCTAGTTATATTAATCAATGTAAATTATTTAAGCCCGAGAAAAGAGAACAGCCAGTTGGGATAAGGTCTGAGGATAGAAATCCTCAGTCTGCAGCAGGAGCAAACTCACAGACTGCACAGGCAGGCGCAGTGGCTTGTTTTAGGGGAGGGGCCATCCCGCCCACCGCTTGGGACATTCCCCCACTCTTCTGGGATTTCGATGAGGGCGAAGACCCCGCCCCTGATCCCGATTTAGAGGAGGAGGGACCTGAGGGCGAAGACCCCGCCGCTGACCCAGGTTTAGATGAGGTGGGACATGAGAGCAAGGACCCTCAGCCCGCAGCATCAGGCTGCGAAGAGTTACCTGCCCCTAGCCCAGATTCAGGAGAGGTGAAGCCTGAGGAGGAAGATCCTCAGCCAGCGGTAGTGGAAAGCCCACAGACCACATCGGAGGGGGCAGGGGCCCGTGTTAAAGGCCCACCAGCCAGAAAACCCCCACCCACCAAAGTCCCCAGAAGATCCCCAAGAACGCCACAGCCAAGGAAACCGTGGTCACCAGCTCCCCAGTTTAAAAGGGCAGCCTCTCGAGTCAGGGATCAGTCTGAGGGCAGAGGTCCCCAGCCAGCAGCCACAGGCTGCGAGGGACCGAAAGTACAGGACAGGGCAGCCACACCGAAGGGAATAGTGTGCTGCAGCCCGAACAGGGATTAGGCTGGCCACCCGGAGATGGGCAGCGGATGTACATAGTTATGCAATTTAAGGCCTAGAAATTAGGTATGGCCCCGCCAGCTCAGTTGCGCCCAAAAGTTTGCGCAGCGCCCGGAGCCCGTTGCGCCCGCCAGAAATTCACTTTTAGCACCCCAAGTCGGAACCGGGCGCTGTTCCAGGGTGTGCCTGCCTCCGCTTGGGGTGCTGAAAGTGAATTTCAGCGCTCCAGCTGCCGCTGCGCCACCCGATGCGGTGCGGCAGGCTGGGGTACTGCAGGCCTCCTCCTTCTCTTAAGGAGGAGCTGCCTGCAGCCGTGAGATCGCCGCTGGATTCTGCCGGCAAATGAGCCCGGCACCACGGAGAAGTGCCGGGCTCGCGGGAATCAGCCACCAGTGCCGCGGGGGGGGGTGGTGTAGGAGGCTGGGGAGGGAGGTGCGGGCAGGCGGCCGCCGAAAAAGCGGCCGGCCGCACCTCCACCTTTATGCGCCCCACTAACGCTGCATGAAGGCCGTGTTTCACGAACGTTGTTTGCGGCCGCTGCGGAAGAGGCGGCCGCAACTGAATATGGGCGTCGGGCCGGCATCGGGGCGGAACCGGGGCGCTGCGCACACCGATGACGTCATCGGTGCCGGCGCAGCGCTGCTGGTTACCACCGCCATTAACGCTGCACTCAATTTCTGTTCTACCAACCCCGCCAGCGCAGAAGACCTCTTTAGGCGCTAAGTGGGCGCAAGGCCCACTGAATTTCTAGGCCTAAGTGTGATATTGTTAAGTTTGGGTGTTTAGTTTAAGTTTAAATGAGGTGATTGGTAGTTTTAAATAAGTAGTAGTATTGTTAAGAGTGTTTGTATTGAGTCGAGGTCGCAAGACTCGACTATGCTTCACCCAAGCCAGAGAATCTCCTCGGGACCTGACTATATGCTCTTGTGTCTCTTTGCAGGAGAGGATTTCAAGATGAAAGGGGGCGTACTCTTACTCACCCTGATAAGAATGAGCATTGGAAAGCAAGGTGATGTGAAGGACTCCCATAGCTATGGTGCTCAGGAGAGGGAGCACCGATCGTTACCGATGGAGGTGGCGAATGGGGTGTGGAGGAGCTCGCCATTTACTTCCACGAGGGAAGGTGGCCAGGGTGGCTGGGGTCCAATTCGACTCAGTACTCCAGCCAGACCGGGTTCACGTACGGGGAGGCCTCCCTCCTGTGCCCCAGGGTACAGGTCGTTGCTACAAGGGTCAGCGTCACCGTAGGGAAACGTGTATGTTTAACATACAAGGGACAGATTCCTTTGGATAGGTGGTGGTGGCTCAGAAAACTGAGCAAGGATATGGGAAACCCCGCAGTTGAGTGGGAACGATTGGGGAACAATACCCATCGGACGATTACAGGGACTCAAGGGGGATTGAGTGTGTGCTGGGACAAGTGGTGGGAACCGGATCAGGGGATTTATGTCTGTATGTGGGGGTCAGAGAAGATCTGCCCCACAGGCATATCCATCATCTTCCACCGGCAGTGGCAAGATACCGGGGAGGGGGTGGAGTGGGATCCCAGTCTGCAGGCGTGCGCGGTCCCATACTCCCCGATCCTAGTGAATGCCACTGAACTTGTGACCTGCTCCTGAAAGCCGCTGCCCACGACCCAGGCAGCAAGGACACACAGGAAGGGGTGCCCCGCCACCAACAAGGGACCAGGGAATGGGCTGGTACTAGTGCCGATGGATCAGGTGCTATACCAGGGGGTACACTACGCGGTAGCTTCCGTGAATTTAAACCTTACCGAGGTACACTTACCTGAGTGGTGTCCCAAAGAGACAGAACAGCTATACCAGGCCCTGTTAAAAGAAATGTTTAGGAAATTCTATGAGTTCGATTTTGCCAATGTAGACAAAACAGAACTGTACACCACACACAATGAGTATTTTGGTAATGCGGGGAGACAAAGAAGGGGGGCCTGGAATGATGTTTTCACAGCATCTAACACAGGATCCTCTGTCATAAACAGCTTGGATGACATAGAATTGCAGACACAGATAAACGGTCTAAAAACGCAATTGAGGAAAATCTTAATGGATGAAAATAAGGTAGTAGGCTCAGAGTTACATGAGGATCAGGCCATGACGGTCCATTTAAAAGAGATCATTGCTGAGCTGGAGAGACACGCCAAGACTGTAAATGCCCTTATAAGAGAGGACAGAAATGCTTCAGATCAGGCTGCACCGAACGAGGTGTGCATACTGTATGGGGCATGGTTGCTAGGCGAAGGCCGCAGTAACCTGGAGGATTTAAAACAGGGTTTAGTCCTCTCCTGGATCAGCAACAAGCACCTCGCAGCCCTCCACCCATTTGAGAATGCATTAAGCTCGTGCCAACTCCGGCTAGCTTCTGAGGCCTACCCAGTCCCAGTAGATTGTGGACGTTCAAACCATACTATCATGGGTATAGTAGTAAGGATGCCGGTCATGGGTGGGACAGCCCGACCTGCACCGGTATACAGGGTAGAGAACATTGGAGTCATTCAAGGGGGTGCACACATCCGTTTCACAGCGGTCCCACCTTATGTCATAAAGTGGGAGCATGCTATGACAGGTACTGACCTCTCGGGGTGCCGGAGCCGGGGCGCACACATAATACTGTGTCCCCAGGACTTGAATGCCCATTCAAAACCAAAATCACAGTGTGGGTTTAAAGCTGTGATGCGCTATCAATTACTCATAAAAGACTGAGAGTTAAGAGAGTAACTAAAGGCTTTTATTAACAAAAGAATGAAGGTCTGCCTCGAGTGGTCGATCGGTCCAGAAATACAAAGGGCTGGGGAGCAGTCACCTTCATACTAGGACTTGTGGGAGGAGTCAGCCGAGTCATGTCCAGGCATGTACACAGTGGAATACAAACAGTGGTTTACCACATTCACCCCTTGTTTAAAATTGAGTCCGGCGGGGTGAAGTGTATTAAAAGTTAGTGTATTGGAGTCTCTCCGGAGGTCTTGTCTGCCGCTGTGATCGGCGTGGCGACGGCAGGGGTAGTGGAGCTTCCGGCGTCGAGTCCTGCGTGGGCTGTGGCACAGGCGTGTCGTCCTCGTAGATGTCGAGCGGGTCGCGGGGCCCAGGCCTGCCGTCTGCTGGGGCTGGATATCGGATCGTGGGGGGGGGTGGTAGTGAGTAGTGGGTTACTGCGGCCCCCGAGGGTGCAAGGTCTCTTATGGAGACTGTGTCCTCCCGCCCGTCCGGGTATGCAATGTAAGCATACTGGGGGTTGGCGTGGAGGAGGTCGACTCGACCAGGGGGTCCGTTTTATGGGTCCTCACGTGCCTTCTCAGTAGGACCGGCCCTGGGGACGTCAGCCATGGCGGTAGCGATGTCCCCGATGTGGACTTCCTTGGGAAGACAAACATTTTCTCATGAGGGGTGGCGTTAGTGGCAGTGCAGAGCAGTGACCGAATAGAGTGGAGCGCATCGGGGAGCACATCCTGCCAGCGGGAGGTTGGAAGGCCCCTAGACTTTAAGACTAGCAGGGCGGCCTTCCAAACTGTCGCATTTTCTCTTTCCACCTGTCCGTTCCCCCGGGGGTTGTAACTGGTGGTCCTGCTTGTGGCAATACCCCTAGTTAGCAGGTACTGACGGAGTTCGTCGCTCATAAACGATGAGCCCCGGTCGCTATGGATATAGCTGGGGAAACCGAACAGGGTGAAGAGGTCGTTCAGACATTTAATGACCGTGGCACTGGTCATGTCCGGGCAGGGGATGGCGAACGGGAAACGGGAGTACTCATCAATAATATTGAGGAAGTACACATTGCAGTCGGAGGAGGGGAGAGGCCCTTTAAAATCAACGCTCAGGCGCTCAAAGGGGCGAGTGGCTTTTATCAGGTGGGCCCTGTCTGGTCTATAAAAGTGCGGTTTGCACTCAGCGCAGACTTGGCAGTTCCTGGTCATGGTCCTGACCTCCTCAATAGAATAAGGCAGGTTGCGGGCCTTGATGAAGTGGAAGAACCTGGTGACCCCCGGGTGGCAGAGGTCATTGTGGAGGGCCCGCAGTCTATCGATCTGCGCGCTGGCGCAGGTGCCACGCGATAGCGCATCCGGGGGTTCATTGAGCTTCCCGGGCCGGTACAAGATCTCGTAATTGTAGGTGGAAAGTTCGATTCTCCACCTCAAGATCTTGTCATTTTTGATTTTGCCCCTCTGCTTGTTGTTAAACATGAAAGCAACTGAACGTTGGTCAGTGAGCAGGGTAAATCATTTTCCGGCCAGGTAGTGCCTCCAATGACGCACAGCCTCCACAATCGCCTGGGCCTCCTTCTCAACAGCGGAGTGTCTGGTCTCCGGGCTTTGGAGGGTTCGTGAAAAGAAGGCCACGGGTCTCCCCGCCTGATTGAGGGTAGCGGCCAGGGCAAAGTCGGACGCGTCGCTTTCCACCTGGAAGGGGATGGATTCGTCCACTGCGTGCATGGTGGCTTTGGCAATGTCTTCCTTGATACGGTGGAAGGCTAAGCGGGCCTCTGCCGTCAAGGGAAAAGAGGTGGACTTGATCAGCGGATGGGCCTTGTCCGCATAGTAGGGGACCCACTGGGCATAATAGGAGAAAAACCCTAGGCACCTCTTCAGGGCCTTGAGGCAGTGGGGCAGTGGGAGTTCCATAAGGGGACGCATCCGGTCGGGGTCGGGGCCGATGACTCCGTGTTCCACAACACAGCCAAGGATGGCGAGGCGGTTTGTGCGGAATATGCACTTCTCCTTGTTATATGTCAGGTTCAGGAGTTGGGTGGTGCGGAGGAATTTTTCGAGGTTTGCGTCATGGTCCTGCAAGTCACGGCCGCAGATGGTCACATTGTCCAGATATGGGAAAGTGGCCTGCAACGCATTTTGATCTACCATCCGGTCCACCTCCCTTTGGAAGACGGAGACCCCGTTGGTGACGCCAAAGGGAACCCTAAGGAAGTGGTAGAGGCGGCTGTTTGCCTCAAAGGCAGTATACTGGCGGTCCTCAGGGCGGATAGGGAGCTGGTGGTACGCTGATTTCAGGTCAATGGTCGAGAAGACGCGGTACTGCGCGATCTGGTTGACCATATCAGCTATGCGGGGGAGTGGGTAGGCGTCCAGCAGGGTGTAGCGATTTATTGTCTGGCTGTAGTCGATGACCAGGCGCTGCTTCTCGCCGGTCTTAACAACCACAACCTGGGCTCGCCAGAGGCTGGTGCTGCCCTCAATAATCCCTTCCTTCAGGAGCCGCTCCACTTCGGTTTTAATGAAAACCCTGTCCCCGGCACTGTATCGCCTGCTCTTTGTGGCGATGGGTTTACAGTCGGGGGTGAGGTTAGCAAACAGTGTGCGGGGGGGTGACTCTGAGTGTGGAGAGGTTGCACCTGGTGCGCAGCGGGCAATTTGGGAGCTGCTGGCTGCGGACTGTGAGTGGGGGTAGGGGTCCACCGTACGCCATCGTAACACTTTTAAGGTGGCACTGAAAATCTAACCCCAGCAGGACGGCAGCGCAGAGGTCGGGCAGGACCAGAAGTTTAAAATGATCGTACACGGTCCCGTCTACTACGAGTGTCACCACGCAGTAGCCGCCGATGTCCGCCGACTGGGACTCGGAGGCCATAGAAATCCGCTGGTGCGCAGGCAGGACTGGGAGAGAGCAATGCCGCACCGTGTCGGGGTGGATGAAGCTCTCCGTGCTCCCAGAGTCAAAAAGGCAGATTGTATCGTGGCCATTTACCTTAATGTCCATTGTGGAACTGGCCAGCTGGTGCGGTCTCACTTGGTCCAGTGTAACGGATGCCAGCGTAGGGGTCGGTGTGTCGCTGCGGGTATCAGATGAGGCGGTGTTGGGGGCCTGCTGCGTTCCGGCTGTCGTCCAAGATGGCGGCGTCCATGATCCCCATGTGGCTGGAGGCGTCCAAAATGGCTGCTGTACCGGTGGTTCGCACATGGCCGGGGAGGCCCAAGATGGCGGCCCGCATGGCCCACACGCGGCGCTGCTGGGGTTCGGGGTGGCTTTGGCCCTGCAGACGTTAGCGTAGTGTCCCTTCTTCCCGCAGCCCGAGCAGATCGCGTTTTTCGCCGGGCAGCGCGCTCTGGGGTGTTTTGCCTGGCCACAGAAGTAGCATTTCTGGCCTTGGGGCACTGCTGTCTGGCCTTGGGACACTGCTGCGGTAGTTGGGCCGTTGCTGGGGTGTGGCTGGGGTGGCACGGCGCTATGAGGCGGTCCTACCGTGTCCCAGGCTGTCATTCCCCGCGGCGTCCACGGTGCAGAGGAGTAGGCATCCATGCCCCGGTAGGCTGCATCAGAGGCCTTGTTGAGGTCGAGGTCACTCTGCTCCAACAGTCGCTGTCGGGTGTAATTGGATCTGTGGCCCGCTACTAAAGCGTCCCGGATAAGTTCCTCTGTGTACACGGCGGCCTTTACATCCTTACAACCACAGGCCCGGCCAAGCACAGACAGTGCCTGAAGGTATTCCACGGTCGATTCCCCAGGTTGTTGTTTACGACTCCCCAGAAGGTGCCTGGCGTACACTTCGTTCACTGGGCGCGTGTACTGGTCCTTGAGGAGCTTGACAGCGTCCGCGTACGAGGTCACGTCTTGGATGGCCGAGTACACTCGGTGGTTCACTTTGGATGTCAGGACATCCAGTTTGTCCTCGTCCGATTTGATTGCTGCGGAGGCGGTCAGGAATTTTTCGAAACACTTAAGCCAGTGAGTAAACTTGGTGGATGAGTCCGCCTCCCGATGATCTAAGTCCAGGCATGCTGGTGTGAGGATCTTCTCCATTATAAAAATTTTGTTAATAAAATTGATGCGCTATCAATTACTCATAAAAGACTGAGAGTTAAGAGAGTAACTAAAGGCTTTTATTAACAAAAGAATGAAGGTCTGCCTCGAGTGGTCGACCGGTCCAGAAATACAAAGGGCTGGGGAGCAGTCACCTTTATACTAGGACTTGTGGGAGGAGTCAGCCGAGGCATGTCCAGGCATGTACACAGTGGAATACAAACAGTGGTTTACCACAAGCTGCTGGCGCAAAACCTATAAACTGTACCATGGAGGTAATGGCACAAGACCATGTTCCCCCACAGGTAGCATATATAGGAGGTGGGACATATTGTGTCACCACAGGTGTGCCCCACTACCAGCATGGACAGCATAGCTGGTGTCCGGTAAGTGACAGCAGTTTCTGCTTTAAACCCGAGGCAGAAGTTCAAGTGGCCCAGGAATGGATTGTCCCCATTCCTGAACCCTCCACTGTTCACCTCACTGTAAAAGAGAATTTCACCAACCTGCAAAAATATGTAGCACATTTCGGCTACGAAATCCCCCCTCTCCCAGAACATCTTACCAAAATACTAAAAGCAGTAATAGTCTCACAGAAACATTTCTACACTCTGGAGCAGCAGACAGTAGAGATAGGGGCCAAAATATTGGATATTGTGGTTCCACCCTGGTGGGACATTTTTGAAAACATAGAGGTCCCTTCATGGATTAGACTGGCTTCCCACATCCTCGTGGTTTGCCAGCTGGGAATAGTATTGTACCTAGTGTGCACTCAGTGCAAGGGAAAAGGCCAAATACTAGAATTCCGAAACCAAAGGATGTGGAAGGAACGTTATGTTAAGGTGGAGGGAGATACACCTGTTTGGAATTTTTTTGTGTGTTTCTGAATAAAGATTGTTGTTTTTTTGTGTATTTTTGTTATTTTTAATAAAGACTTTTGACGTGTTATTTTAATAAAGATGTATGTGTACCAAGTGGTGCAGGGGTGTTGGACCCCCTCCATGCTTGATGTGTGTAAATAACTGTATTCTGCCTATGTATGCTTATGTACACTACATTTTAAAGAATGGGAAATGCATGGATAGGTAATTACAGGGAAGGTTGACTATGAAGGGTCGGGAATTTTGCTCACCTAGAAAGTATGATACTTAAAGTGAGTTTAGTATCAACAGGGGGGAGTGTAGGGTTCTCAAAATTCCCACATTCCCCAAAAGTTGCTAAGAAAAGGGGCCCTGATTTTGGACATGTTATTAAAAAGGGTACCCAAAAGAAAATGGCTTCTGAAACCTTGTGACAGAAGCCTGCAGGATTTTAAAAAGCAAGGCCCTGCAAAAGGCAGGTCCATTCAAAGCTTTGAAAAGAAACCGGACATGCATGGACCTGTGTGAGAGACTTTGTTAGTTCTAAAGCCAGACAGCTAGATAAACACAGAATATGCATTCTTCATCTTGAAACAGATCAACTCAGGATAGACTTAATCTTGAGGCCATTAACTTTCTGCATAAATAATCGGTTATAGCTGAAAGTAGCTACCAAGCCAGGAAAATGCTGATTAAACTTCATAAATAACAAACAGCCAGGATATTGAAGCCATTAAGCAAGGAGACAACCGCCCCAAAAGCAGTTAAGGTGAATGACTGTAATCACCTTAGACGAGCCCGCCAAAATTAAACAAAGAACTCGACCTGATTTGGCGTGCAGACAGGGGATGAAGAACCTGTATAATTGTAGGCCCACTGGTAGCCAAGCTCTCTCTCTTCTCTTCTTGTCCCGCGCTGACACCGAGGACGCCCACCATAACACCAGGGGCCAAACGCGCAGCAGAAGAGGGCCAGCCATCGGGGCACGACGAGGAATAGAGCCAAACAGCAAGATCAACATCACAGCATGGCGGGGCAGGCTCAACCGAAGACAACTAGGCCGCAAAAGACCAAGCCTACACTGAAGACCACCAACCGAGCCCCAGCCGCAATGAAACTCGACAACCAAACCGCCACAAGAAGAACAAAACCCGAAGTTTCCACTCTACAACCTAAGGTATCCAACAAAAGACTTTACTATCCCTATTTCTAGCAAAAGAAAAGGGGACTTACCGGACAAATCCATAACCGCGCCCTTACCGCATCAGCGGACTCAACCCAACTGAGGGACCTTCGCAGTTCCCAAGACTGAGACCACGTGGGGATGGCAGGCCCCAAAGGACACAAAGGCGAACCCCAAAACCGCAACCGGCTTAATCGATAGGTTTCGAACTGTCAAGGAAACCCCATTGGTGAGCATAAATCCCTGGCCCCTCTTAGCTCAATCTAGTTAGGCATTGGGGGTGGGACAAGGGTAGGGGGATTATTAATGTGATTGTTCCCTCATTGTGCCATGTGTTCCCCATTCCCAACTAAGTGTAATTTTATATGCCTGTAATTATTTTAGTAATTTCCAGTGTTGTAATATTGTTGTGCCTTTAATAAAATTACGG
The DNA here is from genome assembly GCF_052327205.1 of Somniosus microcephalus. Taxonomy (NCBI): domain Eukaryota; kingdom Metazoa; phylum Chordata; class Chondrichthyes; order Squaliformes; family Somniosidae; genus Somniosus; species Somniosus microcephalus. The sequence goes on from NC_140988.1 coordinate 136,644,480, forward strand.
TTTTCTTGTACCAAACCAGTTGTCTACTCTAATTCTGTATCGCCGCCTGTACCTAAGTCCGGTGTCTAGAACCCAGAGGTGTGGGAGCGATTCGAACTGCTCAGAGACAGTCGGGGCAGAGCTGACTGGGCACACACACCATCCCCTACACATCAGGGTAACACACGTGCGCGTAGGTGGGATTAACATCCGTTAGTTCCACCTCGTCGATGTGGGGATTGTTTTCAGAAGATCGGACTGTAAGAATTCGCAATAATTTACAGTTCTGAAGAGTAATTTTTTTTGATTAAAGAATCCCTGGGCGTTGTGCTTTTAAATTTCCAGGGATAAAAAATGGCTGTCGCACCACATGGCCGAAGACAAAGGGGCTTGGAAAGCAGCTTTCTGTGTCTGGAAGTAAGGTTCAATGGAGACAAAACGTTACTACAGGACAATGCTTTGTTTACAAAGCAATTGAATGCTATTAGCATTTGTTTGTAAATCGAGTGGATACATCTTAACTGCAGAAGAGACTTTTGTATCTTGAATGGGATCCGTTTAAGAACTGAATGGGTTTTAAATCACCCAGCACTGGACAATAGAGCAGTTGTATCTCCCTTTTGTTTCAGCCCAGGGAGCTCCGGAAGACACATTAACCCAGTCCAACCACTCTGAGTTAGCCAATCACAGCTTTCTCTTGTGTATTGGACCCTTTGGGCGGGGAATTTTGCACACAGCCCTTGCAAGGCAGAACGGCAGGGGGCTCACCAGGTATAAAGATAGCTGCTGAGAAGCTTCGCCGTCTGCAACCTCCTGTTATATAGTTTTACTGTAATTACTGTGTTCGTGTGGTATAGTTTATTCTTTTGATTGTAGTTTATTTAGGTAATAAAACTTGATTTTTCTCTCATCCAAACCACTTGTCCGTTTTAATATCATTAATTATAAGTTCCTCCACTCAGAACTGAAGGAGGGTAGCAATTCGAAACCGCTGTTTGTAAATTGGTTTAGAGTGCAGCAGCAAAGGCTGCTGGCCAGGTAAATTACCATAAACCAGTTAAAAAATGCCCCCCTTACAAATGGCGAGCCAGGTAGGAGTGGAGGCAGTTTTTGATTTAATAAGTGGTCTGGATCTGGAGAAAGTACCAGCTCTTGTTTCTCTCGTTTTCAGTATGTGGGTAGCCCTGCGAATTTTAGCAGCAGTGTGTAGGCTGACCTATCGGGGTATAGGTGGCTGGTTTAGGAAGGATGAGATGAGGGAGCAGGAGGAGGTTAAGGAGGCCAAGAATTGGGAGTCCCAGTTTGAAAAATGCCAGGCATTTGTAGAGCACCTGGTGCAGGAAGTCACCGAGACCAGGAAAAGTGAGATGAGGCTGTGGGAAGAGAATGCCCGCCTCATCTCAGAAGTAAAAGAGCAGGAGGAAAGGTTTAGGGAAGTAAGGACAGCTTATAAGCTGGCCTGCACCCAAAGGTTTAGTGAAGCAGATCATGGCCCCTGTAGGGCAGAGATAGAAAGCCTTAACATGGCTTTAAAAGCAAAGGGGACGATTTGTGTGATCAGCCCGAAGGCAGGTCAGCTGGATTTTACCAGCAATCCAAATCAAACCACCCCAGAGGCAACACCCAGAGAAAGGCTGGCTAGGGAATTAGAGATCCCGAGACCGCAGCCCACAGCTCCGGGTTTTGAGGAGCTCTGGCAGCAAGGAGGGGTGGACAATGGGGTGGTAGGAGAACGCCAGCAGGTCCCGCTAGTCAGGCGGGGACCAGGACCAGTGTATCCCCTCAGACAACGAAGGTACAGTCAGCCCGTGAACAATAATGACCCAGGGGCTGTTCAGAATACCTATCTGGTCCCTTATGATACCCCACAGCTCAGGGGTATGGTGAAACATATTCCCATGCTCTCTGAAAAGGGAGACCCCTCACTGCACTTCCAACAAGTAGACCAGGCAGCTGCTGTTAACGGCTGTGATGATGAAGAGAAAGCCAGAATGTTGCTTTTCTCTGTGGATAGTAAGCTCTATCAGACCCTTTTGGATGAGGCCAAGAGAGGAGAGAAGGGTTTTGAGGACCTGAAGGAGGAAATACTGGAAGCCATGGGTGCGAACGACGGCAATCCGTTCGATCGCGTAGGGAGAACCCTGCAGCAGGAAGGGGAGACTCCACAGGCATTTGCAGACAGGCTGTGGCCAGTCTACAACCGTGCATGTACAGGGGGACAAGATAGGGCACAGCTGAACCAGCAGCAGCAGACCCAATGGCTTCGTTGCCTGGTGTACAATTGCCTGCCCCAGATAAGAGCAAAGGCCAACGCTTGGTTTGACCCCTGAGACCCCCTAGTAACCGAAGAGACTGTAATCCGGCAGCTCACGGTGACATTTAGGAATGGGAGGAATAGTGAGAGCCCCCAGCAAAAGGGTAAAGTCCACGAGGTTAAACCTGGGGCTCAGTATAAGAAAGAGTGGCACCAGGAGGGGAACAGTCCCTCCCAGGCTAGGTTAAATTGCTATGGTTGTGGGAAAGACGGTCACTGGAGAAAAGACTGTAAGAATCCCTGGAAGGATAGCAAGGGAAAGAATCCCCCAGCCCCAGCCCAAAGGGTAGAGACAGGAATCTCCCCCGCCTCAATTGAGTCGCTACTGGAAGCAATGCGGTCTCTCCTGACCAACCAGGGAAAGGTAGCAGCCATCAATGGTGCTGCAATCCCCTCGCCCACCTCTGCCTCCCCACAATGACTGGCCGGTATGCTGGTCAAAGAGGGTGCATGTGCAGGCACTTTCTGGGACCCATATGGGTCCGGGCCAGTGGCAGTGATTACAGGCAGGGATGGGGCACAGAGAAATTCAGAAAAATTGTACAAGTCAAGTTCAAGTTCACAGCTTGTAAAGACAGGCTCGGTGGCTTGTTCTAAGGGAAAAGTTGTCCAGCCCACAAACTGGGACACTTCCCTACCCCAGTGGGACCCTAGTTTTGGCAAAAGTTCGAATTTAAAAAGCTCAAATTCGAACCAAAGTTTAAATTTGAGCAAGTTAGGTGGCTCAGAAACAAAGAAACAGCAGCCTGGGATTAGAAACATAGAAACATAGAAACATAGAGATAGGAACAGGAGTAGGCCATTCGGCCCTTCGAGCCTGCTCCGCCATTCAATGAGATCATGGCTGATCTTCGTCTGAGATCTTAGCTGATCTTACCAGTTCAGTACCCCGTCCCCGCCTTTTCTCCGTAACCCTTAATCCCCTTAGCCTTCAGAAATATATCCAATTCTCTCTTGAAAATATTTATTGAATTAGCCTTCACAGCCCTCTGTGGCAGGGAATTCCACAGGCTCACCACTCTTTGAGTGAAGAAATTCTTCCTCATCTCTGTTTTAAATGATTTGCCCGCTATTTTTAGACTGTGGCCCCTGGTTCTGTGCTCCCCTGCCATTGGAAACATTCTCTCTGAATTCAGCCTGTCCAGGCCTGCCATAATTTTATATGTTTCGATGAGATCCCCTCTCAATCTTCTAAACTCCAGTGAGTACAAGCCCAAACTATTTAATCTCTCTTCGTAGGTCATTCCCGCCATTCCAGGTATCAGCCTGGTGAATCGCCGTTGCACTCTTTCCATGGCAAGAACATCCTTCCGCAGATGGGGCGACCAAAACTGTACACAATACTCCAGATGCGGTCTCACCAGCACCTTGTACAGCTGTAGTAAGGTATCCCTATTCCTATACTCGAACCCCCTTGATATGAAGGCCAACATACCATTTGCCTTCTTAATCGCCTGTTGCACCTGCATGCTCTCCTTCAGTGACTGGTGCACAAGAACACCCAGGTCCCTCTGCACTTCCCCATCTCCCAATCTATTGCCATTTAGATAATAATCTACCCTCCTGTTTTTATCCCCAAAGTGGATAACCTCGCATTTATCCACATTATAGTGCATCTGCCACGTATCCGCCCATTCCCCCAACCTGTCCAAATCGCACTGTAGCCTCCTGACATCCTCATCAGAGCCCACCCCTCCTCCTAGTTTAGTGTCGTCAGCGAATTTGGAAATATTGCATCCAATTCCCTGATCCAGATCATTTATATATATTGTGAACAGCTGGGGTCCCAGGACAGATCCTTGCGGCACCCCGCTGGTCACTGCCTGCCACTCCGAAAACGAGCCGTTTATTCCAACTCTCTGTTTTCTATCCGCCAGCCAGTTCTCTATCCACGTTAATACTTTGCCCCCAATCCCATGAGCCTTAATTTTGCATGATAATCTTTTGTGTGGAACCTTATCGAAGGCTTTCTGGAAGTCAAGGTACACCACATCCACTGGCTCTCCCCCATCTATTTTACCAGTTACTTCCTCAAAAAATTCCAGCAGATTAGTCAAACACGATTTACCCTTTGTAAATCCATGTTGACTCTGTCCGATCCTTTCCCCATTTGTCAAGTGCTCCGCTATTTTATCCTTAATAATGGACTCTAGCATTTTGCCCACAACCGATGTAAGGCTTACTGGTCTATAATTCCCTGCTTTCTCTCTACCCCCCTTTTTAAATATTGGGGTAACATTAGCTACCCTCCAATCCACGGGTACTGTTCCCGAGTCAATGGAGTTCCGGAAGATGATCCTTAGAGCATCTGCTATCTCCAGGGCCACCTCCTTAAGTACCCTAGGATGTAGTTTATCAGGCCCCGGGAATTTGTCGGCCTTCAGTCCCCTCAACTTACCCAACACCATATCCCTAGAGATACTAATTTCTGTCAGCTCCTCCCTCTCATTAGTCCCTATGTTTGCCGATATTCCTGGGAGGTTATTTGTGTCCTCCTTTGTGAATACAGAACCAAAGTATGAGTTTAATTGGTCTGCCATTTCCTTATTCTCCATTATATATTCTCCCGAATCGGACTGCAAGGGACCGACTTGGGATTTTACCAGTCTTTTCCTCCTGATATACCGATAAAAGCTTTTGCAGTCTGTCTTTATGTTTGCTGCAAGTTTACTTTCGTATTCTATTTTCCCCTTCCTGATTAATCCCTTTGTCCTCTTTTGCTGTATCCTGTACTGCCCCCAATCTTCCGGTCTGGTGCTTTTTTTTGCCAGTTGATATGCCCTTTTTTTTTATTTTATGCTGTCCCTAATTTCCCTCGTTATCCACGGTTGAGCCACCTTTTTAGGTTTATTTTTATGCCAAACCGGTATAAACATGTTCTGGAATTCTTCCATTCTATCTTTGAATGCTTGCCATTGTCTATCCACTGTCAATCCCCCCAGAAACACCACCCAATCAATCTTACCCAATTCCCGTCTCATACCCTCGTAATTCCCTTTATTTAAGTTCTGGACCTTAGTCTCTGATTCAATTTCCTCACTCTCCATCTCGACTGAGAGCTCGATCATATTATGATCGCTCTGACCCAAGGGGCCTCGTACAAGAAGATTGTTGATAAGTCCCTTCTCATTGCACAATACCCAGTCTAAAATGGCCTGATCTCGAGTCGGCTCCTCGACATATTGGTCCAGATAACCGTCCCGAAAACATTCCAGGAATTCCTCCTCCTCAGAATTTTTACTAATTTGGGTAGTCCAATCAATATGTAAATTAAAGTCACCCATGATGACAGCTGTGCTCTTATCGCACGCTTCTCTAATTTCCCTTTTTATGCCTTCCCTCACCTCCATATTACTATTTGGAGGCCTATATATCACACCCACTAACGTTTTCCTCCCCTTGCTATTTCTCATTTCTACCCATACAGATTCCGTTTCATCCGAGTTAATATCCTTCCTTTCCATTGCATTAATCCCCTCCTTTACCAGCAATGCTACCCCACCTCCCCTACCTTTTTGCCGATCCTTCCTAAATATTGTATATCCCTGGATGTTAAGTTCCCAGCCTTGCCCACCCTGCAGCCACGTTTCTGTAATCCCAATCAAATCATACTTGTTTACCTCTATTTCCACAACTAATTCATCCACCTTGTTCCTAATGCTTCTAGCATTAAGATACAAAGCCTTCAGGCTTGCTTTTTTCACACTCTCATTATGAATTAGTTTGGCCCTTTGTGTTTCTCTCCTTTGCTTATTGCTTCTCACCTTTCTACCATCTATTTCTGACTTCATATGACTTCCCTCTTTTCCACTATCTAGGTTCCCATCCCCCTGCCAAATTAGTTTAAATCCTCCCGAACCGCCCTAGAAAATATTACCCCGAGGACATCGGCTCCCTCACAGTTCAGGTATAGACCGTTCCCTTGGTACAGGTCACTCCTCCCCAAGAACTGGTTCCAATGCCTCAAGAATTTAAATCCCTCTCCCTTGCACCACTGCTCAAGCCACGTATTTAGCTTATCTATCTTACTCTCTCTAAACTTATTAGCTCGTGGCACTGGTAGCAATCCAGAGATTACTACCTTTGAGGTCCTACTTTTCAATTTAGCTCCTAACTCCCTAAATTCAGCTTGTAGAGATCAGCAGGCTGCTGCCCATTCATTCACTTAAACTGCCCACGCATGCGCAGGCACTGGTCTGGAGACAGGAATCCCCCAGTCTTCCGAACAGCAGATTCACGCAGGTGCAGTGGCCTGTTTAAAGGGACCAGCTTCTCAGCCAGCTTCTAGAGTGGTCCCCCCCATGATGTGGGACCCTGGGGGGGCAGGGATAGCAATCCCTCTTGCAGGAGACATAGGGAGGGAGCTGACCCCAGGTTTTAAACATGGGGAGGAAAATTTCCAGCCACCAGCAGCGGGTGGTGAGAGAATACCTGCCCCCAGCACAGGAGTGGGCAGGGAAGAGCAGACAAACCCAGAGAGAGATTTGCACCGGCAGGCTGTCAGGTACATTATACAGTGCGAGCTATTTGGACATGGGGGAGAAGGTTCCCAGCCAGCTGGGGCTGTGACCCAAGCTCAGGGTCCGCCAGCCAAAGTTTCCCCCATAGAGACACCCCTCAGAAGGTCTCAGCGGGTGCCCCAGCCTAAGAAAGCATGGTCACCCACTTTACAGTGGAGTAAGGCGGTCTCCCGAACCAGAGAGAAGCCAAAGAACAGGGGTCCCCACTCAACAGCCATAAGCTGCGAGGGACCAGAGACAGGAGGCAGTCCAGCTTCGCTGCAGCCAGCAGCAATCTGTGACAGTGCCAGAGATTAGCCTGGCCGTCCGGAGATGGGCGGCATCTGTATTATAGCTTTGGTGTGAATATAGCGTGCTTTTAAGGTGTATTTTAAGTTTTGTTGACATAACGGGGGAGAAATTGGGTGAGTAGCGCCACCTGTTAGCGCCTAAAGAGGCAGTCAGTGACTGTAGCGCCACTGGCTGCGTCTCCGGAGATATTCAGTAGGGGCGCTAATGGTGGCGTTAGGCATTTGCGCTGCGCCGCCACCGATGACGTCATCGGTGTGCGCAGCGCCCCATTCGTGCCCCGTTTGCGATATTTGGTAGCGAACGCCGCAGTTGCGCCGCTCGCTACCCGCGCCCGGTTCACGAGGCCTTACTGTGCCGGCAGCGGCGCAAGTTAAGGTGGAGGTGCGGGGCGGCCGCTTTTTCGGCGGCCGCCTGCCAGCACCTCCGTCCCCGGCCTCCTAACCCACCCCCCCCCGCGGCATTGCCGGCTGTTTCCCGAGAGCCCGGCACTTCTCCTTGGTGCCGAGCTCATTTGCCGGCACTCGCGAGCGGGGATCGCGCTGTTGCAAGCACCTCCCCCTTAACAGTGGGAGGAAGGCCTGCAGTACCGCAGCATGCCGTGCCGCAGCATGTGGCGCTGCGGCACGTTGCGCTGCGATAATCAGTTTCAGCGCCCTAAGAGGGACGCGGAGCACCTCGAGCCTCGCCCCGTCTCCCTCGAGGGGCACTGAAACTGAATTTCTGGCGATCGGTCTCACTCCGATTGCTGCGCTAAATCCTGCGCTCAGGCGATTTTTGCGCCACTTTGGCGCCCCAACCCAATTTCTATGCCAACTAGTTTTAAGTTTAAGTTTAAAGAGTTTAAGTTTCCGTGTGTGCCAAATGTTTGCATTTTGGTCTGAGGTCGAGGGACCCGACCATGTCTCCAGCTAAGGCAGCAGGTCAGTGAGACCTGGCTGCATGTCCTTTTAAGTTTTGCAGGAGATTGGAAAATGAAGCAGCTCTGTTCGCCCAGCCCGAGCTGGGCACCGAATGAGGATACGGAATGTTGGGGATCACCTCGCCACTGGACGAATCCAGGAGACCCCGCAGCGATCTTCGGGAAAAACCGGACAGTGTCCGGAGGAACTTGCCTACTCCTCCTACGGGGAGGAGATGGCCCCAGCTGGGTGGGGCATGGCCCCCAACCCAGCACTATCCTGACCGAAGTTCACTTGCGGGAGACCTCGCTGTTGAGGAGTCATGATGGGGAAGCGCGGGCGCCTTGTGTGATAGTGACGCATTCCTCGGGGGTGGGTGGTGATGGCCCGGGAAAGGGGAGGGGGAGACCCAAGAGTCGCGTGGGTGCGGTTGGGGGAGGGAGGAACTCACCCGGGGGCCCACGGGCAATGAGGGTAAGTGTGGCTGGGAAGGATGAGTGGGTGGCCGGATCAGTGTGGGGCCAGGGAGAGCCGCCACACAGGCACTCATCATTTTCTGCAGCCAGTCGAGGGAAGACGGGAGGGGGAGGGACTGGGAGTCATGGTCCCATACTCCCCGGTTTCGGTCTGTGCCAAGGTAATTTTAAACGTGATGGGTACCCCGCCTCCACACAAGGGACAAGGGAACAGCTCGGGGCTGGCGGAGCAGGCTGGTCTGTAAATCCATTTTGCCTGTTTTAAAGTTTAAGACGATCAAAGGGGGGTGGAAGATACTTTTACTGCCCGAGTGGGAGGAGCAATACCCACTAGAATTTCGTGACCCATCATTGGCACGTGATGATCGGGGTTTATTTAAGCATGTTGTTTCAAATGTTTAATGATTTTTTGTATTTTGTGTTGCAGCCCCAAGTTGAGCAGAGGCGTAGGATCCTCTCCGTGCTTGGGACCATTTTGATTACATTGTGTAACTAAGATTGCAACATTTTGTAATAAGTTATGATGTGAAAAAGTGATTGTAAATTTGGTTTACATTGTATAATTTTACAAGCGTGTAGGGGTATGAGACCCCTTATTGAAAACTGAAGTATCTGAAAGATGCCTACCGTACCATGGTTTTTTTTCTTGAAATTAAGGGGAATAGATGGGATGGGGATCAGTGGCAGATAGCTATTAGGTAAATACAGGGGATGGTTGTTTGTGAGGGGTCAGAAATTATTGCTCATTTCTTCAAGAGGATACTATAAGCAAGCTGTAAGTATCCAAGGGCGGACTGTAAGAATTCGCAATAATTTACAGTTCTGAAGATTAATTTTTTTTGATTAAAGAATCCCTGGGCGTTGTGCTTTTAAATTTCCAGGGATAAAAAATGGCTGTCGCACCACATGGCCAAAGACAAAGGGGCTTGGAAAGCAGCTTTCTGTGTCTGGAAGTAAGGTTCAATGGAGACAAAACGTTACCACAGGACAATGCTTTGTTTACAAAGCAATTGAATGCTATTAGCATTTGTTTGTATATCGAGTGGATACATCTTAACTGCAGAAGAGACTTTTGTATCTTGAATGGGATCCGTTTAAGAACTGAATGGGTTTTAAATCACCTAGCATTCTGGACAATAGAGCAGTTGTATTTCCCTTTTGTTTTAGCCCAGGGAGCTCCGGAAGACACATTAACCCAGTCCAACCACTCTGAGTTAGCCAATCACAGCTTTCTCTTGTGTATTGGACCCTTTGGGCGGGGAATTTTGCACACAGCCCTTGCAAGGCAGAACGGCAGGGGGCTCACCAGGTATAAAGATAGCTGCTGAGAAGCCATCTCTCTCTCTTTTACTTCGCTGGACCACAGGTGAGCAGGGTGTTCTGACTCCTCAACAAGGCAACCTAGCAGGAGTTTGGGGTGGTGATTTAAGGGAATTGCTAAGATTGTTTAAATAACATTGTAGCCATTGCATCCCTCGTTTTCACCATCTGCAACCCCCTGTTATATAGTTTTACTGTAATTACTGTGTTCGTGTGGTATAGTTTATTCTTTTGATTGTAGTTTATTTAGGTAATAAAACTTGATTTTTCTCTCATCCAAACCACTTGTCCGTTTTAATATCATTAATTATAAGTTCCTCTACTCAGAACTGAAGGAGGGGTAGCGATTCGAAACCGCTGTTTGTAAATTGGTTTAGAGTGCAGCAGCAAAAGACTGCTGACCAGGTGAATTACCGTAAACCAGGTAAAAGGTTGGAATTGGTCAGAGCTCAGAGGCAAAGGCTGCTGGCCAGGTAAATTACTATAAACCAGTTAAAAGATGCCCCCCTTACAGGACGAATCTTTGGAGCAGCACGGGGCCGGGAGCTGCCAACCATGACAGTCCAATGAGTGGAGCGACGCTGGAACCTGAAGAATCGCTCATGAGGAGTGACATTGGTGGACGTAGAAAGAAGAGACCTGATGGAATGCAATACGTCAGGGAGCATAGTTTCCCACTGCTGGTCTGGTAGGTTGCGTGACCTCAGTGCAAGACGAACAGCGTTCCAAATGATAGTGTTGTATCTCTCAACCTGTCCGTTACCGATGGGATGAAACGGTGTCGTTTTACTTGTGGCGATTCCCCGTTGGGAAAGATATCTTTTGAGTTTGCTTGACATGGAGGACCCCGATCAGAGTGGATGAAATTGGCCGTACCGCAAAGGGAAAAGACTTGATCGAGGCATTTGATCACTGTGGAAGTAAGCATATTGGGACAGGGGAAAGCAAAGGGAAAGCATGAATATTCGTCCGCCATAGTAAGTAAGTAGGTGTTCCGTGTTGAGGAAGGCAATGGCCCTTTAAAGTCAATGCTGAGTCACTGCATAGGTTGCATAGCGTGTATGAGCGAGCCATCCGATGGACGGAAGAATTGCAGTTTTAATTCCGCACAAATTCTACAGGTGGAGCATGTTCTTTTCACATCTTCCATAGAAAATGGGAGATTTTTAGATTGCACAAAGTGCAACATACGGGTAACGCCAGGATGGCATAAGTCAGTATGAAGATCCGCAAGAGTCGAAGTTGACATAGAAGAGCAGAATGTCCGCGTGAGGGTATCCGGGACTACATTCTCTTTGCCGGGTCGATAATGTATGGTGTAGCCAAAGGTGGCCAATTCCATCCTCCAGAGCTGTATTTTGTTATTCTTGATCTTAGTGCGTTTCCAGTTATCCAGCACAAAGGCCACGGAGCAATGATCGGTTATAAGCGTAAAATGGCGATGAGCGAGGAAATGACACCATTTACATACTGCTTCGATGATAGCCATAGCCTCCTTCTTGACAGGAGGATAATGGAGCGCGCTACCCTGCCAAGTTCTGGACAGAAATGCCACGGGTCGACCACCTTGATTCAAGGTAGCCGAGATCGCCAGCTCCGATGCATCGCACTCGATCACGAAAGGAAGATTTTCATCGATGGAACGAAGCATGGCTTTTTCCAGTTGTCGCTTGAGGAGGTTGAAAGCTGAAATAGCCGTTGCCTCCAACAAAAATGACTTTGCGTCAAGCAGCGGCTGGATCTTGTCGGAGAAGTGGGGTATCCACTTTGCATAATAGGCGAACATGCCGAGTGCCCGACGAAGAGAGCTGAGATTCGTAGGGGAAGAGAGCTCCTGAAGCGGACGAAGTCGCTCCGGATCCAGTTTGATGACACCGTTGCCCACCCAATAGCCAAGGATGTTGACTGATGTTACTGATTTCACAGATTTGGACTCATTTAAGGTTAAGTTGCGATGACGGAGAACGTCAAAAAATTTCTGGAGGTTGGCACCATGCTCCTTCTGGTCATGACCAACAATGGTGATATTATCCAGATATGGAAAAGTGTCCGTTAAGTTCTCCTGTTCGACTAGGCTATCCATTGCCCATTGAAAGATGGCCATCCCATTGGTGGCCCCAAATGGAAGGTGACAAAACTGATAAAGCTGACCATTGGCCTCAAAGGCCGTATACTTTTTGTCAGAGTCCTTTAACGGTATTTGATAATATGCGCTCTTTAAGTCAAAAGTTGAAAATACCTTGTAGTTGGCAAGGTTATTGACCATGTCATCACTGCGTGGTAGTGGGTAGGCATCCAGCTTGGTATACTGGTTAATAGTTTGCGAGTAATCGATGCTGAGACGTTTCTTGTGTTGCTTCAGAGGACTTTTAACAACAATGACTTGAGCCCGCCAGGAAGATGAACATGGCTCAACGATACCGTCAGCTAGAAGGCGAGAGATTTCTGCCTCGATGAAGGATCGATCATCTTGGCTGAAACGTCGTGATTTTGTGACTATGGGCTTACATCGGGAGGAAAGATTGGCAAACAAGGAGGGCTGGTCGAGCGAAGCCGCCGAAAGCGCACAAAACGGTACTTTGGAAATAGTAAGCTCCGGCTTTGACCCTCCAAACTCAAAAGTGAGTCTTTTGTGTTGTTTCTGGAAATCCTGTCCCAAGAGCAGATCACTGCATAGGTTTTTGAGCACCCCGAGCCGGGTGGAGAAATAAGTGCCGCCATTGAGAATAAGGTCGACAAGACAAAAGCCGGAAGAGTTGGTGGTCAGTGTCGTCAGAGCCATTGCAATTTCCCTGTCCGAGGGGTAAATATGCAGTTTTAACTTACTGACAGCCCACTCACTAATGAAACTGACAGAGCTGCATGAGTCGATTAGTGCACTCAAAATGTGTCAATTTACCAAAACCTTTGTGGCTGCATGGGACAGACTTTGGGGAAAAACAGCTGTGATGGGAGGAGGGGCAGTTTTACCCTTGACAGCTGTAACCTTAGTAGTGGTTCTTGGGGGAGGAGCAGTTTTATAGATTGCAGCTGTAACCTTAGTAGTGGCTCTTGGGGGAGGAGCAGTTTTATAGATAGTAGCTGCAGAACTAACAGGGGCTCTCAACCGGTATACCTTAGAAAAGTGGCCTTTCTTACTAACAGAAGCTCTTGACTGTCGTACCTTAGAAAAGTGACCTTTCTTACTGCAATGATTGCAGACTGCGTTACGAGCAGGACAAAATTTCCTATAGTGGAATGCACCTCCACAGAAGAAACACTTTCTTCCAGATTGCCAAGATGCCGCTAGGGCAGGGTTGACATCAGTGAAGGCTTCTAAGGCAGGGTTGTCATCAGCCAGGTGGGAGTCATCATCAGTGAGGGCTTCCGCCGGAGGCCTGTCGAAGGAGTCACTAAAAGTGACAGCAGCAGCCCGTGCACGTGGTGAAAGATAGGTATCTGCATTCCTCTTTGCTGAGTCCAGAGAGCATGCCTGGTCATAGGCAGCCTGTAACTTGAGGGTTTTATTCTCCAACAGACGCTGACGTATGAAGGGAGACGCAATCCCATTAATAAAGGAATCACAAATTAATTCCTCCTGGTACTGCTCAGCTGTCACAGCTTTAAGATTACAATCCTTGCTGAGCCTGCAAAGTTTCTGAAGGAATTCGTCAAGTGATTCCCCGGGTTGTTGTCGAGTTGTGGCCAGTAGATGCAGAGCAAAAATTTCATTAGGGGACTTAACATATAGTTGCTGTAGTGTTTGGATAGCGGCATCATAGTCTACACAGTCTTCGATATAGTCAAACACATGAGGGGATACATAGTTGGAAGCATTCATAACTTATTAGGAACATTCTCACCACACTCCTCAAGGAAGTTGCTAAAGGTACGATACCAGTGTTTCCATGCCTTAGCAGCTGTAAGTGAATTCGGGTCCAGGTCGAGACAGGCGGGTCTGAGTAGTTTCTCCATGATGGATCGATTACTTAATCCGAGTTCCCTTCTACGGTTTGAGTCATAGCCGTCTGTTCCCAAGACCACTCAGAGTGTGGAGCAGGTCCAGTTGATTAAATTGATGTAAAAAGACTACTGAGCGCTTGGTTTGAGTATAAAACAAGGCTTTAATCAACTGTTTCAAAACCATGAAATTTCTAGTTACATCACTAGTTCTTGGTTACAGAAACATCCTGAGCAAGCTGGGCCCACGCCCGAGTATTTATACTCCTTGGACGGTGCCACCAGCTGGCCGCCCAGTGTTACTTCATGAGTCATGATAAGATTCATGACAGCCTGCATCTTGAGGAACTTTAGCTCAGAGTTTTTGAGCTGGAGTCTGAGGTGCAGAAATTGCGAGGCATCAGGGATAGGGAGAATTACCTGGACACTTTGATCCAAGAGGCAGTCACACTCCTTCAATTAGGTAGTGGTACAGGTCTGGTTAGTGGTCAGGGACAGGAGAGTATGACTGCAACACAGGCAGGTAAGGGGACCCAGGTACACTGCTGGAGGAGCTTTAGCCTTTGCCCTTGTCCAACAGGTATGAGGTTCTTGCTGCCTGTGTAGATGAGGGAAAAGCCTGCAGGATTATGGGAGCAGGCAGGGAAGTGGCTTTGAGCCCAAGATCAGTCATGATCTTATTGAATGGCGGAGCAGGCTCGAGGGGCCAAGTGACCTATTCCTGCTCCTATTTCTTATTCTTATAGGATGGATGAGCAAGTTGACCATGGCACCATGGTGCAGGAGGCCATTCAAGTGGGGGGAGTGAAAGGAAATCTAGTTGTGGTAGGGGACAGTATAGTCAGAGGGATAGATGCTGTTCTCTGCAGCCACAACCAAGAATTCCGAAGGTTGTGTTACCTGCCTGGTGCCAGGGTTACAGACATTTCCTTGTGGCTGGAGGAGAACTTAAGTGGGAGGGGGAGGATCCCTTTGCCATGGTCCATGTAGGAACCAACGACGTAGGTAGAACTAGGAATGAGGTTCTGCTGAGGGAGTTTGAGGAGCTAGGATCCAAATTAAAAAGCAGAACCTCAAAAGTAATAATCTCTGGATTGTTACCTGAGCCACGTGCAAATTGGCATAGGGGCAAACAGATTCCAGGTTTAAATGTGTGGCTCAAAGAGTGGTGTGGGAGGAAGGGATTTCAGTTCATGGGGCACTGGCACCAGTACTGGGGAAAGAGGGAGCTGTTCCATCGCAACAGGCCCAACTGGTCCCAAAACTGGGACCAGTGTCCTGGCGAACCGAATAACTAGGGCAGTAGACAGGGCTTTAGACTAATGAAGGGGGGTGGGAGGACTCAGGAAAGAGTAAATTTAAAAGCAGTGAGAGAAATGTCAAGGCTCTAGAGCAGAGTCAAGTTTTGGGTAAAAATAAGCAGAGTGGGTCGGGAAGGGACAGAGAGAGTAACAAAAGTAATAAGGCATCAGTGAATAAGGTGACACCAGGGAAAAATAGAAATAAGTCAAAGCTAAAGGCACTATATCTGAATGCGCAAATCATTCGCAACAAAACAGATGAATTAATAGCGCAGATAAAAATTCATAGGTTTGATCCAATAGCCATTACGGAGACGTGGTTGCAATGTGGCCAAGGTTGGGAACTAAATATTCCAGGATACTTAACGTTTAGAAGAGATGGGCAAAATGGAAAAGGAGGAGGGGTAGCCCTGATAATAAAGGATGGGATAAAGACAGTAGAGAGAAAGGAGCTTAGCTCTGAAAATCAAGAAGTAGAATCAGTTTAGGTGGAGCTAAGAAACAGTAAGGGGCAGAAGGAGTTTTTTATAGGCCCCCAAACAGTAGTTGTAATGTAGGGCAGAGTATAAATCAGGAAATTAGAGGCGCATGTAACAAGGCTAATACAGTAATCATGGGGGACTTTAATCTACATATAGACTGGGCAAACCAAATCTGCAGTAGTAGTGTGGAAGACAAATTCATGGAATGTATGCAAAACAGTTTTCTAGAACAGTTGAGGAACCAACTAGAGAACAGGCTATTTTAGATTTAGTATTGTGCAACCAGAAAGGGTTAATTAATAACCTTGTAGTAAAGGGGCCTTTAGGGAAGAGTGACCATAATATGATAGAATTTTATACTGAGTTTGAAAGTGATTTAGTTAAATCCGAAACTAGGGTATTAAACCTAAACAAAGCAAACTACGTAAGTATGAGGGGCGAGTTGGCTATGGTAGATTGGGAAACTACATTAAAAGGTATGACGGTAGACAAGTAATGGCTAACATTTAAAGAATTAATACATAATTTACAATAATTATACATTCCTTTAAGGCACAAAAACCCCACAGGAAAAGTGATCCAACGGTGGCTAACAAGAGAAGTTAAAGATAGTATTAGATCAAAGGAAGAGGCTTATAATGTTGACAAAAAGAGTAGTAAGCCTGAGGATTGGGAGGATTTTAGAATTCATCAAAGGAGGACCAAGAAATTGATAAAGAAAGGGAAATTAGAATATGAATTAGAATAAAACTAGCGAGAGACATAAAAACAGACTGTAAAAGCTTCTATAGGTATGTAAAAAGGCAAAGATTACTGAAAGTAAATGTGGATCCCTTACAGGCTGAGACAGGTGAAATTATAATGGGAAATAAGGAAATGGCAGTGAAATTAAACAAATACTTAGGGGGTGATTTTGCCAATGGGGAGCATTTGGAGGTGGAACTCCCACTTGTCAGGTTTCAGTCCCGCCTCCATCAACTTCTGGCCAACCCATGCTATTTTCCCTTGATTGACCTTGTTAAGCCCGCCCAGTGGGCTTAGCAGGCTAATTAAGGAAAAGCCGGTTGCAGGAACGTCAACGTTTGACAGTTCTGTGAAGCTGTCAAACACTGACATTCACTTTAGTTTGATGAGGTCTTGAATTCAAGACCTCATCAAACATCTACTCTTTTGCAGAAATTAGATGGTTGTTGCATTGGAGAATGCAACGGCCATCTGTCATCTCGATCGCGGAGTTGCGAGAGTCTCCGCATACACACCGACTGAAGCCTGCAGGAAGAAACAAAGGTAAGTACACTTTTTCTAACACTTTTCACTTACCTCAGATACTCACCTCTCTACACTTGCACCCATCACTCACCTGCACAGCACACTTTTGGACCCCTCCGACCCCCGTAGACCCTCTACTCACCTCGCTGACATGGCGGGTTTCAGAGCCTTTGGGAAGCCCACACTTGTGAGGGCAAAAATGGGATAATCCTATTTTCTGCCTGTTAACAGGCAGTTAATTGACTTTAATCCCTTCCCGCCTCCTGGCAAGATGGCATGGAGGTGGGTTGGGTGTGGGTTGGGCACCCGCCCCCAAATTCTGCCATTTTCCCAACAGTCCTGCCTCCATACCCACCTCCCTAGGGCTGGCAAAATCGCCCCCTTTGTGTCTGTCTTAACGGAAGAAGACGCAAAAAACTTCCCAGATATAGTGGAAAACCCAGGATCTAGTGAGAATGAGGAACTGAAAGAAATTAGCATTAGTATTATAAATTCCCCTGATTCTGACTGCAAGGGACCTACGCTTGACTTTATCAATCTTTTTCTCTTCACATATCTATAGAAGCTTTTACAGTCCGTTTTTATGTTCCCTGCAAGCTTACTCTCATACTCTATTTTCCCCCTCTTAATTAATCCCTTTGTCCTCCTTTGCTGAATCCAAAACTACTCCTAATCCTTGGGTTTGCTGCTTTTTCTGGCCTATTTATATGTCCTCTCCTTGGATCTTATGTTATCCCTAATTTCCCTTGTTAGCCAATGTTGAGTCACCTTTTTTGTTTTATTTTTATGCCAAACAGGGATGAACAAATTCTGTAGTTCATCTATGCGATCTTTAAATGTTTGCCATTGCCTATTCACCGTCAACCTTATTACGAATGCTCCTCGCATTAAGACACAAAGCCTTCAGGCTTGTTTTTTTTAACACTCTTAGACCTTTTAGAATTATTGTTTACTGTGGCCATGTTTGATTTACACCTTTGATTTCTCTGACTTCCACTTTTGCTTTTCTCCTTCCCGTCTTTTGCTTCTATCCTTGCTTCCCTTTCCTCTGTCTCCTTGCACAGGTTCCCAACCCCCTGCCATTTTAGTTTAAACCCTCCCCAACAGCACCAGCAAACATTCCCCCTAGGACATCAGTCCCAGTCCTGCCCAGGTGCAAACCGTCCAGTTTGTACTTGACCCACCTCCCCAGAACCGGTTCCAATGTCCCAGGAATTTGAATCTCTCCCCCTTGCCTCATTCTTCTAGCCACGTATCCATCTGAAATATCCTTCTATTTCTACTCTGACTAGCATGTGGCACTGGTAACAATCCTGAGATTACTACCTCTGAGGTCCTATTTTTTAATTTACCTCCTAACTCCCTATATTCAGCTTTTAAGACCTCATCCCGTTTTTTACCTATATCGTTGGTACCTATATGCACCACAACAATTGGCTGTTCACCCTCCCCCTCCAGAATGCCCTGCAGTCGCTCTGAGACATCCTTGACCCTTGCACCAGGGAGGCAACATACCATTCTGGAGTCTCGTTTGTGGCCGCAGAAACGCCTATCTATTCCCCTTACAATAGAATCCCCTATCACTATAGCTCTCCCGCTCTTTTTCCTCCCGTCCCATGCAGCAGAACCACCCATGGTGCCAGGAAGTTGGTTGCTGCTGCCTTCCCCCAATAAGCCATCCTCCCCAACAATATCCAAAGCGGTATATCTGTTTGAGAGGGGGATGGCCACAGGGGACCCCTGCACTACCTGCCTGTGCCTACTACACTGCCTGGCAGTCACCCATTCCCCTCCTGCCTGTGCAACCTTTACCTGTGGTGTGACCAACTGATTAAACATGATATCCACGATGTCCTCAGCATCGCGAATGCTCCAGTATGTATCCATTCACAGCTCCAGCGCTGCAATGCGGTCTGCCAGTAGCTGCAGCTGGATACACTTCCCGTACACATGGTCATCAGAGACACAGGAAGTTTCCCTGATTTCCCACATAGCGCAGGAGGAGCATGCCACGGGGCCGAGCTGTCCTGCCATGACTTACCCTTTAATTAATTTAAATCAAATCAATACCACTAATTGCACTACAATTAAATGATATACAATTAAATTGGGTTACTAGCACTCCCCGATACACAACAGAGACCTTAGAAACTATAACCACAAAATTAAGACCTTCTAAACTTTATAAACTATGAACCTTAACTGTCAAACTATAGAGTAGTATAAGTACTCACCCAATCAGCTGCTTCCTCCTGCTCGCATCACGTTTTGAATCGTGACATGGCTCTGGAATGCCGCCGCTGGTCTGCGAGATTGGTAAGCCTCTGTAAAAAAGCCCGCAAAAGTGAGTTTAAATACTCACTGAACCTCTGCTCTCACTGCTCCCGACAATCCAGGTTACAAGCAACATATCTACAGTACACAACTGGGGACTATAACATGCAGTAATTCCCTTGTTGCTATGGTGGACTCTAACTCCACCCTACCAATGAATTACCCCATTGCATAAGCCCCTTTGCCTGGCTGAACCAACCGAAGCTTCCACACCGGAATAGCCCAAAAACTTCACTTCTGAGAAAAACCCTGAGCCCTTACACCTGACCCAGCTCGCCTGGGATATCTGGTTACTGGCTTGGGACACTCGAGACCATGCTTACCACCACACACAGTTGGTCTCGATCGCTCCACTCAGCGGCTTCTTCCTCTGGTACTTCTTGTTAGGTCAATCTTTGTGGAGCGAGAGTGAGAGAGAGAGAGAATGGTGGAAAAGGATCTATCTTTATAGGAGTCTTGCTACCCCTATCTTTCCCACCAATCTTCAAAATCCTTTTGTTTCTAAGTACTCCGGTGCTTAGTCAGTGATGGGTCATCATCAGACCCATGAGTATTCCACGATTGGACTAATGGCCCTAAGTCTGGGACATATTTCGGTCTTTGTGTTGGGAAAAACTGGCTCCTCTTCAGCTGGCTAGGCTAGTGGGTTCATTGTTCTGCTTCTCTTCTGAGATGGAGGTGAGAAGTGCTTTTGCATATTAGAGTGGCTTTCTAATAGGTTCAAGTTCAACGGGTGCCTCAGGGTCCTCAGTCCCTTCGTCAATGGCCCCTTCCTTTTTCCAGGTCTGTCGGGCGAACCCATACATTCTGGATGACTGACAGTTCTTTTGTCACAGCCAACTGCCATGTGTTCTCTGGAGTTTTAACAAACCAGTTTTTCACGTATCTGCAGAGGGCGATCCCATCACAGGGGAAAAATCCCATAAAGTCCGCAAAATATTCTCAACTGAGTCCATTCTTCAAACAGAGACTTTGCGGTCTCTTCATTGCTCTCTCTGATCAGCTGAAAACATTTGAAGTGTTCAATCGCCCTATCCTTAATTATAGACTCTAGTAATTTCCCGACAACAGATGTTAAGCTAACTGGTCTATAATTCCCTGGTTTCCCTCTCTCGCCATTCTTAAATAGTTAAGCGACATGTGCAATTTTCCAATCTAAATGAACGGTTCCTGAATCGAGAGAAATTTGGAAGATTATAGTTCGGGCATCTGCAATGTGTTCACCTACTTCCTTTAAAACCCTGGGATGGAAACCATCTGGTCCTGGGAATCTGTCACTTTTTAGTACCATTATTTTCTTCATTACTGTTCAGTCTTGACTTACGTTACATTAATTTTATTGAGTCCCTTTTCCTGATTCAATATTAGTTTCCTTGGGATTTCTGGCATGCAATCCTCTTCCTCTATTGTAAATATTGATGCAAAGTAATTATTCAACATGTCCATTTCTTTATTATCATTGACAATATCACCACTTTCAGTTTCTAAGGTTCCAACAATGCTCCTGACTACCCTCTTTTTCCTAATATAATTGTAAAAATTCTGTGTTGATTTTTGATATCTGTTGCAAGTTTCTTTTCATACTCCCTTTTTGTAGCTCTTACTATCTGTTTTGTGACCTCCCTGTTTATCCCCATCACTCTGCCTTCCCAAGCCTATTCCTGCACATCAATACTCACACTAACATACCTTGCATGTCCATCCATCCCTCTTTCTCTATCTACATAATCACATCCCCATCTGACTTACCACTCCTCATTCTAATGCAATCATACCAACTAACACCACATAAGGAGGCCAATTGGCATTGGCACCCCACTCCCTCATAGTCACCCTCTACAGATGTAATCCATCCATTCCTTACACTCATTCCATCACTCTGACTCAAACTTCTCTTCTTTCCCTCCTTGCAGAAGAGAGCCAACAATAAAAGGGAGAGGGAGAGAACCGGAGGTGGCCCTCTATCATTGGCCACGTTGACTCCAGCGGAGGAGGTAGCCCTGGATGTCTCAGGAGTTGCAGCAACTGGCGGTGGGAGATGGAGAGAGGGGGACATCTCACCAACCTGGTAACGGAATTACATCTCATACAGCCATATGGCATACAGCAGTCACTCATATGGTGACTGATGTCAGCAGCCAGTGAATGTTCATCATGTGCATAATGGTATCATTACCCATTCTTGGTATAACATTTCTAATTCATCGCTTTACTCTCCCACAGGTCCATCAAGAGCCCCCTGCACTGTCCAGGTGGCAGAGGAAGATGACTTCTCAGAGAAGCCTGCAGCCTCTGAGGGCGCACCGGGAGCAGACATAAGCGCACCCAGCACCAGCACAGATGGTGAGAGGGGCATGGAAGTGGAGGCTCCTCTCAAAGCGCTTACACTTCTCCCCCATTGCCTCCCCCTCAGTCAGAGCCCCAGATGCCTCCTGGAATCGCGATGGCCAAGTCTGCCCCTGCACAGTCGTAGGAGGAGCAGGCTTTGGCAGGGCCATCAGCTTGCGCATTTTCAGCATGCCTATTGTTTGCTCTATGACACATCTGGTGGACATGTGGCTTTTATTATATCTCTCCTCGGCCTCAGTACTTGGTCTCTGTGGTAAACCACTGTAGTTCACTGTGTTCACTGTTGTTGTTGTTGTTGTTGTCGTTCACTCTTGTTTCACTGTTGTGCCTGACTATGCCTCAGCTGACTCCGCCCCTGGGCTACCGAGTATAAGAGCGGCCGCATGGCAGCTCCTGGCATTCGGTCGTCCACTAGAGGCATAGTCCTGATCTGTCTGAAGTGCAATTCAGTAGTTAATAAAAGCCTGTTGTTCTGAACTCTGCCTAGCCTTTTATTAGAATTGATAGCGCATCAGTCTCCTCAAGGGTGTCATGAGCCACGTCTTCCGTGGATAGCCCTTGTCTTCAAGCAGCCAGCGGAAAGTTGATCTGGAGGTGCAAAGAGCTGATGGAGGGAGGATTTGCGAATGATGAAAGAGTCATGACAGCTGCCAGGGAATTTGGCGCACACATGTATGATGATCTTCCTATGGTTGCAGACTAGCTGCACATTGAGGGAGTGGAAGCCCTTATGGTTCACAAACACTCCTGCTTATGATGGGTTGCCCTGATGGTCACATGTGTACAGTTGATGATGCCCTGCAGCTGTGGGAGACCAGCCAGAGTGACAAAGGCCAGTGCCCACACAGTAACACTGGCTTCATAAGTGGCAAAGTTGATGTAATTGGCTGACTTGTCAAACACGGCATCGGTGACCTGTGTGATGCATCTGTGGGTGGCTGACTGCGAGATGCCACAAACGTCTGCTGCAAATCCCTGGAAGGAGCGTGAGGCGAAGAAGTTGAGGGCACTAGTGACTTTGACAGCCACTGGTAAAGTGTGCCCACCAGGTCCTCTGGGCTGCAGGTCTTGCTCCATCAGGCTGCAAATGTCTGTGATGACCTGGCACGATAGCCTGAGCCTCCTTTGGCACTGCTGCTCAGTCATGTTGAGGAAGCTCATCCTCTGCCTGTATACCCAATGTTGGGGGGTATTGCCTCTGGCATGGTGCAGCCCTGTGCTGATGCCCTCTGTCCTGTGGAGCATCAGGTCATTGAGGAGAAGGTTGGTGTTGTTGTTGCTGCAGCTGGTGTGCCTGGTGCTGCTGGTGTTGGGGCTCATCGTGGTCAGATTCTGAGGACCAAGGTGAGACAGTATAAACGACACCCATGCTGATGTAATAGATGGCAGGTCAAGTAGAGATCAGAGAAGCAATCTGTCAATGGTGTGATAGGGAGAAGCAATGAGTGACAGTGACTTCCGAATTTGCAGAAAAGACTTGCAAACTCTAGGGAAAAATTGGGTATAGCCCATTTTGGGGTGCTAATTTTAGCACCCTGAAAAAGTTAACGCCCCACCCCGTAAATTCAATAGTAGTGCCCCAAGAAGGAGGTGGAGCACTACTGGAAGAATTCCACCTCCTTCTTGGGGCACTACTACTCAATGTCGTGGCGCTACATGCAACAGCGCCACGCGAGATGGCATGTAGCACCGCGTCATTGCAGGCCTCCTCCCCTGATTAAAGGGGAGGGGCCTAGCACTGTGCATACCGTGGCCCTGCCAGACCACCGGGGAATGGGGTGCCGTGGAAACAGCCCGGCACTCGAGGAGTGCTGGGCTGAGCGATCGTGGCCGGCACCCTGCATACAAATGTGAAAGGGGGGCAGGTGCTGTCAGTTGGCCAAAATAAAAATGGCCGCCCGACATCTGCCCTTTAAATTGCGCTGCCGCCCACTACCGCTGCTGCAAAACCGTCCCTGATCCTGTCGCACATATCACCCAGCAATAGGTCAGGGGCCGCAAGGGAAGTTTGCGGCCAGGATGCAAATGGGGCACCGCGCACAGCGATGACATCATCACTGCTGGCGCAGCGGTATGGGGTGTTACCAGCTACCGCCGCCGCTAACCTCCCGCTGAATTTTGCATGGGCGTTATCAGCACCGCGCCCAGGTGCTAGGGCATTTGCGCCTTGTTTGAAAGGCGCAAAGCAACCCAATTTCTAGCCCTAGAGAACTAAATCTGTGCTGAAAATGCACTCAGCAACAGCATTTTCCTTAGGAAAGTAAGCAGGTGTCAGTATTTATTGTGCTTTCCATGCTCTGCAGTAATGACTTCGATCAATGGCCACTGAACTTCCGCCTCAGATTGACAGACGGTGTTCCCGAGCTGCATGATTCTCGTGGTCATGCAGTGAAATTCAAAAGTTATGGTTGAAAAGACGGTTAAGGGTCTGACAACAAGCTGATAATGATCTAAATTAGGTCGCCCGCCTCTGCCGTTCGGGTTAGAGTCATAGGGGGAGAAATTGGGTATGTAGCGCCACCTGTTAGCGCCTAAAGAGGGCAGTCAGTGGCTGTAGCGCCACTGGCCGCGCCTCCCGCGATATTCAGCGGGGGCGCTAATGGTGGCGTTAGCCTGTTGCGCTGCGCCACCACCGATGATGTCATCGGTGTGCGCAGTGCCCCATTAGCGCCCCGATCGCAATATTTGGGAGCGAACGCCGCTGTAGCGCCGTTTGCTACCCGCGCCCAGTTCACGGGGCCTTGCTGTGCTGGCAGTGGCGCAAGTTAAGGTGGAGGTGCGGGGCAGCCGCTTTTTTCGGCGGCCGCCTGCCAGCACCTCCGTCCCCGGCCTCCTGATCCCCCCCAGCGGCATTGCCGGCTGTTTCCCGAGAGCCCGGCACTTCTCCTCGGTGCCGGGCTCTTTTGCTGGCACTCGTGATCGGGGATCGTGCTGTTGCAGGCCCCTCCCCCTTAACAATGGGAGGAAGGCCTGCAGTACCGCAGTGCGCCGTGCCGCAGCGTGTGGCGCTGCGATATTCAGTTTCACGCCCTAACAGGGACGCGGAGCGCCTCGAGCCTCGACCTGTCTCCCTCTAGCAAAAATCAGCGCCAGGCAAACTTGGCGCCTCAACCGAATTTCTAGGCCATAGAGTTATACAGCACAGAAAGAAGCCCTTCGGCCCATCGTGTCCGTGCCGGCCATCAAGCCCTATCTAATCTAATCCCATTTTCCAGCATTTGGTCCGTAGCCTTGTATGCTATGGCATTTCAAGTGCTCATCCAAATGCTTCTTGAATGTTGTGAGAGTTCCTGCCTCTACCACCCTTTCAGGCAGTGAGTTCCAGATACCAACCACCCTCTGGGTGAAAAAGTTTTTCCTCAAATCCCCTCTAAACCTCCTGCCCCTTACCTTGAATCTATGCCCCCTTGTTATTGACCCCTCTACTAAGGGGAAAAGTTCCTTTCTATCCACCCTATCTATGCCCCTCATAATTTTGTATGCCTCAATCAGGTCCCCCCTCAGCCTTCTCTGCTCCAAGGAAAACAACCCCAGCCTGTCCAGTCTTTCTTCATAGCTGAAGCGCTCCAGCCCAGGTAACATCCTGGTAAATCTCCTCTGCACCCTCTCCAAAGCAATCACATCCTTCCTATAGTGTGGCGACCAGAACTGCACACAGTACTCCAGCTGTGGCCTTACCAGCATTTTGTACAGCTCCATCATAACCTCCCTGCTCTTATATTCTATGCCTCGACTAATGAAGGCAAGTATCCCATATGCCCTTTTAACCACCTTATCCACCTGTTCTGCTGCCTTCAGGGATCTATGTACATGCACACCAAGGTCCCTCTGATCTTCTGTTTTTCCGAGGTGTAATGAAATCTGTTTGTCTTGCCTGTATTCGTTCTTGCCTGTATTCGTTTTGCACTCATGTATATTACCCTCCCCCACACGGTGTATAGTTTCACTTCCTCTTTCCTGACTAACCTGGAAGGTTCCAGGTCTTGGCTCTTGGCTCCGCCCCTGACTTCTCTTACATAAAGATCCCAGGATCTGTATGACTCATTCCTGTGAGCCAGTCAGTGTGTTGAGATGTTAGCTCTGATCTTAGTGATTAAAAGCCAACTTGTTAAAGTCTATAACTTCTAGTGTTGTGGTTATTGAAGGCACATCACTAGGGTCTTACCATTCGTTGTGTATTCCCTTGCCTTGTTAGTCCGTCCAAAATGCATCACCTCACACTTTTCAAGGTTAAATTCCATTTGCCACTGTTCCGCCCATCTGACCAACCCATCTATATCGTCCTGTAGCCTGAGGCTTCCCTCCTCGCTATTTACCACCCCACCAATTTTCGTGTCATTTGCGAACTTACTGATCATACCTTTTACATTCACATCCAAATCATTAATGTAGACCACAAACAGCAAGGGACCCAGCACCGATCCCTGCGGTACCCCACTGGACACAGGCTTCCAGTCATAAAAACAACCTTCCACCATCACCCTCTGCCTTCTGCCACTAAGCCAGTTTTGGATCCAATGTGCCAAGGCACCCTGGATCCCATGGGCTCTTACCTTCCTGACCAGTCTCCTATGCGGGACTTTATCAAAAGCCTTACTGAAATCCATGTAAACCACATCCACTGCACTACCCTCATCCACACACCTAGTCACCCCCTCGAAAAATTCAATCAAATTGGTCAGACATGATCTTCCCTTGACAAAGCCATGCTGGCTATTGTAGTGTATGTAACCGTTCCACCTTTAAGAGAACTATTTAGTAACCGTTCCACCTTTAAGAGAACTATTTTAAGAGTTGCACTACTTTATCTTGGCTGCTGTATACTGTAATACCGACGGTGACCACACCAGTATATAAGTGCTGTGTAATGATTTATTGGGCAGTTCCGCCCTGACCTTCAACTAGTAAAGACCTGTTAAAGTTTACTCTTGTGGTCTGTGTAGTAATTCCCAATACAACACACAGACTTAACAGTGGCGACGAGTACGATCTTACCCTGCGGCAGAGATACATCCAAGGCCGTTTAACGGGCGTCGAGAAGAGGCATCCGCCCTCATCATTCTGCTGAGAGAAGACTCGGGTCTGCAGAGCAAAGGAAGAATTCTAACACGAAGCCTTCCATCAGCAACAGGCAGTGATCATCCCTTCTATCACGGTGGTGGGTAAGCCGATCAGCGACGAGCAGCAAGTCGGCCACGTTGACTGTGAGTAGGGGAGAAAATAAAAAAATAACGGAGGATATAAGGGCAGAGAACTCGACCACAGCCGGTGAAAAAGGCCGGGCAGCTACCGAGGCCGCGAGGCGCAGCGACCGAGAACCGCTTGCGCGGGAGAAAATAAAGAAAAAAACCGCGGAGAACTCAGCTGCAGCCGGGGGGAAAAGGACCGGACTGCAAGAGGGGCTGGGAGGCACGATTCGAGAACCGCTGGGGAGGGCGAACGCAGCAATACGGCAATCGCCATTACAGCCAGCGGGAGAGACAGAGCCCGAGCGAGCGAGCAAGACCGAGCGAGCGGGAGAGAGAAGAGACTGAGCGAGCGAGGGAGAACGAGACCGAGCGAGCGAGGGAGAACGAGACCGAGCGAGCGAGGGAGAACGAGACCGAGTGAGCGAGGGAGACCGTGCGAGCGAGGGAGACCGAGCGAGCGAGGGAGAACGAGACCGAGCGAGGGAGACCGAGCGAGGGAGACCGAGACCGAGCGAGCGGGAGTGACAAGAGACAGCCAGCGAGGAGAAAGGCAAACGCGGGAAGCCGCCATTTTCGCAGGCGGGGAAGAAGACAAGCGCGGGAAACCGCCATTTTGAAAGTAGGCGGAGAAGAAGACAAGCGCGGGAAACCGCCATTTAAAAAAAAAGTTAAAGAAAAATTTCTTTTGTTTCTCAAGAAGGTTGCGAAGATGCCTAAGCGTGGTAACATCAATGATTTCAATCCCGATGTTGAAGATTGGGCCACGTATGTAGAACGCATAGAGATATATTGTAAGGCAAATAAAATATCAGATGAAGATAAAGCACTAACCTTACTAAACTCAATGGGTGCGAAGACATACGGGCTATTGAAGCATCTTCTATCACCAGCTAAACCGGCGGATCAGACTTTCGCTAAAATTGTTGCTGTCCTGAAGAATCACTTGAACCCCACACCGCTGATGTTAGCGGAACGATTTAAATTTTATGCGAGAACGCAACTGGAAGAGGAAAGCAACGCGGAATACTTAATTGAACTGCGTAAGCTAGCGAAATACTGTCAGTTTGGGGAAAGACTGACAGAGGCACTGAGAGACAAATTCGTGTGTGGATTGTCGAAAGAAGGAACCCAAAAGCGGCTGCTTGAAGAGAATGATCTTACACTTGATAAGGCTGTCACTATTGCAGCATCGCACGAAGCCGCAGCGAGAGGCACTGCGGAAATGCAGCTGAAGGCAGCGGTACTCAGCGTAGATCAAATGGCTTTGGGTACAACGAAATGTTATCGTTGTGGGAAGACAACACACGATCAGAACCAATGCTGGTTTAAAAACCAGGACTGTAGGAAATGTGGCAAGCTTGGTCACATAGCTAAAGTATGCCGGTCAAGAAAGAAGACCAGCAACAAAAAGTCACCGCAGGAAAAGTGCAGAAAGGTACATAAGGTGGCTGAGAAGAGTTCGGATGAACAGAATTCGGATTCAGACTCCAACAGCAAGGAACTGGGTAGTCTGAGAATTCACAATGTGAGTAAGGAAGCTGACCGACAAACTAACAGGGTCACACTGCAGATAGCAGGAGTCCACGTGAAGATGGATTTGGACACCGGATCGGCGTTGACGGTCATGAATAAACAAGATTACAAAAAGTTATTCACACATATTCCCCTACGGGATACGGAGATAGTATTGCAGACATACACGGGGCAAAGAGTATACCCCATCGGAAAGATAAAAGTCAAGGTGAGACACAAGGGCAAAGAACACCAAGGAATGGACTTATATGTACTACCTGAGGGAGGTCCACCACTTCTGGGACGGGAGTGGATCAGGAAAATAAATATGGACTGGCACCCCCTAAAAGCAATGACGGAAAGTCCAGAAAATGAGCGGGAAGTTCTGAGGTGTCCAACGTGCAACAAAGTCTACAAACAAAGGGTGAAAAACCTGTTTCAGAAGCACGTGCTGCAGTGCGGAAACCAGACTTCACAGGAGGATGGTGACGGGAACAAAGCCCAGGATAATGATTCAACCAAAAGGAGGTACCCCCGACGCAGTGCCCGGGCCCACTCAACTACATTTTTCGGGTTGACTCCCTGTTATGGTGGCAAGTCATATGGTGAAGAGGATTTTCCATTCTACCGAGATCCTTCGGGGAAGAAAAGAGGAGAGCAGTCAACTCAAGGGCAGGTAGACGGAGCCGATGATCCAAGCACGTCTTCTGACGAGGATATGGAATACTACTACAATTCCACCAGAACTGTCATCACGTCCGATCGCGAGGGAAGACTCGAGCCGTGCAGTTTCTTTGACGGCGAGGAAGATTGCCGCCTACCCAGGATCAGCTCAGACTCTGGAACTGATGATGGTAAGATCAGCCCATGTGCAAAAGACAAGTCTAAAATGGACTTGCAGACTAATGACGGAAAAACGAAGGAGTGCATAAATGCTTCAGAAGAGAACAAAGTATCAGAACAGAATTCCACTGAACAACAACAACATAATTTGACAGAGAATTCTGAGTCTGTCCAGTCTACAGACATGCACATTTCTGAGGAACACCGGGCTCGAACTCAATTCAATCTCAAACTACAACAGCAATGAGAACAAATGATTCACCGTTTTGAGCAAGAGATGAATGTAAAGAAAAAGTTCTTGGACACAGAGTTGGAGAATCTGGGAAGACAGCAGAAGCAGCTGATTGAGAAAATGGAGCAGGAACACACAAACCGTCTGCGCGATGAGGCCAAACGAATCAAAGCTGAGCAAGAAAGGGAATATGTCAAATTCATCGATCAGTTGAAAGCTAAGAAGAAAGAGCACCCTTTTGTGAGCAGTGTCAGCAGTAATAAGCCACTCAGGAAAGTGGTGGCAGAGGCAAAAGCTGAAGTGATGGAGGAAATAGAAGACAATAGAGAAGAAGCAGAAGATGATGACTCATCTGAACTACTATCACCCCTACCAGGTCACGCACGTGGTCCCTCCGAACTGAGCCAAATCAGTCTGGAAGTAGAAAAACTTCCCAAGGTACTCGAGCCTTTAGAAGTCAGCAATGCTGGTTCTGAAGTTACGAAAGTTCAAGCTGTTAAGTCCAGTGAAGGACTATTAGATGAGTCAACCCAGCAACGAGAACCAGAGACCCCTGAAAGGTGCCATGCTGACCAGATCATAGAGTCATCCAAAAAGGGACAATCTACACCACAACTTTATACGCCTAATGATGAAGCAGAGATACCCATAGTATCTACCTCCGATCCGGTGATACTGCAACCAGATGAACTCGACACTGGCATTCAAGCCGAATCGACCTTGCCAAAAGAACCTACTACACCACCGAAAACTACTACACCACCGAGAACTACTACACCACCGAGGCGTTATTCGGACCGAGTCAGGAAGCGCAGGAGGCGCCGCCACAGAGACTGAATCTGTGAACTGTCTTTACATGAAGTTGTGTATATATGTTATGATGTTATGTTTAATGGGGAACATATATACTGTTAAGCTAAAAAGGGAGGATTGTAGTGTATGTAACCGTTCCACCTTTAAGAGAACTATTTAGTAACCGTTCCACCTTTAAGAGAACTATTTTAAGAGTTGCACTACTTTATCTTGGCTGCTGTATACTGTAATACCGACGGTGACCACACCGGTATATAAGTGCTGTGTAATGATTTATTGGGCAGTTCCGCCCTGACCTTCAACTAGTAAAGACCTGTTAAAGTTTACTCTTGTGGTCTGTGTAGTAATTCCCAATACAACACACAGACTTAACAGCTATCCCTAATTAATCCCTGCCTCTCCAAGTGGAGACCAATTCTGTCCCTCAGAATTTTTTCCAATAATTTCCCTACCACTGATGTTAGGCTCACTGGCCTGTAATTCCCTGGTTTATCCCTACTACCCTTCTTGAATAATGGTACTACGTTAGCTGTTCTCCAGTCTTCTGGCACATCCCCTGTGGCCAGAGAGGTTCTGAAAATTTGTGTCAGAGCCCCTGCAATCTCCTCCTTTGCCTCACATAGTAGCCTGGGATACATCTCGTCCAGGCCTGGGGATTTATCCACTTTTAAGCTTGCTGAAACCGCTAGTACCTCCTCCCTCTCGATGCTAATATGTTCAAGTATATCACAGTCCCCCTGCCCGATTTCTATGTCCACATCGTCCTTCTCCATAGTGAAGACAGATGCAAAAAATTCATTTAAAACCCCACCTACATCCTCTGGCTCTACACACAGTTTGCCACTTTGGTCCCTAATGGGCCCTACTCTTTCCCTAGTTATCCTCTTGCCCTTAATATACTTATAAAACTGATGCGCCATCAATAACTCCAGAAGACTAAGAGTTAAACTTATAACAAGTAGGCTTTTATTAACAAAAGAATACGAGCATGCCTCTGCTGGTAGACCGATCCTTAAAGCCAGGGGGACTGGAGGTCAATCACCTTTATACCTGGGCTTAGGGGTGGAGCCAGGGGCGGAGCCAGCTGAGGCATGCCCAGACATGTTCTGTACAGGCAGATTAGTGGTTTACCACATTCACCCCTTGTTTAAAATGAGTCCGGCGGGGTGAAGTGTCTCAGAAGTTCGTATAGGCAAGTCTCTCCGGGGGTCTTATCTGCTGTAGTGATCGTCGTGGTGCCGGCTGCGGCAGTTCTTTTCCCGCGGCCGTTTCCCGCGTGGGCCGGAGCACCGGCGTGTCGTCTTCGTGGGTGCGGGGTCGGTGGGTGTATAAGGGTGGGTCACAGGGCCCTGGCGTGCCGTCTACTTGGGTTAGATGTGGATTCCCTTCTAGGGGTGTGTCGTGGGTAATGGTAGTGGGTAATGGGAATGGGTAGTGGGTAATGGTGTTTTCGGTGGCACCTGAGGGTGCGAGGTCTCGTATGGAGACCGTGTCCTCCCGCCCGTCAGGATACGCCACGTATGCATATTGTGGGTTGGCGTGGAGGAGGTGGACCCTTTCGACCAGGGGGTCTGTTTTATGGCTCCTCACGTGCTTCCTGAGCAAGACGGGCCCTGGAGACGTCAGCCATGGCGGTAGCGATGTCCCCGAGGTGGATTTCCTAGGGAAGACGAACATTTTCTCATGAGGGGTGGCGTTCGTGGCGGTACAGAGTAGTGACCGTATGGAGTGAAGCGCATCGGGGAGGACTTCTTGCCAGCGGGAGGTTGGGAGGCCTCTGGACTTTAAGGCTAGCATGGCGGTTTTCCACACTGTCGCGTACTCCCTTTCTACTTGTCCGTTACCCCGGGGGTTGTAGCTGGTGGTCCTGCTCGTGGCTATCCCTTTTTCGAGCAGGTACTGGCGCAGCTCGTCGCTCATGAACGACGAGCCCCTGTCACTATGGATGTAGCTGGGAAAACCGAATATGGCGAAGAGGTCATTGAGACATTTGATGACTGTGGCGCTGGTCATGTCCGGGCAGGGGATAGCGAACGGAAACGGGAGTACTCGTCAATGATGTTGAGGAAGTACGTGTTGCGGTCAGAGGAGGGGAGGGGCCCTTTAAAATCTACGCTTAGGCGCTCGAAGGGGCGGGTGGCTTTTATCAGGTGCGCCCTGTCTGGCCTATAAAAGTGCGGTTTGCATTCGGCACAGACTTGGCAGTTCCTGGTCATGGTCCTGACCTCCTCGATGGAGTAAGGCAGGTTGCTGGCCTTAATGAAGTGGAAAAACCTGGTGACCCCCGGGTGGCAGAGATCGTTGTGGAGGGCCCGTAGCCTATCGACCTGTGCGTTGGCACATGTTCCACGGGCTAGGGCGTCCGGGGGCTCATTAAGTTTCCCGGGCCGGTATAAGATATCATAATTGTAGGTGGATAATTTGATCCTCCACCGCAATATCTTGTCGTTTTTGATTTTGCCCCTCTGCTTGTTATTGAACATAAATGCTACTGATCGTTGGTCAGTGAGCAGGGTGAAGCGTTTACCGGCCAGGTAATGCCTCCAATGCCGTACAGCCTCCACTATAGCCTGGGCCTCCTTTTCGACTGAGGAGTGTCTAATTTCGGGGCCCTGGAGGGTTCGTGAAAAGAAGGCCACGGGTTTCCCCGCCTGGTTAAGGGTTGCGGCCAGGGCGAAGTCAGACGCATCGCTCTCCACTTGGAAAGGGATGGACTCGTCCACGGCGTGCATTGTAGCCTTTGCAATGTCCTCTTTTATGCGGGTGAAGGCTGCACGGGCCTCTGCCGCCAGAGGGAAGGAGATTGACTTGATAAGGGGCCGGGCTTTGTCCGCGTAATTGGGCACCCATTGGGCGTAATAAGAGAAAAACCCCAGACATCTCTTCAGGGCTTTGAGGCAGTGAGGCAGGGGTAGTTCCAGAAGGGGGCGCATTCGGTCGGGGTCGGGGCCGATGACTCCGTTTTCCACTACACAGCCAAGGATAGCAAGGCCGGTGGTGCGAAACATACACTTTCCTTTGTTGTATGTCAAATTTAAGCGCTGGGCTGTTCGGAGGAATTTTTCTAGATTGGCGTCATGGCCCTGCTGGTCATGGCCGCAGATGGTGACATTGTCCAGGTAGGGAAAAGTGGCCTGCAGCGCGTTCTGGTCAACCATCCGGTCCATCTCCCTTTGGAAGACTGAGACCCCGTTGGTGACGCCGAAGGGGACTCTGAGGAAGTGATAGAGGCGGCCGTTTGCCTCGAAGGCAGTATACTGGCGGTCTTCAGGCCTGATAGGGAGTTGGTGGTATGCCGACTTCAGGTCAATGGTAGAGAATACCCGGTACTGTGCAATCTGATTGACCATATCAGATATGCGGGGAAGGGGGTATGCGTCTAATTGGGTATACCTATTGATTGTTTGACTGTAGTCAATGACCAGGCGCTGTTTCTCGCCAGTCTTCAAGACCACTACTTGGGCTCGCCATGGGCTGGTGCTGCCCTCGATAATCCCCTCCCGCAGGAGTCTCTCTACTTCTATTTTAATGAAGCCTCTATCCCCGGCACTGTACCGCCTGCTTTTTGTTGCGATGGGCTTGCAGTCGTGGGCGAGATTAGCAAACAACGGGGGGGGGCTGACTTTCAGGGTGGATAGGCTGCATATTGTGCGCGGCGGTTGTTTTAAATTTTGCCGGCTGCAGACTGTAAGTGGGGGCAGGGGCCCGCCGTACGCCATTGTGACACTCTCTAGGTGGCACTGGAAATCCAGTCCCAGTAGCACAGCAGCGCAGAGCTGTGGCAGGACAAGGAGTTTAAAGTCTTTGTACTCTGTGCCCATTACTGTCAGGGTCGCTACACAGTAGCCGCCGACGTCCGCCGTATGGGACTTGGAGGCCATAGAGACCCGGTGGCACGTGGGCATGACTGATAGGGAGTAGCGTCGCACCGTGTCGGGGTGGATAAAGCTCTCCGTGCTCCCGCAGTCAAATAGGCAGTTTGTTGCGTGACCGTTTACCTTGATGTCCATCGTGGACCTGGCCAGTTGGTGAGGCCTGAATTGGTCCAGGATGATGGAGGCCATCGCGGCTGGTGATGTCCAAGATGGCGGCCCGCACGGCTCACACGCGGCTGGTGGTGTCCAAGATGGCGACCTGCACGGCTCACATGCGGCGCTGCTGGAGTTGGTCAGTTTCGCCCTGCACACTTTGGCATAGTGCCCCTTCTTTCTGCATTTGGAGCAGGTCGCGTCCTTCGCCGGGCAGTGTTATCTGGGGTGCTTGGCCTGGCCACAGAAATAGCACTTTGAGCCTCTGGACATTGCAGCTGTAGTTGGGCTGCAGGTGGGCCGTGGCGGTGGTGGCGTGGCACGGGCCTGTGGCCTTACCGTGTCCCAAAATGGCGGCCCCCGCGACATCCACGGGGCGGAGAGGGCCGTATGGTCGGGGGGGTAGGCATACATGTTTCGGAGGGCCACGTCCAGCGAGTTAGCAAGGGCCACAGCCTTCTGCAGGTTGAGCCCACTTTGCTCTAGCAGTCTCTGTCGAGTGTAGCTGGACCTGATGCCGGCGACGTAGGCGTCTCTGATTAGGTCATCAGTATTTTCCACGGCCGTCACCGATTTGCACTTGCAGTCCCGGCCGAGGACTCTCAGTGCCCGTAGGTATTCGTCACCCGATTCCCCGGGTCGCTGTTTGCGGGTAGCCAGGAGGTGTCTAGCGTAGACCTCGTTGACTGGCTTAGTATATTGTTCTTTTAGTATCGTGATAGCGGCCATGTAGGATACAGCGTCTCAGATAATCGAATATACTTGGTGGCTCACCCGTGAGTTCAGTACTAGCAGTTTGTCAGCTTCGGTCCTGACGGTAGTGCTGGAGGCCTGCAGGAATGCTTCGAAGCAGCTCAGCCAGTGCTCGAAGTTATTTGATGCACCCGCCGTTTGAGGGTCCAGTTCCAGGCGTTCCGGTTTCAGGATTTGCTCCATTTCAAAACCTTTTGTTAATAAAATTGATGTGCCATCAATAACTCCAGGAGACTAAGAGTTAAACTTATAACAAGTAGGCTTTTATTAACAAAAGAATACGAGCATGCCTCTGCTGGTAGACCGATCCTTAAAGCCAGGGGGACTGGAGGTCAATCACCTTTATACCTGGGCTTAGGGGTGGAGCCAGGGGCGGAGCCAGCTGAGGCATGCCCAGACATGTTCTGTACAGGCAGATTAGTGGTTTACCACAAAAACACCTTAGGATTTTCCTTTATTTTGCTCGCCAGTGTTATTTCATGGCCCCTCCTCGCTCTCCTAATTTCTTTTTTAAGTATCCCCCTGCACTTTTTATACTCCTCTAGGGCTTCCTCTGTCTTTAGTCCTTTGTATCTGCCAAAAGCCCCCCTTTTTTTCCTAATCCATTCTCGTATATCCCTTGACATCCAAGGTTCCCTGGGCTTGTTGGTCCCACCCTTGACCTTTGCGGGAACATGTTGCCATTGTACTCTTGTAAGATTCGCAATTTTCAGCAAAAATCACGCAAGAAAACTGGATAAAATAAGACTGTTTATTGACCAAAGTAAGCTTGCACAGAAAAACCTTTGATAAAAGGGCATACAAAATGGCCGCCAGGCCCCGTGATCAGTTTATGAACCATTTTATTTCTGTTACTGCAAGCCAGACAGGCTTGTGGATTGAAGACAGTAAGCCCGCGAAAGCCAGTATCTGGGAACCGAAACTCAGAGAAACAGCATACATATTCAATGGATTCTAAGTACAGGATGGGGCCCATCAAGATATGGGCGGACAATGCAAAAACACTTATACCCATTTATTGTACAAAGGAAAAAACCGTTTAGCAGCCATCAAGGAAAATCTCCGGACCGATCAATGTGCGAACCGAGCCGCAGTGACAATGCAAAGGACATTAAAAGACATTATCGGCCAGGAAGGCCAGTTTAAGTTATCACCGGCTCCGTTACAAGACAAAGCGCCCCTGCAGAGATTTCTGCCCGCCAAAATTAATACAAAGACAGGACTATGATTTGGCGGGAGAGAAGACTGTTCCAAAAGAGTATAACTATGGATTGAAAGTCCATATACGTTACTTCGACTTCTTCGAACTACTTCGGCTTCGACTGGAACAACTTCAAACTTGACTTCACGGCTGCTTCTTCTTGAACGACTTCAGACTTCTACTTCTTCAAGGACTTCTTCTACAAGGAACGAACGAAGGACGGACGGTGCCAGGATCGGCGCCTCTTCCACTTCGGCAGATGCAGAATCGATGAAAACGTTTTCGTCTTTTTAAAGATGGACGGTTTCGGTAAAAGGACAACATGGTCGGTGTTCAGCCAAACAAGGCTCGGCCACGACGAGAAGACGACGAGGGTGGCCCGGGTACTGGGGTCGGGAGATCATCGACGACCCAGGCCGACGGAGAAGAAACCCTCTGGAGAACCGACCAGGCCGGAGACAAAAAGACAGTCCGGGCCTGACACTTCTGTGTCTCAACATCCCATCTGGTTGTTGGTCTGCTCCATGAACCAAAATCGACAACAGCTTGTAGCTGATCTTCAACCTTGATGAGCGCTCATCGAGGCTGTGTCTACCCCATCGCCTCGAGAGAGAGAGAGAGAGAGAGAGAATATCGACTGCGCCAGAAGTTTCCAAATCCACGTGAAGACGGAAAGCGGTGCCAAAAAGGCTGCGAACCCCCTTTCTCGCGATTTCGAGAGTGGTGAGCATGATCCCAGGTTCCCCAGGTCGAAACTTAGTTTAGGTATAGGGGAGGGAGTTAAGGGAAATCGTAATGTGTTTCCCCTTTTACGATGTGCCGTGTGTTCCCCATTTCCATAGAGTCAAGTTCTTAAATTTGTGCATGATTGTAGTTACTTTAATCTGTGCCTATGACATGTATTTTGTAATGCTTCAAACTGTTTAAAAATAAAAGCATCCATTTCGTGCTATTCAGCCTGGTCTATTGAGTCCTTTCTCTGCACTACTGTTCTCTGCATCTAAGTCCAAGGTCTAGAACCGTAGGGGGAGTGGGTCGAACCACTCAAGGGTAATTCTTGCATGAAGCCTGGCAGGAGGCCAGAACGGGCAAGAGAGCAGGAAAAAAACCCCTACACTCTCTCAATTTCCTTTCTGAAAGACTCCCCTTGCTGCCGCGCTGGCAAATGTATCCCAGTTAAAGGCACGAGGAGGCGGGAGGACAGCGGGTTCCCGACCCGACGTGCTTCGATTTATTTCACTCCTGACCTGCCTCCAATCCCACATGCATGGACGAATGAAAATTCCGGCCTATGTCTTTCACCTCGACGTGGCTTACTACCACTGGGTTCCTTCCTGGCCCCTACAGTATCAACTTCTCACCTTTCATCAGTATATAATGTTCTAGTTCCAGGTAGAGAACTTGTCATCCTGTAGGTATTGTCTTTACAACACACATGGCTATCCACTTCACTGAGCAAAGAGTCACACGACTGCAATCTCTCTATGACTTACAAATTGCATCTTTGTCCAAGTTTTATTCTCTGGTTTTCTAGCTGCCTCATTTTCTATGACGTTGTTGTGGTCTACATTGTTGGACAGTACATGATTGTAACCTCTTGGGTAGCTTCACATACTTTCTTATCTTTCTTGATACTTTTACCGACCTTACTCCATCCCAGATTTTCTTGGTTGGCCTCAAACCTTGTCTCCATTTCATGGTAACCCTGCCCCTGGTTGTTCCGTCTCCACCTCCAATACTTGACTGTTTGCTCTCAAAGTCTAATACTAGTCGGGCCATGTCATTGACCTGCAATGTCCCACTTACTGAGTCTAGCACTATCCACTTTCCCTCGATTATCCCCTCACTTTTGTCTATCTTTGTAAGTTCCTGTGCCTTCTGCACTCAAGTCATAACCATTTCTTTAAGCATAATAATCAACAGTTCTTGCATTTTCTCACCCATCTATTATATATGTTCTTTTCATTTGTAAACGTCCCACTGCAAACACATCTCATAGCCTCCATCTTAAATATACTTGGCTGCTCCCTTTGAGTCTTACTTCTCCTGTTTACCCCCTTTAATTTTACTTTTCTTTTATCTTAGGTGCTCCCTTTTTGATTTTACTTCCCTCGGGTTCTCCTTTTAATTTAACCTGTCCTCGGGTATTCCGTATTTTTACTTCCTCAAGTATCCTTTTTAATTTTGGGTCTGCTCTCTCAGGTGGACGTAAAAGATCCCAAGGCACTATTTCGAAGAAGAGCAGGGCCCGATGTCCTGGCCAATATTTATCCCTCAATCAACATAACAATAACAGATTATCTGGTCATTAACACATTGCTGTTTGGGGGAGCTTGCTGTGCGCAAATTGGCTACCACGTTTCCCACATTACAGCAGTGACTACACTCCAAAAATACTTCATTGCCTGTAAAGCGCTTTGAGACGTCCGGTGGTCATGAAAGGCGCTATATAAATGCAAGCCTTTCTTTTCTTTCTTTTTTATCTTAGCTGGTCCCCTTTATCATCTACTTCTCACAGATCATCCCTGAGAATGTGAAGATTCAAAATAATTATTTCAAAATGATAAAACAAAGTATTCAGTGGTAAGAATAAAATTACAATCTAGTTATTTTGAAAAATCTTCATGTAGTGTTGCCAATAATGTCAATTATTACAAATTTTGTAAATGGTATGATTATTTTCCATAACACTTGCTTCCTTTATGAAATTCCAAAATAATGGGGGTAATTGTAACCCAGAGAAGCGCGCGAGTTTGGGTGTGGGTGGAGAGGGTTAATTCCGGCAAAAATACAAGCAGATCGGGAAGCCGGCTCCAACCCGCTGAAAAATCAAACAGATGACCCAGAAGCAGACATTAGTTTGTTATGTTGGAGTTCTGCAAGTAACATGACACAACTAAAACTAACTGTGTATGTTGGCAGACAATCCACTTGAGTGCTGGCAAGAAAAGTTAGTCCATTGCTCTGAAGTCTTGATCCAGATTATAAATTGAAGGGTGTAGCACTTTTTCTTGCATTGCATATTTTAGTATACCCTCCTTTAGTTGCTTCCCATTACTTGACCTTTAAAGCTCAGTTTAATATTGAGGCTTTGAAACACACACAAAAAATCTTGTTTTCTGACACTAACAATAAAATGCTATCGTCTTTAGTGAACCAAATGATCATTGTTCAAATTGATCAGCTACAAATTTCTTTCTTAGTTTAGTGGAATTCGCTCTCCAAATATAAACTGTGACGTTGTAACTATAGCAGCCACAAGCATTTTGTCATTCACAGGTTTCTTTCATATTTCATGATTTTTTTTTACAGATTGCTTGTTTTTAGGGACATAAAAACAATTTGCCATTATCAGTACAATAAATTTTATTCTTTATAGAACTGCAAAATGGTATAAAGGCCTCTGGGCTAATAGGCTCAGAGCAAATAGCAAGAAAAGGTACTGGCAGGATAATTAACAACCATTCCACTAATATATGAAAAGCTGTTTATATGAAGCAGGGAAAGACACCATGCCAGCACTTCAGCCTGCCTAACATCTGTGTGATGAATGTCACCAGTGGAGTTGACCACGTCATCTGTCTAGCTGACTCATGAGGATTATATGCATTGGAGCCAGGGAGAAACTATTTGCTTTTCTGAAAGGGTTTTTATTGCACTAGACTGCAATGCTGAACAATGGTGGAGTGATTTTAAAATATAATGGAGGAATGAAAATTAAGACAGAAGTGTCAATACATTTTTTAAATATTAGAAAATATTGGCAAATTAAACACTAAAGTAGAAAATCTTTAATTTTAAGTTACTGCCCAGTTGTAGTGTAGACTTATTTGACTTTTTCTTCTTGGAATTGTATATTTTAATACTTTTAATGTAACCAATTTCCCATTCAACTTGACTGACCATTTCAGAAATCCATGGAAGTTAGTATGTTTCCAGATATATAAATTAAATTTGCCAGTTACATTGCCATACCAGACTAAATGAAAGTCACTGCATCTGCTTTGATTTCCATCAAATATTTTACAACATTAAAAATACATTAAATTAATTCTATCTGTATTGGGGAAATGAAAAAAATATTTGTTTGAAGAAAGTCATCTGTAAAGTTCACAAATTACCTCAAACATGTAGTGGGTTCATCTGGCTTTTGACTACCTTCCTACCCTCTAAAATGTAAACATCTCTATGTTAAACAGGATTGGGTGTAGCTCAGCTATGAAAATTCAATGACAGGAAAGCTATCTAAATGTTTTAGAAATAATTAACTTCCTCTGCACTTGAAGCAAACTGTTAATTGTTAGATATTCCTGACCATTGTTTAATACTTCTTGATTGATAACAAGCAGCCTCATGAATTTGAATGTAGTTCTTTAGAATTGCCACTAAATCAGAAGTTCTCAAGCTCTAACTAGTTCATTTTTAAAATACAATGATGTAAATCTAATTGAAGAGCATTATTGTATCTTACATCAGGCATCGTTCTGATCAAAATTATGCAAGGCTTTTCTGGTTCTTCTTCACAAACAAGAGGAAAGGTTGCCTGACATCTTTTTTGAGAATTCTGCCAGAAATTAGTGCAACAAAATTTCTATGAATATAAATCACACTATTTAAAAGCAAATGAAATAGAGGATACATACTGGAAAATGGTAGAATTAGAAACCAAACCACGGAGTGGAATGAGAGTAGTGCACCAACACTTACTGCGCCATATTATGATAGATTATTGAAAATAAACCTATGTTATCCTAAAATGTATTTTCTCTGTTCCACATGCCTTAGTGTCTTAGGTTTTCTTACTTGAGGGAACACTCCCTGCTTTTAAATGTTTTCTTCCTTTCTTCTCGGTTTCTTTTTATCATGCAGCGTTCTGTGCTTGCAGGGCAGACCAGCCACTAAGAAGTGAACAAAAGCAGCCTTGATGACTTTTCCTTCAATGTTCCTTATTTCCTTTGTGGGAAAGTGCTTAGCTTATGCTGTTTCTGGGCCATACATTCTGAAGTAGATTATTGTAATCATGACTTCAGAATATATTAGAATCAAGTAATTCATTAAAGTTTGTTTTCATTTTCCTTCAGTATTTCTCCCATCATTATGTTCTCACAATTAGGGGAAGTGATTTTTCCTCTACCAACCTGCCCCCGCCACACAGTGCTGCCCCCCGATTATCAAAATCCACAACAAGGCCTTGGACAACGTGGACCACTTTCCATACCTCGGGAGCCTACTGTCAACAAGGGCAGACGTCGACGACGAAGTCCAACACCGCCTTCAGTGTGCCAGTGCAGCCTTCGGTCGCCTGAGGAAGAGAGTGTTTGAAGACCAGGACCTCAAACCCGGCACTAAGCTCATGGTCTACAGAGCAGCAGTGATACCCGCCCTGCTGTATG
The DNA here is from genome assembly GCF_052327205.1 of Somniosus microcephalus. Lineage (NCBI taxonomy): Eukaryota > Metazoa > Chordata > Chondrichthyes > Squaliformes > Somniosidae > Somniosus > Somniosus microcephalus. The sequence continues at coordinate 136,685,917 of NC_140988.1, forward strand.
CCTCAGACATGGACCATGTACAGAAGGCACCTCAAAGCACTGGAGAGCTACCACCAACGCTGCCTCCGCAAGATCCTGCAAATCCATTGGCAGGATAGGCACACCAACGTCAGTGTTCTTGCTCAGACCAACATCCCCAGCATCGAAGCTCTGACCACGCTCAATGAGCTCCGATGGACGGGTCACATTGTCTGCATGCCCGACACGAGACTCCCAAAACAAGCGCTCTACTCGGAGCTCCGGCACGGCAAGAGAGCCCCAGGTGGGCAGAGGAAACACTTCAAGGACACCCTCAAAGCCTCCTTGAAAAAGTGTAACATCCCCACTGACACCTGGGAATCCCTGGCCCAAGACCGCTCAAAGTGGAGGAGAAGCATCCGGGAAGGCGTCGAACACGAGTCTCTTCGCCGGGAGCAAGCGGAATCCAAGCGCAGGCAGCGCAAGGAGCGCACGTCAACCCAAGCACCCCACCCACCCGCCCCTTCAACCACCATCTGCCCCACCTGTGACAGAGACTGTAGGTCCCGCATTGGACTAATCAGTCACCTGCGAGCTCATTTTTAATGTGGAAGCAAGTCATCCTCAGTTCTGAGGGACTGTCTAAGAGAAGAAGAAGAAGAAGACGACGACTACTTTATTACTACAATTTTGCATAAAAAGTCACAGAGGCAGTGAAAATGTTAGTTTCGAAGTGGATCTGAACAACAACAAATTAGTTGTGCTAATCATAATCAGTATTCACATTGGAAACCATTTTGCAGTAAATCAGGTGTTCATCAAGGATGATTTTTGATCCAAGAACTCTCCAATGCTGCTGTGGAATTAGGACAACTACAATGGCTGGGTGGGGGAGTCGTGCATTGTGAATTGTGAGAGGCTAGCGATGCAGTTGATAGAGACAGCTTTTGAAGATGCATTTACTGACCTTGACCACTGATCTGAGGTCATGAAGCTTCTTTGGGCACTGGAGCCAGGTCATGGGGGTGACACTGCTGGCAGTGACGGCCTCAGTGATGTGGTCCCACATCATTCTTTCTGGAGGGCCTCTGGAGAAACCTGCCGGGAGGCATTGAGAGGCCAAGGTAAGTCACTTTTGTGCAAAATCCTTGTGGGTCAGAAGGAGCAGGAGTGCTCTCCCCAGGCCCTGCAAAGAGTGCTTGGGCTCACTAGGCTGATCAACAACTTGTGATCATCACCATGAACTTCATTCCTTAGATATCGACTCTATCCCTCTCCCTGGCCACTGTCTGAGGCTGAACCATACCGTTCACAACCTTGCTGTTCTATTAGATCCTGAGCTGAGCTTCTGACCCCATATCCTCTCCATCAGCAAGACCACCTACTTCCACATACTCTGTAATATCGCCCATTTCCATCCTGCCTCAGCTCATCTGCTGCTGAAACCCTCATCCATGGCTTTGCTACCTCTAGACCTGACTATTCCAATGCTTTCCTGGCTGACCTCCCACCTTGCACCTTCCATAAACTTGAGCTTGAACAAAGCTCTGCTGCCCACATCCTAATTCGCACCCAGTGCCTTTCACCCATCACGCCTGTGCTCATTGACCTGCATTGGCTCCCGGTCCAGCAACGCCTCGATTTAAAAATTCTCATCTTGCTTTTAAATCCCTCCATAGCCTCACTCATCCCATGTCTTCAGCTGCTTAGGCTCTGAGCTCTGGAATTCCTTCCCTAAGCCTATCTGCCTCTCTCTCCTCCTTTAAGATGCACCTTAAAACGAACCTCTTTGACCAAGCTTTTGGTCACCTGCCCTAATATTTCCCTACGTGGCTTGGTGTCAAATTGTGTCTGATAATGCTCCTGTAAAGCACCTTGGGATGTTTTACTATGTTAAAGGCATTATATAAATGTAAGTTGTTTTTGTTATTGAGTGACCTGGATACCAACGTCCAGGTCAATGTAGAATTAGAAGTCAGGCCTATATGGTTGCCCAGGCTGGGGTCACAGCCTGTAAAATGCTAGAATAGTTCTGAATAATTTTTGTTTTCAAATCAGCCTTATACAGGGATTGATTAGATGCCAGTCTCATTGGCAGCATCACCCTACAGCTATGTAGTGTCACATTTTCCTCTCCAGCCCCCTCCCCCCGCCTTCTGTGGGTAATCAAAATGCACAATATAGTGGGGAGGGTATTCATAATTTCTATTTAAATTAGGTGACCCTGCCTTAGTCCCAGATACACCAGCAGGGTCTGAAGCACATTGGAGCAGGATCGAGGAATTTTGGCCCCACAATCGTTTACAGTTGACAATGTATGGGGACATTTTTATAGCAATGGGTAAGCTACTAAGGAGTATCTGCAGAATACAGATATGTCTGTATATATCCATAACAAATTTGACAACAGAAAGTTTTACTTGGACCTGTAACTCTGTATAATGGGAGGATGTCAAAACAGAACATTCTGCCCTTGTTTGACGTATGTCCTTTTCCACATTACAATGCAACTGAGAGCACAAATTGGCAGGGAAAAGAAAATGTTTTATAAATGGGTGACCATAAGGAAGAAAGGAACAGAGATATTAACTAATTTTATCACTTTCTTGCATCTGAAATGAAATCCTATTGTAGCCATCAACAAAATGTTCAGTACAAGTTGATATTACTGTAATACAATTTTGAGCACCTACACCATAATTTTCATAGAAAACTGGAGATTTTTCCCGTGTAGTCCTCTTGGGAAATGCAAGTTCTACAATTGAGGGGCTAGCAGCTATGCTACTTGCAGGACTCTTCCAATGCTGCTGCATTAGGGTGGTCCTGGGGTGAGGGGTCATACTTGTAATCCTCTACAAGAATTGAGGAAAATCAGAGCATGAGCTAACCCAGATATCTGTTGTCTACTTCATAGTGACTGGTTAGTTTTGATAGAGGTCTGGAATTGGGCTACACCTTAGTCATGGAATGATGTGTAGCACAGACCACTCACCTGAGGAAAATTAACTTAAGAATGACCTAATAAACTTCATTTAAAAAAATTGCAAATATAAGGGTCACTCAGTGGGAATGGTGCCACCGGGTGTGATCAAGATGGAGAGGGGAGTCATGCCACGATCCTGATATATTCCTGCCCCCCACCATTTTAACTGGCCTCAGATCAGGCATGAGAGGATCACCCACCCCAGGCAGGCGGGGGCCTACTTATTATTGAAAACTCATGGCCCGATGACGCCCTCAGCACCACAACCCCATTTTAACCAGAAATTTTGGGAGGCCTGCACGGTGCCAAATCTACCAGCAAAACCTGGTGGGAGACAGTAGAGTGGCCTGAAAAGGCCGAGATAAGTTAATTAAAAAAAATATTGTGAAGATTCCTTGTGGGCCAGGAGGAGCAGGAATGGTTATCCTGGCTCACAAGAAATCCTTAGGGCTCCACAACCTCAGCTTTCCCTCTTCCTTCCACCACTGGCAGCTGTTTAGAGACACCCCCCAGCACTAACTGTATGGCAGGTACTGTTCCCTTTAGTCCCCAGTGGCGTTGGCCTCCCGCCTGATGTCCCATCCGCTAGCTCTTAGATCATTCCCCTGGCTTTAGGCAGGGGACAATCCAGACAAATAAGGTCCATGAGTTAAAAAGGCTCAGGCCTCACACAGAAGAGTCCAGGAGGGAGTGTTCCTGTCCATCCCACCTCACTTTTCTGTGGGGTGCCCCAAAAAAACAGGTAGGATGGCTTATTCCAGAAACTTCTGTAGATTGGAGGGTCTGAGATGGCCCCTGGAGCAATCCATAGATCCTTGGTGGCAAATGAGTTTTGTCCCTCTCTTCCCCGGGATGATTTCAGAACTTGGAGACCAGCAACGGTGTTGAGTGTAAACTTGGTGCAAAGCCCAGTCAGTGAATGTGTTTATACTAGGGGTGTTTCCAGGTCATTTAGTGCCCTGGAATAAGAAAACTTGTATAAAGTGGGGACAGTGGGGAGGGAGCAGGAAAATTAGTGCCATAATTAGAAAAATATATCTTAATACTTTAGAAGTTAAGTTCTTCTGTCCCAGAATGGCTCTATTCATTTTATTTCAGATTGGCGTGAGAGTCAATCTGGAGTTGCTTTACCCTTGGAAAATATGTAGGGGCACGGGTAGCTTCTGTCTGTCATTGACATCACCTGAGTGGCAGATGACATGGCTGGTCTCCAATAGGGTGGGAAACTTGAAGTATACTTTAATTAAAAAAAGGTAAAGAATATATTTTATTAATGAAGGCATTGGAGGGGAGTATCCCCCTAGCCTTTACTGCCCTTTTAGCTGAAGTGGTTCAGTGATTATGACCCATCAGCTGTGCCCATCAAGCTCAGTAAATTGTCTCAGGACATTTCCTTGATGATGTAGCTTGTAGACTATGAAACAACATTTTTTTTAAAAACAGGAAGAGCTGGGAGGAAACTAACAAACATAATTACTTGCAATGCTTTGATTCTGAAAAAGAATTCTGCTGATGAAATTACCCTTTAATATGTGTTAAATGAGTAAATCAGAAAGCGGAGATGCTTGATTTTCAGCCAAAATCAATTTAGGCTACAGTTATACTTTTGATTTGATGCAAAATGATTTGAATCTGTATCAACACAATAGTGGCAACATAACTCCAGAGTCAGGTTCCGATCTGACTCCAGAATACAATAAAGCAAAGCAGTGCGAGACCCCCTCCTAGAGGTGTCTCACACCTTCTGGGCTCGGTACCCACTCCAGTAAAATTCTAGTCTATTGTGAAGCTGGGTTTAAGTTGTGCTCAGGTTGCATCTCCAGGGCATTTTATGGGCTTAGTGCTGTGTCTTTTTAATGTTAAGAGAAAGCAGATGCTGCTACCTGCACTGTTCTAATGTGGTCTACATTAATGATTTGGATGTGAATGTAAAGGGTATGATCAGTAAGTTTGCAGATGACACGAAAATTGGTGGGGTGGTAAATAGCGAGGAGGGAAGCCTCAGGCTACAGGACGATATAGATGGGTTGGTCAGATGGGCGGAACAGTGGCAAATGGAATTTAACCCTGAAAAGTGTGAGGTGATGCATTTTGGACGGACTAACAAGGCAAGGGAATACACAATGAATGGTAGGATCCTAGGAAAGACAGAGGATCAGAGGGACCTTGGTGTGCATGTACATAGATCCCTGAAGGCAGCAGAACAGGTGGATAAGGTGGTTAAAAAGGCATATGGGATACTTGCCTTCATTAGCTGAGGCATAGAATATAAGAGCAGGGAGGTTATGATGGAGCTGTACAAAACGCTGGTAAGGCCACAGCTGGAGTACTGTGTGCAGTTCTGGTCGCCACACTATAGGAAGGATGTGATTGCTTTGGAGAGGGTGCAGAGGAGATTTACCAGGATGTTACCTGGGCTGGAGCGCTTCAGCTATAGAAACATAGAAGATAGGAGCAGGGGTAGGCCATTCGGCCCTTCGAGCCTGCTCCGCCATTCAATGAGATCATGGCTGATCATCCAAATTCAGTACCCTGTCCCTGCCTTCTCCCCATATCCCTTGATTCCTTTAGCCTCAAGAAATATATCCAACTCTTTCTTGAATATATTTAATGAACTGGCCTCCACCGCCCTCTGTGGCAGAGAATTCCACAGGTTCACCACTCTCTGGGTGAAGAAATTCCTCCTCATTTCAGTCCTAAATGGCTTACCCCTTATCCTTAGACTATGACCCCTGGTTCTGGACTCCCCGGCCATCAGAAACATCCTTTCTGCATCTAGTCTGTCCAGACCTGACAGAATTTTATAGGTTTCGATGAGATCCCCTCTCAATCTTCTAAACTCCAGTGAGTATAAGCCCAATTGAAACAATCTCTCCTCATACGTCATTCCTGCCATCCCAGGTATCAGCCTGGTGAATCTTCGCTGCACTCCCTCCATGGCAAGAACGTCCTTCCTCAGGTAAGGTGACCAAAACTGTACACAATACTCAAGGTGCGGTCTCACCAAGGCCCTGTACAACTGCAGCAAGACATCCTTGTCCTTGTACTCGAACCCTCTCGCTACGAAGGCCAACATACCATTTGCCTTCTTAACCGCCTGCTGCACCTGCATGCTTACCTTCAGCGGCTGGTGCACAAGAACACCCAGGTCTCTTTGCACTTCCCCTTCTCCCAATCTATTGCCATTCAAATAATAATCTGCCTTCCTGTTTTTGCCACCAAAGTGGATAACCTCACATTTATCCACATTATAGTGCATTTGCCATGTTTCTGCCCAATCACCCAACCTGTTCAAATCGTACTGGAGTTTCATGACATCGTCCTCACAGCATACCCTCCCACCCAGCGTTGTGTCGTCTGCAAATTTGGAGATATTACATCCAATTTCCTCGTCCAGATCATTAATATATATTGTGAACAGCTGGGGTCCTAGGACCGATCCTTGCGGTAGCCCACTAGTCACTGCCTGCCACTCAGAAAATGACCAGTTTATTCCAACTCTTTGCTTTCTGTCCGCCAACCAGTTCTCTATCCAAGTCAATACCTTGCCCCCAATCCCATGTGCCTTAATTTTGAACGCTAACCTCTTATGCGGGACCTTATCGAAAGCCTTCTGAAAGTCCAAATACACCACATCCACTGGTTCTCCCTTATCTATTTTACCAGTTACATCCTCAAAAAATCCTCAAGAAAGGCTGGACAGGCTGGGGTTTTTTTCCTTGGAGCAGAGAAGGCTGCAGGGGGACCTGATTGAGGTGTACAAAATTATGAGGGGCATAGATAGGGTAGATAGTAAGGAACTTTTCCCCTTAGTAGAGGGGTCAATAACAAGGGGGCATAGATTCAAGGTAAGGGGCAGGAGGTTTAGAGGGGATTTGAGGAAAAACTTTTTCACCCAGAGGGTGGTTGGAATCTGGAACTCACTGCCTGAAAGGGTGGTAGAGGCAGGAACCCTCATAACATTCAAGAAGCATTTGGATGAGCACTTGCAATGCCATAGCATACAAGGCTACGGACCAAATGCTGGAAAATGGGATTAGATTAGACAGGGCCTGATGGCCGGCGTGGACGCGATGGGCCGAAGGGCCTCTTTCCGTGCTGTATAACTCTATGACTCTAATATTAAAAAAAAGTTGACCTGGAGTGTAACTCTGCCCAGGTATGTAAACATGCATTTATAAAGCTCTCTCCCAGTGGGTAGAGTGCAATTCATCACCTGCAATCGCTTTGCACTCTACAGCCAGTAGAGCCTAGGCAAAAGGAAGGCCCAGGTACCAGTCAAATGACAAATTTGTTACATATAAAATGCAACCTGCAATCAGATTGTGAAAGTTACTGTGCAACCGTGCATCACTGCAATAAAATCATCAGTGCATTCTAAAGCTGCAGTTAGACCGCACCTTCCGTCTGTCATTGGTGGGTGTTTACAACCAGAAATACAAAATTGAATATTAAGAAAAAGGTGTCTTTTTATCAAAGACATAAATGCATTTAACAGCATACAAAACGTTCTCTTGTTCTAAAATAATACAAACTCTAAACTTCCTAGTCTGGATTCAGACCACAAGACTTCCATAGAAACACTCAAATTAGCTGCACCGACTAGTCAGACTACCAGCTGAGCTAATCTGTCAGGAGCAAAGTGACGCCAGTCTGTAGCCAACTGCCTGATTTACTTGTACCCTGTGTAAGTGTGTGCCACTGGGTGAGTGTGTGGCAAACAGCAACAGCTGAGCATGACTGCTGATTTGTTTCTCCTGAATTAGCAATTAACAGACAACCAAGCGAGGCATTCAAATGGCATGCTGATTCTGCACTAAAGTAAAACTACGGCTTGGTAACCCTGAAATATTTCAACAATTTCAATCCTTTAATCAACAGCCTCGATTAAATAAGGAGACAGAGATTATGATGACTGAACCCTAATAAAAATAACTCATCTGCATAAATGGGATATCCTGGTGTCTAGCAACATACCTTTCTAAGTTTGCTAGAATTTAAACCTGCGTTCTGATTTTTTTGGACAAGAAAGAAAACATTAATTGTTATTCTTTTTCAGCTATTTTAATTATGCTGAAAATACTGTTGTCCAAAACACACAAAACCATTAATCTGCAACATAAAATCTTATATATAGAATAATAATAAACTGTCTCATATGGAAGCCCATTCTTTCTTAGAACTGTAAAAATGTGGCTGTTCTTAGCTCTCGCAGACTTCCCTTCCTATAAAGTGCAGGATTTTAAAACAGCTTACATGTATAATGCACTTCTTATGTAAATGAACACTGAAGAGCTCATTACGTCCGGCATATTTTCCCCCTTTGTGGAATTTCAGAGGCGCCTAAAGCAGGATGGTAGAGAAATGGTGGAGAGGAATTGGAGATGAATAGAGTGGTCAATGGTGGTGAAGGTGCAGGAGAATTCGAGGAGAACCAGGAGGGACAGCAAGCTGTGGTTGGAACCACACTGGATGTTACTGGATTTTAACCAGGCAGTTTTGGTACATTGGGGTGGTCAGAAACTAGATTTGACAGGGTGAGGTGAGACCATAGTTGGATGTCAATGGCACATTCAAGGACTTTGTTAACAAAGCCACGTTACAGGTAACAACTACTTTGCAATATTTTGCAAAGACAGAGGGGGCAATTTTGCCAATGGGGGCGCGTTGGAGGCGGAACTGCTGCTTTTCGGGTTTTAGTCCTGCCTCCATCGACTTCTGGCCAACCCACTCTATTTTCCCTTGATTGACCTTGTTAAGCCCGCTGGGCAGGCTTAGCAAGCCAATTAAGGGGAAGCCGGTTACAGAGAACGTCAACATATGATGTTTCATCTGTCAATTTTTTGACAGATGGATTGTCATCGTTTGACAGCTGTGAAGCTGTCAAACACTGACATTCTATGTTGTTTGATGAGTCCTTTATTCAAGACTCATCAAACCACTTTTGTGAGCAGAAATTAGATGGATGTCCCATCAGAGAATGCAGCAGCAGCCATCTGTCATCTATGCCGGTGAGACGCGAGACTCTCCGCATCCCCAACTGTTGAAGCCTGCAGGAAGAAACAAAGGTAAGTAAACATTTTCTATCATTTTCCACTCACCTCACATATTTACCTCTCCACACTTGCACCCATCACTTACCTTCTGTGGTAAACCACTGTTATCGTTTTCATTGTTGTTCACTGTTGTTCACTACTGTTATCATTATTACACATTGTTACCTCTTGCTACACACTGTGTACCAATGCATGCCTCAGCTGGCTCCACCCATGGCTCTGCCTACATGACCTGGTATAAAGGTGGCTGCTCGGCAACCCACTTCCTTCTTGGAACCAGTCATCCACGAGAGGCATGCTCTGTTCTTTAGTTAATAAAAACCTTTTCATTACTATCATAATTCATCGCTTTTTATGGATTAATTGATAAGCGTATCAATTTTATTAACTAAATTAAAATGTCGGGACCTGAGCAGCAGCAACAGCAACAACAGCAGGCGTTGCTGCGAGCCCTCAGACCAGCATGCCTGGACCTCGACCCTCAAGCGGCGGGTTCAGCTACCAATTTTGAACACTGGCTGAGCTGTTTCGAATCCTTCCTAGAAGCCTCCGCCGTGATATCAGAGGAGAACAAATTAAAAGTTCTGACCGCCCAGGTGAGCCCTCAAGTATATACTCTCATCCGGGACGCTACTACGTACACGGCGGCTCTCGACCTGCTAAAAGGGCAATACACGCGCCCAGTGAATACGATTTACGCCAGACACCTCCTAGGATCCCGCAGGCAGCAACCGGGGGAATCGGTAGAGGCATTTTTACGGGCGTTACAGACACTCTGCAGGGACTGCGACTGTAAGGCGGTATCGGCTGCGGCACACGCGGAGGGACTTATCTGTGATGCCTTCGTTAAGGGCCTCCAGTCCGACTACTCCCGGCAGAGACTGCTCGAAAGCAAGGAGCTCGGCCTGAAGACGGCCGTAGCCCTCGCACTCTCATTAGATGCGGCCCACCGAAACCTCGAAGCATACTCACGTAACGGTGCTGCGCCATGGTCATCGCAACCTTGGGACATGGGACCGCCGCCCCCGGTACCAACTACTGCAGCAATGTCCCGAAATCAACTGGGACCGCCGCCCCCGGTACCAACTGCTGCAGCGATGTCCCGTAACCAGGCCCAAAAATGCTATTTCTGTGGCCAGTTAAAACACCCTAGAGCGCGCTGCCCAGCGAAGACCGCTACCTGCTCTGGCTGCGGGAAGAAAGGTCATTACGCCAACGCCTGCAGAGGGAAACCCACGAACGCCAGCAGCGCCACGTGTGAACCATGGGGGCAGCCATCTTATCCGCCATTTTGTGCACCGCCGGCCGTGTGGGGATCGGAATCATGGCCGCCGCCATTTGTCCGCCACACTCAACCGCCATTTTGTCTCCGGACTCGACCACCGTCTCGTCTGACGACCACATCGGTTCACTCAGCCATACACTGGCCTCCGTTACGCTGGATCAAGCTCTCCCTCATCATCTGTCCAGGTCCATGATGGACATTACGGTAAACGGCCGTGCCGCTACCTGCCTGTTTGACAGCGGGAGCACGGAGAGTTTTATTCACCCCGACACGGTGCGTAGCCACTCCCTCACGGTCCTGCCAACGCGCCATCGGATTTCTATGGCGTCCAAGTCCCATTCAACGGACGTCGGCGGCTACTGTGTGGTGACCCTTTCGGTTAGGGGCACAGAATATAAAAAATTTAAACTTCTTGTCCTGCCCCGTCTTTGCGCTGCCGTTCTGCTAGGGTTGGATTTTCAGTGCCACCTTAAAAGTGTCACATTGGCATACGGTGGACCCCTCCCCCCACTCACAGTCTGCAACCAACAGCTTTTAAATCGCCCGCCGCGCACCATCTGCAGTCTTTCCACACTCAAAGTCTCCCCGCCTCCCTTGTTCGCTAACCTCACCCGCGACTGTAAACCCATCGCTACCAAGAGCAGGCGGTACAGCGCCGGGGACAGAGTTTTTATTAGCTCTGAGGTGGAGTGGCTCCTGAAAGAGGGCATTATCGAAGGGAGCACCAGCCCCTGGCGAGCCCAGGTTGTAGTCGTTAAGACTGGCAGTAAAAACCGCCTGGTCATTGACTACAGCCAAACCATAAACTGGTACACTCAGCTGGACGCGTACCCCCTTCCCCGCATATCTGATATGGTCAATCAGAGTGTGCAATACAGGGTATTCTCCACCATTGACCTTAAGTCAGCATACCACCAACTCCCTATCTGCCCTGAGGACCGCCAGTATACTGCCTTCGAGGCAAACGGCCGCCTCTACCACTTCCTTAGGGTTCCCTTCGGCGTCACCAACGGGGTTTCGGTCTTCCAAAGGGAGATGGACCGGATGGTTGACCAGAACGCGCTGCAGGCCACCTTTCCCTATCTGGATAACGTCACCATCTGCAGCCACGACCAGCAGGACCATGACGTTAATCTAGAGAAATTCCTCCGTACGGCCCAGCGGCTGAATTTAACATACAATAAGGAGAAATGTATGTTTCGCACCATGCGCCTTGCAATTCTCGGCTGCGTAGTGGAGAACGGAGTCATCGGCCCCGACCCCGACAGAATGCGCCCCCTTATGGAGCTCCCCCTCCCCCACTGCCAAAAAGCACTGAAGAGATGCCTGGGGTTTTTCTCTTACTATGCTCAGTGGGTGCCCAACTATGCGGACAAAGCCAGACCCCCTCATCAAGTCCACCTCCTTCCCCCTGACATCAGAGGCGTGTGCAGCCTTCACTCTTATTAAGAGTGATATTGCGAAGGCCACAATGCACACAGTGGATGAGTCCATCCCTTTCCAAGTGGATAGCGATGCATCCGACTTCGCCCTAGCTGCAACCCTTAACCAGGCGGGGAGACCCGTGGCCTTTTTCTCAAGGACCCTCCAGGGCCCCGAGATTCGACACTCCTCTGTCGAAAAGGAGGCCCAGGCTATTGTGGAAGCGGTGCGACACTGGAGGCATTACCTGGCCGGAAAACGATTTACCCTTCTCACTGACCAGCGTTCAGTTGCTTTTATGTTCAATAATAAGTAGAGGGGCAAAATCAAGAACGACAAGATCTTGAGGTGGAGAATTGAACTCTCCACCTACAAGTACGATATCTTGTACCGGCCCGGGAAACTCAATGAGCCCCCAGATGCTCTATCACGAGGTACATGCGCCAACGCGCAAGTTGATAGACTGCGGACCCTCCACAATGACCTCTGCCACCCCGGGGTCACCAGATTCTGCCACTTCATTAAGGCCCGCAACCTGCCCTACTCCATCGAGGAGGTCAGGACTATGACCAGGAACTGCCAAATCTGTGCCGAATGCAAACCGCATTTTTATAGGCCAGACAGAGCACGCCTGATCAAGGCCACTCGCCCCTTCGAGCGCTTGAGCATCGACTTTAAGGGGCCCCTCCCTTCCTCTGACCGCAACGTGTACTTCCTCAACATAGTTGATGAGTACTCCCGTTTCCCTTTTGCCATCCCTTGCCCAGACATGACCAGTACCACGGTCATCAAATGTCTGAATGACCTCTTCACCTTGTTCGGGTTCCCCGGCTATATACATAGCGACCGGGGCTCATCTTTCATGAGCGACGAACTTCATCAGTACCTGCTCGCGAGAGGTATTGCTACGAGCAGGACCACCAGCTACAACCCCCGGGGGAACGGCCAGGTGGAAAGAGAGAACGCGACGGTTTGGAAGGCCGTCCTCTTAGCCTTAAAATCTAAGGGCCTTCCGACCTCTCGCTGGCAGGAGGTCCTCCCGGCGGCGCTCCACTCCATCCGGTCACTGCTTTGTACTGCCACTAATGCCACCCCTCATGAGCAAATGTTCGTTTTCCCCAGGAAGTCCACATCGGGAACCTCGCTACCGACATGGCTGACTTCTCCTGGGCCCGTCCTACTGCGGAGGCACGTGAGGACCCATAAAACGGACCCCCTGGTCGAGAGGGTGAACCTCCTACATGCCAACCCCCAGTATGCCTACGTGGCATACCCAGACGGGCGGGAGGACACGGTCTCCATACGAGACCGTGCACCCTCGGGCGCCCCTGAATCACCTCCGTTAGTCTCCACCACTACTCACAACCCAACCCCTGTAGACGGCATGCCGGAGCCCCAGGACCCTTTGTTGACCACTCAGACACCAGATTCGACGTTGGATACTGCACCGCCGCCGCCGTTACGACGATGATCAGGACAGCATACAAGGCTTCCTGATAGACTTACCTACATGAACTTTTAGTACACTTCACCCCGCCGGACTCAATTTTAAACAAGGGGTGAATGTGGTAAACCACTGTTATCGTTTTCATTGTTGTTCACTACTGTTATCGTTATTACACATTGTTACCTCTTGCTACACACTGTGTACCAATGCATGCCTCAGCTGGCTCCACCCATGGCTCCGCCTACATGACCTGGTATAAAGGTGGCTGCTCGGCAACCCACTTCCTTCTTGGAACCAATCATCCACGAGAGGCATGCTCTGTTCTTTAGTTAATAAAAACTTTTTCACCAGTATCATAATTCATCGCTTTTTATGGATTAATTGATAAGCGTATCACCTTCACAGCGCACTTTTGCAACCCTCCGACCCCCGCAGACCCGCTGCTCGCCTCGGTGACCCTGGCGGGGTTTTCTCTGTTGGAAAAATGGGGATAATCCTCTTAACTACCTGTTAAAAGGCAGTTAAGTGGCTGTATTCCCTTCCTGCCTCCAGGAGACGGGACCCGGCGCGGGTTGGCTACCCGCCTCCTGGGAAGATGGCACGGAGGCGTGTTGGGGGCGGGTTGGGCAGCCGCCCCAGCTTCTGCATTTTTCCCGGCAGTCCCGCCTCCCCAGGGCTGGCAAGATCACGCCCAGAGGGTTCAAGGAGGGACTTTTTAAAGGATGGTATGATTTTGCCAATTTTAAAAAGGAATAGGAACAATGCCTGAAGAAATGGGGAGTATGGAGAAGACAAGTGGACGCTGGATAGTCAGGAGCTGAATTGGAATGGGGTGCATTTCTTGGAGGAAACGAGTCTGATGAAAGTGGGGGAAAGCTCAGAATATCTTTTCTTCTCTTCTTAGGCAGTCCCTCGGAATCGAGGATGACCTACTTCCACATTAAAAATGAGTTCTCAGGTGACTGATGAGTCCAATGTGGGACCTACAGTCTCTATCACAGGTGGGGCAGACGGTGGTTGAAGGGGCGGGTGGGTGGGATGCTTGGGTTGACTTGCGCTTGGTTTCCGCTTGCTCCCGGCGAAGAGACTTGAGGTATTTGGCGCCTTCCCGGATGCTTCTCCTCCACTTTGTGTGGTCTTGGGCCAGGGATTCCCAGGTGTCGGTGGGGATGTTGCACTTTTTCAAGGAGGCTTTGAGGGTGTCCTTGACGCATTTCCTCTACCTACCTGAGGCTCTCTTGCCGTGTCGGAGCTCCGAGTAGAGCGCTTGTTTTGGGAGTCTCGTATTGGAAGATACAGTGGGTAGCACAAACCGAGTTGGAAGGAATTGGAAGCAGGGGAGAGGAAGCAGAGGTGGCCAAGCAGATGACCTTGCTTTTGAAAACAAATTAATCAATTAACTCTTCATGTTTAGAATCAGAGCTGAGTAAGTAAGAGGTATTTTGTGGTGGGCAGAGTGTAGGATTGCCCCTGGAGGAATGAAGGTTTGGTCATGGAGGTGGAGAGGCATTACTGCTTGAGCTGGTTAAATCAGACCTGGCAGTGGACAGCCAGGCTGGTACACGCTAACCAATGTGCCTTGCCCTTGTGGTCTATGGGAAGGCCAGCTGATGAAACAGGTTCAATACCCATGCAAAAAATAGAATACACAACAATGATTCAAAAACTGCTGATCTCCTAGCCGAAAACTCACTGGTGCCGGATTTAGGAAGCGGAGACAGGTGGAAGAAATATCACCCCCGCACGCCAGAATTTGGCAGTTCACAATACATCGCATTATTGGTACAGATCAGAAAAAGCTTCACTCTTTACCTGCTGTGCTTTTTGCTACCAGTGGGTGCTGCATGCTGACACTGGGGCCTAGAAATTCAGTCTGGACACTTTTGGGGCGCTAAAGTCGGGCGTTCGCTAAAGTTAGCGCCCGCTGGAAAGTGTAGGCCACTTCGCCGAAATTCAGTAGATTTGGCCAAGAGTTTGGGCGAGCGCTGAAACTGGCGTTGCAATGCTATCTTCAGGCGCTAAGCCGGAGATGCGGCCTGATAACGCCGAGGCCGGGCGCAGCGCAGGTGCGGGCATGTTTTGATTGACAGCAGACACCCTGACGCCGGCCAGCTCTTAAAGGGGGAAGGGTCGACTTTGACTGCTGCCACGCCCTGCATAGTGGAGCCCTGCAGCTAGGCCTCAACACTGCTGGTGGGCCAAAATAGCGCCTGAAGCCATGGAGAGGGCCCGTGAACGAGCGCAGCGCTTCTCAGAGCATGCTCTGAGGGTGCTGGTTGATGGTGTGGAAAACAAAAGAGAGATCTTGTGCCCGGACAGTGGCAAGAAGGCTCCCAGGAGGCAGTACAGGAAAGCCTGGAAGAAAATCGCCCGCAGGGTGTCATCCACCTGCGATGTCCCCAGGAGTGCGGACCAATGCCGGAAGAAGTACAACGACCTCACTCGGTTGGTGAAGGTGAGTACCCTTTCCAGTGTCCTCCTCATCCTTGCATGTGCACCTCACATTATGGGCAAAGGGACCTCAAAGGCCTAATGGGCAGCTCTCCTCCCGCAGCTATGGCACTGGCATGATCATCAATAGCACTTTCTGCATTTACCACACTGGCCAAGCTATTCCACCATGGGAGGCAGTGCACACAGCAACAGGGCACCACACTGGCCAAGCTATTCCACCATGGGAGGCAGTGCACACAGCAACAGGGCACCACACTGTACTTACAGGCCATCCTTTCTCTTGCAGGCCAAGCTGGCGCGGAATTTGAGGAGCCAGTCTGTCACCGGTGGAGGCCGTCCCAAGTACCAGGCGCTCAGTGAGCTGGAGGAGAGCGTGGCTCGACTCATGCGTGGCCGGGTGACTGGCCCTGTTGCCATCGGAGATGCGGACCCTGTACTGGGACCCACTGGTAAGGACATGACCGGTTGGACCTCTCTCGTTGCCCTTGCGCTTCAGATCTACATCCTTTCCCACTGTCCGACAAATGCGCATAATGCCACCACTCAGGCCTCCCTCGCTGACGCCCTGTCCTCACTCTAAAGCTACTCTTGTGCCTTCCTGCTTTCAGCTGGTGAGGAGGAGGTGGTCCCTCAAGCTCAGAGTGCCAGGCCCTTGGAGGAGGAGGACGACGAGGACCAGGAGGAAGGCGGCACATCGGGGGAACCCTCATCCGCGCCAGGGGATGGCAATGGAGGGGAGACGTCTGGCCTGCAGGAGAGCCAGGGGGAAGTGTTGCAGGGGAGGGCAGTTCCTGGGCCCAGTGGTGTTGATGCACGCGGGAAGGGTCGGGCAGCACGGCGGCCTTCTCCCCAGAGGGAGAGTCCGCCCTCCAGTCCGGAGACGGTCCTCGCCCAGGAGGTGCGCCTCCTCGATGAGATGTCGGCGGCGTCGGAGCGGTGCCACCAGGAGTTCATGGGGGTTGTGCAACAGATGCCTCAGGCCATTGAGTCCCTGGCTCATAGTGTGGTCGCTTTCGGCGAATCACAGGCCAGGGGGGTCGAACAACTCGCGGCAGCGCACGACAGGGGTGTCCAGCAACTCGCGGCAGCGCAGGACGCGAGTCGCGAGTACATGAGTGGTGCCGTCCAGACACTGGCAGAGCTGATGCGGGCACATACCAGGGCAGTTCAGGCACTCACTTCTGCCACACTCGCTGTGGCGCAGAAGCATCGCCAGGGCACCCACCGCCCTGCTGCAGCACAGCGGTCTGGCCTCCACCAGCTTGCTGCGCTTGCTGCACTGCCAGCCCGGCCGAGTGCCAGTGTCTCTGGCGAACAGCGCGCGCCTGCCATCAGCCAGCTTGCCCCCATTGGTGCAGCCGACACTGCCACTCCCCCAGCCAAGGTGTGACGAGCTGCTGCTGAGACTGATGCTGACCAGCCACAGCTGCAGCAGTCACCAGCCGGCCCCTCCCGGGCCGGGCCTCGTCTAGGCCGACCCCCAAGGGCATCTGCCGACACGCATTGTCGCCCTCATGAGCCTTCCCCCAGCCTTGCCACAGCCACAGGGCCCAGGTTGAGGCGGAGCAGCAGGTCGGGCAGGGGCCGGAGAAGCCTGTCTAAGGACTCGCCCTCTCGGCACACCCAGTAGAGTGTGGTGATAGCGGTTTTTTTTATATGGGGGGGCTTGTGTTCTGGGGGGGGATTGTTTTGGTAAGGCCGAAGATCAAGGCATTTTTTGTTTTTATGGGGGTGTTTGTGTTGTGGAGGGGGGGGCTTATTTTTGTAAGGCCGATGATGAAGGCCATTTGGATGGGCAAGTTTTGTTAGTCCTCCCCAGGTTTTGGGAGTGACAGATGTTTTTGACTGTTTTTTGGGGGTCTTGTCTGTTTTTCTGTTTCATGTGGGAAGGGCCCTGAGTTTGTGAAATAAAGCTTTTTATTTATTCAGTATGTCCAGGTGTCATGTTTCAAGTGGTTGTTGCGTTAACCGGCTGAGGGCTTGCGGAGCGGCTGCCTTCAGGTGCGTTCATTGCCACAGGCCATTCCCTGACAGGGGGCCTAGAAGTGTCGTTCAATAAGCCGCCGGCGGACGGCCCTTGGACCTTGTGGTTCCCTCCTGGGCTGGTACTCCTCCTCCTCCTCCTCCTCCTCATGGTCCTCCTGCTCGTCCTCCTGAGGTGGTGGTGCAATGTCAGGTGGCAGTGCCTGAGTCCTGCGGATAGCCAGGTTGTGCAGCATGCAGCACACGACGACGAACTGGGAGACTCTATCCGGCGAATACTGTAGAGATCCGCTGGAACGATCCAGGCAGCGGAACCGTTGCTTGAGGACACCTATCGTTTGCTCTATGATGTTCCTTGTGGCTTGATGGCTTTCGTTGTATGCCTCCTCCGCTGGGGTCCTGGGCGCGCGGAGCGGGGTCATGAGCCATGTACACAAAGGGTAGCCCTTGTCCCCGATAAGCCATCCCCTTGGTGGAGGCTGTGCCTCGAACATGTCAGCCACAGTAGTCTGGCGCAGGATAAATGCATCGTGGCTGCTTCCTGGAAAGCGGGCATTGACAGCTAGGATGCGCTGCCTGTGGTCACACACCAGCTGTACATTGAGGGAATGGTAGCCCTTCCGGTTGCGGTAATCCTTGGCATTGTCGATAGGTGCCCGCATAGCCACATGCGTGCAGTCAATGGCGCCCTGCACCATGGGGAAGCCCGCGATCCTGCCAAATCTGACTGCACGCTGCTCCTGCCTCTGTAGGGTCATGGGGAAGGAGATGAATTGGTGTCTCCTCGCGAAAAGTGCATCGGTGACCTGCCGGATGCAGCGATGCGCGGCGAACTGGGAGATGTTCGCTATGTCCCCAGCAGCGGCTTGGAAGGAGCCGCTTGCATAAAAGTTCAGAGCCACCGTGACCTTCACTTCCACCGAGAGAGACGTCCTGCACATCAGCTGTGGACGCAGATCTCTGTGAAGCAGCTGGCAGATCTCTGCAACCACCTCCCTTCTGAAGCGCAGCCTCTTAACACAATGCGCCGCAGTCATGGTGAGATAGGACACCTACTGCCGGTATTGCCTGAGTGGGTAAGGCCTACGTTGTCGACGCCTGATGGCCCCTCTGCGTCTAGGCATGGCTGGCCCTCTCTCACAGCGTCTGCGAGCCCTTCGCACATAATGCTGCAACTGAGGGTTACAGCCCCCATAATAAAGTTGCAAACAGTGAAATCACAATGATTCAAATGTCAAAGCTCTGGCCAGAAGCCAAAGATACCTCTCCTATGTTGTCCCAAATCAGTAAGCTCTGTCCCTTGGTCTCTGTCCAGAAATCCAAAGCAGTAAAGTCATTGCAGCAAAATGGCTGGGCTTTATAGGTCAGTGTAAGTGCCCTTTAATTAGCGCTCCCCGAGGCCCACAGGGCCTCTGTTGCGTTCCACTTCACAGTTCTTAACAGCGCCACGCCTACATTGGGCGGGCGCCACTGAATTTCCGGTTTGGGGCGCACAAACAGCGTTGCACGACGAAATGACGTCATAAGCTGCGCGCGCCGGCGCTAAATGTCAACTGAATTTGGGCGTAGGCGCAGATCAGTCTGCGCCCGGACGCTAAGTGCCTAGCGCTGGAAATATACCCCTCTTATGGCGTTAACGGCTGGCGAACGCAACTGAATTTCTAGGCCGGGGTGTCTGACACGGGAATGTTTTCAACTGTCCAGCCTTGCTGAGCACAAATTAATCTCTTTGCCTCACTGAAAAATGCACTGGATTAATCTGGCAATTGTATTAAAATGTTTCTTAAAAAATCTAATGAATACTTTCCTACATTACAACAGTGTCTACACTTCAAAAGTACGTCATTGGGGATGTCTTGAAGTTGTGAAAGGCACTATATAAATGCAATTTATTTCTTTCTTTTACTGATAGAAAATAAATTCAAGATCAACGTTTTACTTCAGTTTCCATTGTTATTGATGTGGGGGGGGGGGGGACTGCACTGCAAAGAGTCCCCTTAGTGATCTCCATGAACTGAAGAAGAGCAACTTCAAAAATCTAAGTTTCAGATGAAAGCAGAGGCATTTTTGCCTAAATGTAGAAAGATGCCCCAAAGCACTTCATAGAGGCGTAATCAAAAAATGGATGTTGACCCAAGGAAGAAGAGCAGTAGGAAGGATGCCCAAAAGCTTTGTCAACGAGGTCTATTCTAAACAGGGTCTTAAAGGAGGATAGGGAGTTGGAGAGGCAGAGGGGTATAGGAAGCAATTTCCAGAGCATGCGTCCTAGGAAGCTCACAGCATGGCCACCAATGGTGGGCAAAGGGAGGGGAGGGATTGCACAAAAGACCAGAATTAGAGGAGTCGTAAGTTCCGGGGTTGAGGGGGTGGCAGAGCTGGAGGAGGTTTCAGAGATAGCGAGGGGCGAGGCTCTTAAGGGACTTAAGCATAACAATGGGAATTTTAAATTTGAGGCATTGGGAAATCATGATGTAAATAATTTGAGAATAGGGATGATGGGTGAGTGGGACTTGATGTGAAATAGGATACAGGCAACACAGTTTTGGATGAGCTGAAGTTTACAAATGGTAAAGGATGGGAGACCAACCCAGAAAGCACTATGAAAGTGGAGTGGCAAAGATGTTGATGAGGGTTTCAGTGGCAAATAGACTGAGGCAGAGGTGGAGACAAGTTATGCCTTCCTTGACTCAGCAAACTGTGCCACTCCACATACATTTGCTCCAAAAATAAAAATTCTCATAACTGTTTTATTGCTCCTAAGATTATTTATTTAAGAGGTAAGAACATGATATTTGTTCTACCCAATAACACTTTCTTGGAAATGTGATCTCTGGTAGTCATCTAATGACTTTGGAGGGGGTTACAAATCATTAGCAATTTCATATATATGATTGGAAAAGAATTTAACATACATTATTGTCAGAAAGTTAAACAATAAACTCCCTGTTGGCAGGGTCTGGATTCATTGAACTGGCACATAACTGCCTGGATACAAAACCATCTCTATATCATACAATTTCCAAGCACAGAAGGAAGCCATTTGGCCAATCACACCCACGCCAGCTCTTTGAAAGAACTATCCACTTAGTCCCATTTCCCTGCAGCCTTTTCAATTTATAAAGATTCATTTTTTTCATTTTCAATAATACAGAATATTAATTTTGTTAATACAGTGAAGTTATTGAAGTTGAAAATGGCTTTCGAAAGCTGTGTTCAAATTCATATGAAATCACATGTTTTGCCATATTTGCACTTGTATAGTTCAAACAAAAATAAAATGTGTTTATCAGGAAAATTCCTGACCCATACAAACATCTTTTAACTTGTAAGCAAACATAAATTATCCAGAATAACAACAGAAAATGCTGGAAAAACTCAGCAAGTCAGGCAACATCCGTGGAGAGAAATTTGAGTTGACGACAACTCAAATTTCTCTCCACGGATGTTGCCTGACTTGCTGAGTTTTTCCAGCATTTTCTGTTGTTATTTCGGATTTCCAACATCTGCAGTATTTTGCTATCATAAATTATCCAGAGATAATAATCCAAACAAATTATCCAGCAGGAAAAAGGAGTGACTGGTCTAATCGCAGATTTCCAACCTTTTTTGTCCTTCAGCTTGGTTTTTGTATTGCAATCACTGAGGTTCGTTAACTTGGTTATTATATTGCCAACTTAAGCCCCTTCTATTGCTTTTCCCTTTAGCACAGTTAGTGGGGGAGGAAAAATCCCTTCTCTTGGCACCATTCATTTTTCACGAAGCAGAACAGAGAGGAAAAAGAGAACACATCAGAGCCAAATGCTGCTTTGCCTGATCACAATCATTTTTCTCTTCCCAGGCATGGAAGAGAGGAAACCAAAGTGAGAGATCCAGATCCTAGCTCAGCCAGGAGATACCAACCATCCCTTGATCTCCCCACTTCCCTGAGCAGGGCAGAGGACACGTGACCGGACGCAGGCTCCAGTCAGGTGGTGGCTGTGTTATTGTGACGCAAGCAGCTGTGGAACCTGTGCCGTGTTGTTCTCGGGACGAATTGGTTGGCTGGTTCTCGTGCCGCAACTTCACCTGCGGGACTCGCCACGCCGCAGAGCCCGTGGCTCCGCGCGCAGGCCGAGAGAGGCCAGGAGGCGACTGGACGGCGAATGTAGTAACTCGTCAACTTTAACAATCCAGCCCGACATCCCTCACCCACCGACTGACCGAGCTAAGTCAGCGGCCGGCCGGGGTGTGAAAAGACATGAAGGACGGCGGAGGGTAAACCGCCCGAGGAGCGAGAGCTGTGCTGCCCTACCTGAGGCCGGCAGCGCGAGTCACCTGGCAGCGCGCGGCCCCCGATTGTTCGGGCTCGCGCCCCCAACACTCCCGGGACAATGGCCTGGGTGAAGCTTTTCCTGAAGCCCGGGGGCAACCTGCGGAACAGCTACCAGCCGGGCAGCATGTTGTCTATCGCTCCGACCAAAGGGCTGCTGAACGGACCTGGGGAGAACAGCTGTTTCCTCAACAGTGCAGTGCAGGTAAGGAGGGAAGCATGCACACTGCTGTGCTCTTTAAAGCGGGCTCAGACTGCGCTCAGTGCAGCGAAAGCGATAACAACAATAAGGCACTTGGTTCGTTTGTCACACCTGTGAGCTCCGTTTAAAGTTGGGAAAGTTTAACTTCTTGTGATACTGTTTCTGAAACTCTGGTAACCACCGCTCCACCCTACTGGTTCCTGATGTAAAGAATGCAGTGACACCCTGATTGTATGTCGTACTGTGTTTACCTCTTCGAATCGATGTACAAAAAATGCCACCCATCGTATAATTGACCGCCTAAATTCGTATATTATTATTATTATTATGGTGAGCATGAACTTTTTCTTATTGCAGGTCAATAGTTAAGTTGTCACGGTATTGTGTATTATTACCTTGTGGCAAACCTCAACAGAAGTAGCTAGATGGCAAAAACAGTCAAGATTGTTTTCAAGGGTCACTCCCATAGACAGTCGTTAGATCCAAAGGGGAGGAGAGGAAGAGGGAATATTTGACAATCTGATGCAGACACAATTTGTAATCTGATTTTGAAATGGAAACCTTTAAATCATAAAATTTTAAAGCAGTACACAAATCGCATACTGCAGGTGGAGTTTGTTAAAGTACGAAGTAATGTTGCAGGGAGAGTACTGCTGCCAGATACTTATAGAATTTGTTCTTGGCTTCTGATTATCCCTGGTTTTTAAATCTTTCCTTATTAAGTTCCTTTATGGGGATTGGCAGACATCCATTTTCAGTTTGTCTAATGCTGTACTTCAGGAGTGTCCAGCTTTTTGCATTGGTGGGCCACTTAAGTGCATACCATGACTTCAGATTTTGAACAATGTTTCCATTAGTTTGCATTTATCTAAAGCTGCCAATACCAACGGGTCTAGATATTCTGATTTAAGATTTATCCATCAATAAATAAAGAACAATGTTTTACAAACTTCCAGGCCCACAAAATTCAAGCAGGACATATAAGCAAAAAAGAAATACAAGCTTAGTGTCTTTGTAAACAAAGTTATACTTCAATAGAAGTCAATTTATATATTTGAAAGTTCAGATTCTACTAAATTCTTTGGGGTTATCAAAAGAACAGTAATTGAATTTAGTTCTCTGGCATGTACATGACAAATGTAATCTTTGTCTCTAAGATTGAGACCATCCGTTCAGCTGCCTCTGCTACTTCCCTTCCTTCCCCATGCCCACTGGGCCAAACTTCCTCTAAGGTTCCCCCCTGCCCTAGCCCTGAACTCTCATCTTTCTCCAGTTTCTCTCCAATCTCCCCTCATAACCTCTCTGCGCTCATCTTGACAATGAGACTCGCCTCCTGCTCCCTCGATCCTATTCCCACCAAATTGCTGACCACCCAACTTCCTTTTCTGGTTCCCGTGTTAGGTGATATTGTTAATAGTTCTCTCTCCTCCGGTACTGTCCCCCTCCCTCAAATCTGCCGTTGTCACCCCTCTCAAAAAACCAACCCTTGATCCCTCCGTCCTTGCAAACTACCGCCCCATCTCCAACCTCCCTTTCCTCTCAAGTCCTTGAACGTGTTGTCACCTCCCAAATCCGAGCCCATCTTTCCCGCAATTCCATATTTGAATCCCTCCAATCAGGTTTCTGCCCTTGCCACAGTACCGAAACAGCTCTCATCAAAGTCACAAATGACATCCTTTGTGACTATGACAAAGGTAAACTATCCCTCCTCACCCTTCTTGACTTGTCTGCAGCCTTTGACACGGGTTGACCACTCCATCCTTCTCCAACGCCTCTCCACCGTCGTCCAGCTGGGTGGGACTGCATCGCCTGGTTCCATTCTTATCTTTCTAATCGTAACCAGAGAATCGCCTGCAACGGCTTCTCTTCCCGCTCCCGCATCGGTACCTCTGGTGTCCCCCAAGGATCTATCCTTAGCCCCTTTCTCGTCTACATGTTGCCTCTCAGCGATCATCCGAAAACACAGTGTCAGTTTCCACATGTACGCTGACGACACCCAGCTCTACCTTACTACTTCTTCTCTCGACCCCTCCACGGTGTCTAAATTGTCAGACAGCTTGTCCGACATACAGTTCTGGATGAGCAAAAATTTTCCCCAATTAAATATTGGGAAGACCAAAGCCATTATTTTCGGTCCCCGCCGCAAACTCCATTCCTTAGTCACTGACTGCATCCCTCTCCCTAACATCTGTCTGAGGCTGAACCACACTGTTCGCAACTTTGGGGTCATATTTGACCCTGAAATGAGCTTCCGACCACACATCCACAGCATAACAAAGACGGCCTACTTCCACCTCCGTAACATCACCCGTCTCCGCCCTTGCCTCACCTCATCCGTTGCTGAAACCCTCACACATGCTTTGTTACCTCTAGCCTTGACTATTCCAATGCACTCCTGGCTGGCCTCCCACATTCCACCCACGTAAACTTGAGGTCATCCAAAACTTGGCTGCCCATGTCCTAACTCGCACCAACTCCCATTCGCCCATCTCCCCTGTGCTCGCTGACCTACATTGGCTCCCGGTTAAGCAGCGCCTCGTTTTCAAAATTCTCATCCTTGTTTTCAAATCCGTCCATGGCCTCGCCCCTCTCTATCTCTAATCTCCTTCAGCCCCACAACCCTCGAATTCTTTGAGGATGTAACAAACAGGGTGGATAAAGGGGAACCAGTGGATGTGGTGTATTTGGACTTCCAAAAGGCATTTGACAAAGTGCCACACAAAAGATTACTGCACAAGATTAAAAAATCACAGGATTGGGGGTAATATACTGGCATGGGTGGAAGATTAGCTATCTAACAGAAAACAGAGTTGGAATAAATGGTTCATTCTCGGGTTGGCAATCAGTAACTAGTGGTGTTCTGCAGGGGTCGGTGCTGGGACCCCAACTCTTTACAATCTATAACGATTTGGAGGAAGGGACCGAGTGCAACGTATCCAAGTTTGCCGACGATACAAAGATGGGAGGGAAAGCAGTGAGTGAGGAGGACATAAAAAACCTGCAAAAGGACATAGACAGGCTAAGTGAGTGGGCAGAAATTTGGCAGATGGAATATAATGTTGGAAAGAGTGAGGTTATGCACTTTGGCAGAAAAAAATCAAAGAGCAAGTTATTATCTAAATGGAGAGAAACTGCAAAGTGCTACAGTACAAAGGGATCTGGGGGTCCTGGTGCATGAAACACAGAAGGTTAGTATGCAGGTACAGCAGGTGATCAGGAAGGTCAATGGAATCTTGGCTTTTATTGCAAGGGGGATGGAGTATAAAAACAGGGAAGTCTTGCTTCAGTTATACAGGGTACTGGTGAGGCCACACCTGGAATACTGCGTACAGTTTTGGTTTCCATATTTAAGAAAAGATATACTTGCTCTCGAGGCAGTTCAGAGAAGGTTCACTCGGTTGATTCTGGAAATGAGGAGGTTGACTTATGAGGAAAGGTTGAGTAGGTTGGGCCTCGACTCATTGGAATTCAGAAGAATGAGAGGCGATCTTATCGAAACATATAAGATTGTGAGGGGGCTTGATTGGGTGGATGCGGTGAGGATGTTTCCACTGATGGGTGAGACTAGAACTAGGGGGCATAATCTTAGAATAAGGGGCTGCCGTTTCAAAACTGAGATGAGGAGAAACTTCTTCACTCAGAGGGTAGTAAATCTATGGAATTTGCTACCTCAGAGAGCTGTGGAAGCTGTGACATTAAATAAATTTAAAATGGAGATAGACAGTTTCCTAGCTGATAAGGGAATTAGGGGTTACGGGGAGCGGGCAGGGAAGTGGACGTGAGTCTAGGTTCGGATCAGCCATGATCCTATTGAATGGCGGAGCAGGCCCGAGGGGCCGTATGGCCTACTCCTGCTCCTACTTCTTATGTAATCCCCCCCCCCCCCCCAAGATATCTGCGCTCCTCTAATTCTGCCCTCTTGAGCATCCCTGATTGTAATTGCTCAACCTTTGATGGTGGCCGTACTTAGGCCCTAAGCTCTGGAATTCCCTGCCTAAACCTCTCTGCCTCTCTTTCCTCCTTTAAGACGCTCCTTAAAACTCACCTCTTTGACCAAGCTTTTGGTTACCTGCCCTAACTTATCCTTATGTGGCTCGATGTCAATTTTTTTGTCTTGATACTCCTGCGCCGTGCCTTGGGACGTTTTACTACATTAATGGCGCTATATAAATACAAGTTTTTGTTGAATGTTTCAGCTGGATGAAAAGGGAAGATGGGTTTGCATAGATTATTATTCATTCTATGTAAGTGAATAGAGTATTTCTGTTTGTGATATTGAAGATCCAAACCCATGTTGTCCAATCTTAGCTTTGGCATATTTGTGCCCAAATTGTAAAGTATAGCATAATTGCACAAATTATATTTCTACAATTAAGCTATTTTTAGAAGCTTAATCATGTCTTTATTGCTCATCATGAGCTTGTACGTGCCTTCATAATTTTAAAGACCTCTATCAGGCCACCTCTCAGCATTCTCTTCTATAGAAAAGAACCCCAACCTGTTCAGTCTTTCCTGATGGGTATAACCTCTCAGTACTGGTATCATCCTTGTAAATCTTTTTTGCTTCTTCTCCAGTGCCTCTATATCCTTGTTATAATATGGAGACCAGAACTGTGCACAAACAGCACTTTGTGTGGTCTATCCAAGTTTCTATATAAGTTTAACATAATGTCTCTGCTTTTTAATTCTGTTCCTCTAGAAATGCACCCCAGTGTTTACCAGTTTATATTTGGGTGCAAGGTCCTTGAAAAGATAATATTTAATGTTACAAAGGGAAGGTTTTAATACATTAGAAGCCTAACAAAAAGTAATAGGGTAGGGTATAAAGTGTACTTTATAAAATGTATGTTGGAGTTGTGACAAACATTCTGTCTAAGTGTGATCCAAGAGTAAGATTTAATTTTATAATCTTTGTTTCAGTTTGAAGAAATTGGCAGATTAGGTGTAGATTAATCAGGATTCAGTGCATGCTTGCATTTGAGTCTGTAATTAAAATAGTGGGGCCCTTAGAACTTTGACAAAATATGAGTTGTGGCCACGTGATGGCCTTGTTCAGTAATATTTCAATTTGCTGCTTCTGTTTGAATAAAACTAGATAAGATTTTTGGTAATGAAGCCAAAGTATTTTTTGTAATGTTTTGAGCTTCTTTGTATGGCAAGAGATATTTGTGCAAAACTTCCAGTTTTTACTCGAAAGCTTTTCAGTTCATGCTCAGGGAGAAGGATATGCTTTCTACACTACAGCTCAGGCAAAGCTCTTACCAACTGTACCTATTGTGAGTTAACAAAGATTTTTTACAAGAAAAAGTAACTTTGGTATAATTTAGATATTGGCTATTGTACCTACTGATATTTATGGGATGCTTTTTTTAACAAAATGTTTTCAGAGAAAACCCATGCAAATTCCCACATAATTTGTGGGAGAGGCTTCCGTGTGCAGAATGAAGTTTTCATTGGAATAAAGGACTTATTTTTAACAAAACAGAAGAGTATAGAATGATGCTATATTGAATGATCGGTTCATGCTGAACTTTTGTTGCTCAGTGATAAATTTGTTATGATCTACTCATTGAGGTTATTCTAAATAAAATTAGATACCATAATGAGAGCTGTGCACTAGAACAATGAACTTCGATAAAAAAAATTAAATTTTCTGTGCTCTGATTATTCTTTTGTTCTTGTGTACTGTTCCAGTATCTGTCGCACAGAAATTTGTATTGATTTTTTTCCCACAGGCTTGTACAGATTTTCCAATTAAAACATCTTCACCCTGCTGTAATCTAGAAAGGTCATTTTCTGTCATAGTTTCCATTTGTGCTCAACTGGACAAAATAAACCCAGTAATTCACTTTTTAAAATATAGACTGTTCAGAACTGTGTCTAGCTAACTATTTTACAGCAGGTTCTGACATGGAAAGGAAATTCTGTTAAGAGCAGGACAAATTAACCCAGCCAACTATTGCCCCCTTAGTTTCCTCCCAATCATCAGCAAAGTGGGAAGCAGTAATTAATAGTTGCATCAAATGATGCCTGCTGAATGGTTCTGGCACAACCTGAGCTGAGTGCCATTCAGCTCCTGGCCTTGACATAGACATGAGCTGAATGCCAGAGGAGAGATGAGAGCAGTTGTCCTCAATACCAAGGCAGTATTCAACTGAGTTTGGCACCAGGTACCCTGACAAGACTGAGATCAATGGGAAAACTCTACAGTGTCATACCAGACACACAGGAAAATGGTTGTGTTTGACAGGCCAATAATCACAGCCCCAGGGCATTGCTGTTGGAGTTCCTCAGAGCAGCATCCTTGGCTCGACCATCTTCGGCTGCTTCATTAATTACCATGCCTCTATCATAAGGCCAGGAGAAGGGCTGTATGCTGATGATTCTGCAGTGTTTAGTTTTATTCACAGTTACTCTGATAACGGAGGAGCCCATGTCAGCCTACAACTGCAATTGGCTGACATTCAGGTCAGGCCTGACAAGTGGCAAGTAACAGTGACACCACATAATTGCCAGGTAATGACCATCTACTGCAAAAAAGGCCCAACCAGCTCCCCTTACTTTCAATGCCACCACCATTGTCGAGGCCCTCACCACCAACATCCTGGGAGGTCACCATTGATCAGAAGTTTAACAGAACTGGCTACAGAGGCTGGGTATTCTGTGACAAGTGGCTCACCTGACCCCTCAGTGCTTCTCCTCCATCCACAAGATTCACGTCAGGAGTGTGATGGAATACTCGCCATTCATCTGGTTTGACGCATCTGCAACAACACTCAAGAAGCTTAACACTATCCAGGGTAAAGCAATCTGCTTGATCAATGCCTCTGTCACTTAACTCAATATGGGCTCATTCCATTAACAACGCACTGTGGCTGCAGTAGGTATGATCTACAGGATGCATTACAGCAACTCATCAAGATTACTTTGATAGCACCTCTTAGTGTATAAACTCTACCACCAGGAAACGGAAAAGGGTATAGGATTAGGAGAACACCATCAACTCCAAATTCCCCTTCAAGTCACACAATCCTGACTTGGACATATGCTCCTTCATTACTGGGTCAAAATCCTGGAATTTCCAATGCTGTTTGCCTTGAGTTGATGGTGGGCCTTCTCCTTGAACCACTCTAGCCTCTGCTCGGCTCTAGCCTCTGCTCGGCTCTAGCCTCTGCTCGGCTCTAGCCTCTGCTCTCTGGAATCTCTATCGGGGAAAGGACTGTGGTGGTTCAAAGAGAAGGCCCACCATCAACATAAGGCAGCAAATTAAGATTTGCCAGTATCGCTCACATCCCAAGAAGGATTGTGTTTTAAAAGAAGAAACTTTCCACCTCCTAACAGCCAGTTATGGAATAGCAGATGCCTGGGAGCAATGTTCCCCCTAATTTTTCTTTTTGGGCTGCGTGGCCCATTGAAAATTTTGCACATGCGCGAATCTCCCATTTGAAAAGCCAGTCCCAGGCTGGGCGGGACTTCCAGACAGCTATGCGGCAGCTTAGCAGGAACGTTGCCTGGGAGTAAGTTGTCCTGGATTATCTCAAGGCTAGAGATTAGTAAGTGATGAGGGAAGAGTGCCTGGGGAGTTACAAATAAAAATCAAGTCCATTGACTTCTTCAGGTATGGTTTAGGAGAGGAGGAAGCACGAATGACAACTTGCTACAACTGTCAAAGCACACCCTTCGAGCCTTTAACAAAACAGAGTGCACACTGGTGACATTCCTGGATGTGGAAAAGGTGCTTGGCACAGTAGCATTCCCAGTGAACTGATTGGATTGATACTGAATTTCCTGGCAGAGCAAACCGTGGCTATCTGGGTACAGTGCCCAAAGGCAGGAATTCCCCGGTGCTTGGTGTCTGCTCACTCCTGTTCCTCATCGCTGTTCCTCGTTAACCGTTTGCTGATGACGTTGTCATTTGCGTAACCTCTTGGAGTTCGGATATAACATCAGAAACACTTCAGAGTTGCCTGGGTGATCTGGAGAAATAGGCCAAACTCCAGAAAATCACAATGTAAGACATTCTCTAAAGGACAAGGAGCAGGATATAAGGATTGAACTGCTGTCAAGACCAGCAGGCAGCAGAAGTTCCTGTGCATGACTTTCCAAAGGAATGTGGTTTGGACATGCCCTAGAGAGGTCATTGACAGGTCATCAGCCAGGCTGGGCCGATTGCGAGCCCACTGTGGAAAGAATCACTGCGTTAGCTCTAGAACTTTCCTGAAGTTATACAAATCCTTCACCTGCCCAGTCCTGGAATATGACCATCTAGTGCGGCAGCCACAGATTAAGCATCTTAGAAACAATCCAGAACTGAGCAGTAAAGGCAGCATATTACCTCCCACATTAAGGATGTCTCGGGGATCATTACCCTTCACACATCCATTTTATATTGAATATTCTGGAATGTAACCGTCAATTCCAAGTGTGGTTTTGAGTGCGACTCAGTTAAACCCTGTGACCGAATCCTTCTGTCATTTCATGTTAAGGTCTGCCACCAACTACCTCCCAGACTTTAGGACGAACTTAGCATTGTCAGAGCTGACCGGAAGGAGGACAGAACCCACCTGGATATATTTTCAACCTTGCACTGTATGTGGGTCTGCAGTAGGTGACAGACCTTGGCAACCCACAATGACAGAGAGGATTCTGCCGCAGGGTTAACTGAGTGGCACTGAAATTAACACACCACTTGGCATTGACTGTTACATTCCTGAACATTCAATATAAAATGGATATATAAAAGGTAATGATCCCTGAGCTGTGCTTAGTGAGCTCCCAATGTTACTAACGAAAACCTATGCTGACTATTTGTGTGGTTTCTATGTTTATAAGAACATAAGAATTGGGAGCAGGAGTAGGTCATAAGGCCCTTCGAGCCTGCTCCATTTAATAAGATCATGGCTGATCTTCGACCTCAACTCCACTTTCCTGCCCGATCCCCACATCCCTTGATTCCCCTAGAGTCTAAAAATCCATCTATCTCAGCCTTGATTATGCTCAACGACTCGGCATCCCCAGCCCTTTGGGATAGAGAATTCCAAAGATTCGCAACCCTCTGAGTGAAGGAATTCCTCCTCATCTCAGTCTTAAATGGCTGACACCTTATCCTGAGACTATGCCCCCTAGTTCTAGACACTCCAGCCAGAGGAAACAACCTCTCCGCATCTACCCTGTCAATTCCCCTCAGAATCTTATATGTTTCAATGAGATCACCTCTCATTCTTCTAAACTCCAAAGAGTATAGGCCCAATCTACTCCATCTCTCCGCATAGGACAACCCTCTCATCCCAGGGATCAATCTAGTGAACCTACGTTGCACCGTCTCCAAGGCAAGTATATCCTTCCTCGGCTATGGAGACCAAAATTGTGCACAGTACTCCAGGTGTGGTCTCACCAAAACCCTGTACACTTGTAGTAAAATTGCCATACTCTTGTAGTCCAACCCCCTTGCAATAAAGGTCAACATGCCATTTGCCTTCCTAATTGCTTGCTGTACCTGCATGCTAACTTTGTATTTCCTATACGAGGACACCTAAATCTCTCCGAACACCAACATTTAATAGTTTTTCACCATTTATAAATATTCTGTTTTTCTATTCTTCCTACCAATGTGAATAACCTCACATTATACTCCATCTGCCACCTTATTGCCCACTCACTTAACCTGTCTTATATCCATTTGCAGGCTCTTTGTTCTCCTCACAGCATACTTTCCCACCTAGCTTTGTATTGTCCGCAAACTTGGATACATTGCACTCGGTCCCTTCATCTAAGTCACTGATCCTTGCGGCAACCCACTAGTTACAGCCTGCCAACCAGAAAATGACCCGTTTTCCCTACACACTCTTTTCTGTCCGTTAACCAATCCTCTATCTATGCTAATATATTACCCCCAACCCCATGAGTTCTTATCTTGCGTAGCAACCTTTTATGTGACACCTTATCGAATGCCTTTTGGAAATCCAAATATACTACATCCACTGGTTCCCCATTATCTAACCTGCTAGTTACATCCTCAAAAAATTCTAAATTTGCCAATCACGATTTCCCTTTCATAAAACCATCTGACTCTGCCTAATCATATTATGATTTTCTAAGTGTCCTCTTACCACTTCCTTAATAACAGATTCCAGCATTTTCCCGACGACTGATGTCAGGCTAACTGGCCTGTAGTTCCCTGTTTTCTCTCTCCCACTTTTCTTGAATAGCAGGGTTACATTTGCTACCTTCCAATCCGCTGGGACCATTCTAGAATCTAGGGACTTTTGGAAAATCACAACCAATGCATCCACTATCTCTGCAGCCACCTCTTTTAGAACCCTTGGATGTAGGCCATCAGGTCCCGGGGATTTGTCGGCTTTTAGTCCCATTAGTTTCTCAAGTACTTTTTCTCTACTGATATTAATTGCTTTAATTTCCTCACTCTAATTAACCCCTTGGTTCCACACTATTTTTGGTATGCTTTTTGTGTCTTCTACTGTGAAGACACATACAAAATATGTGTTTAAAGTCTCTGTCATTTCCTTATTCCCCATTATAATTTCACCTGTCTCAGCCGCTAATGGACCAATGCTCCCTTTTGCTACTCTCTTCCTTTTTACATACTTGTAGAAGCGCTTACAATCTGTTTTTAATGTTTCTTGCTAGTTTACTCTCCTACTCTCTCCTCCCTTTTTATCAATTTTTGGTCATCCTTTGCTGTTTTCTAAATCTCTCCCAATCCTCAGGCTTACTACTATTCTTCGCAGCATTATAAGCCTCTTTTAATCTAAGACTATCATGTCAACTGTGGCTCAGTTGGTAGCACATTCGCCCCTGAGTTAGAAGATTTTG
The DNA here is from genome assembly GCF_052327205.1 of Somniosus microcephalus. Lineage (NCBI taxonomy): Eukaryota > Metazoa > Chordata > Chondrichthyes > Squaliformes > Somniosidae > Somniosus > Somniosus microcephalus. The sequence goes on from NC_140988.1 coordinate 136,718,849, forward strand.
GGTTCAAGTCCCTATCCAGGGACTTGAGCACATAAAGCTAGACTGACACTGCAGTGCACTGTCGGAGGTGCTGTATTTCGGATGAGACATTAAACTGAGTCTGCTCTCTCAGGTGGACGTAAAAGATCCCATGGCACTATTTCGAAGAAGAGCAAGGGAGTTATCCCAGGTGTCCTGGCCAATACTTATCCCTCAACCAACATAACAAAAACAGATTATCTGGTCATTATCACATTGCTGTTTGTGCAAGTCTTTTTAATTTCTTTAGTTAGCCACAGATGGATCACTTTTCCCGTGGAGTTTTTATTTCTCAGTGGAATTTATATTCGTTGAGAATTTTGGAATATTTCTTTAAATGTTTCCCATTGCTTATCTACCGCCATACCTTTTTAATTATTTATCAATCTACCTTAGCTAACACGCCCCTCATCATGCCTATGTAATTGGCTTCATTTAAGTTTAAGACTCTCATTTCCGACTGAAGTATTTCACACTCGAACTCAATGTGAAATTTTATCATTATGATCACTCTTCCCCAGAGGATCATTTACTATGAGATTACTAATTAACCCTGTCTCATTACACAATACAAGATCTAAAATTGCCTGTTTCCTGGTTGGTTCCATGACGTATGGTTCTAGGAAATGTTTATTAGGTGAACATTCGTGTCTAAAATGTACTTGGGCATTTCCCCCTGTACCAGCATTAGACTAACTGGTTTGTTTTCAGGTTTCGTGTCTCACTTCTTTTGAATGTTGGGGTAAGATTTGCTTTCCTCCAATCCTTGGCAACATGCTCCTGTATTTATGGAGCTACCTCGCTTATGAACTTGAGGATTCTAGGGTGTATCGTATCGGTGGTTTGTCGACATTTTATTTCTTGAATTTCTTCATGCTTTAGTAACCTCGACATAGCTCTAGATTGTTGAGCTAAAACGACTACATCTAGAGTTTGTTCAATCTTTCTTTGTAAATAATTTATTTAACACATCTGTAACTCCCTTAAACTTTCTACCTAACTTTTAAATTCTTGAAATTTGAAAACATGAATTTCCATACTGGTTGGACAAAAAAATAGTTAAGCCAGACAGTTATGGTTGAAGAAAAGGAATTTTTGGACCTGTGCATATCCTATCGACCTGAGTAACTGAAGGAGTGAAAGTGACTGTGATTAGCGTCATGCCTTGTCTCGCATGGATATGAATCTTTGCAATGGTACGTGTTGGAATATCACTTTATTCTGTTGGGTGCAGCTGTACCTCAACAGGAGCAAGTTCACACACTAAAATGTATACGTTTTAGAAAGTGAATGCATATTTCAATAGGAATATTTCATATAATGAAAGACTTGATAATTTTCAGCATTTTCATGGTATAAATAAAGCACCACCTGGGCCCTGATGTATTACTTCATTTGTACATATACCTTTGTGTGGGCTGGTACACTTGCATTGAGTCCCACAAGTTACATTCTATATGTAACTTAAATTTGAATCAAATAGAACAACTTTTCTTTTTCCCTTGGACAAAATGGTCTCTGCTGGAGCAATCTTGGACCTCCAGTCATCAGCCCGTACCCTGATAAATAAACCAAAATATACAGTGGCAAAAGTGACATGACTCGTGCTTCAAGGGTTAAAGGGCATTGTTTTGTTTATTTTAACCATAGTTAAAAATGGAAATGAGAAGTTTAACTGCAGTTTATAAGTCACCTGGTGTTGATATATAGCAAGACAAATGCCAAAAGGTTTAGGAGCATTACGTTAAATTGACTTTTAGGGCATTCATTTTTTTGAAGGTCAATGGACTTTTTTGGATGTCAGTTTATAAAAATAAAAAAATCCTGTCTGACTACAGACTAAGAACTCTTAAGTTTTATGATCTATTTTATCTCCTTTTCCTTTTCTCTAGTAAGCAGATGCTTGTGGATTAAAATTTCATGGGTGCCAGTTGCCCTCTGACATTTCATGTGTAAGTCTAGGCAGTGAGAATTGGCAGGCTATTTGACTTGGGGCATCAAAGCTGAATTTGATTCTTTTTACACCTGATATTGAGATGAACTTGCTTGCCATTGTAGCATAGTATCTGTTGCAACTTTCAGTGCTTTTCTATTTTATCTTTCATAAAATTGTACCAATACCTCTGTGGTAACATTTCGTTGCCAATTGCATCGTGATATCCACACCCTGAAGAATTTTAAAAATTGTGCGCGCACTGCGTTCATTTCATTAAGGTTTAGGCAGAATTTAAGTTTTTGTCTGTAGTGAACGTCGTCTGTCTGCCTGTCAATTTTCTCAGATTTCATTGGTTGACAGTCCTGTCAATGAAAGACCAATGGGATATGAGATGTGATAGAACCCAACCACTAATCAGCTAAGACATGTTAGAAACCCCAACCAATTGGAATGGGAAGGGCAGTTTCCAAAAAAATAATTCAGCCATTTTCTCCAGGTAGGTGCTGCTATACTAAATTATTTTAGCACCCATTATTTCCAAGTAGGTGTCATTGTGCTACAGGAAACTTTCGATTTACCGGCACCTAAATAACCGGAAATCTCGGTTAACCGGCAAAATTCAGGAGTAGGTTCAGGTAAGTTTTATTACTTGCCTTCCTCGATCTGTTGCTGTGCAAGGGTGTGGCTGCAGCTGTTGCTAAGCAACAGAGACGCTTGGAACTTGTGGCCATTGTTCTGAACCTGTTGCTAAGCAACAGGATTTGTTGCTTTATACGGAGCTCTCAGCTCCGTATCTTTTACTATAGCTTTCGGTTATCTGGAATTTTTGATGAACCAGCACCACGTCAGTCCCGTCGGTGCCGGATAAAAAAAAGTTTCCTGTATATTCAACCTGTACTTTCCTGAGAGTGTCACCTCCCAGGATCTGCCTATATTTTGACCCCTAACCTAGGCCTGTTTTCAGCTTGCACTTTACTGCTGAGGCCAGGTCTTGGCACTGGCTCTGCTCCATTCCCTAACCTGCAGTGTTGACTTTTTTTATTGAAGTTCTCTTTATTTCCAAACTCGCTGCTGCTGAAATGACGTTCTAATTATGTTTCTGACTTCATTTCACAAATCATATTGTCTCGGGAGCATAGCACAGAAGGTGGTAGAAGGAAATGAGAGAGATCAACAGATGGAAGTGCTGTTGAGGGGTGGGGAAAGAAGAGGTATATAAACTTTATAATATAATGGGGATAGATGGAGGAGAGAGTGAGGTGCTTTTGTTGGGGGGGGGGGGGGCGGGGGAGGGAGGACTTCTCATGGCTCTTGGACCATGAAGGACGTTTCTTTTGGGGGGGTTGGGGGGTGGTGTATGTAATAGGCCCATCTTTATAATGTAGTGTTTCCTCCAACTTAGACCATGAATAACATCATTGGAGATTCATTAGTTTATCTTAACAGTTGAGATTCTGTGCTAATGAAGAGGTTGCATTTTCAGCATGCAGGTTGCCTGTGAGGAATTAATTTATGAAACCTAGTTAAAATATCGCCTAAGTGTTATATTATGGAGCTTGCATTTGGTTAGATTGGATGACTCTGTAGATTACCTCATCTGACTTTTGGATATGTGACCTGCTTGTAACAAATGCTCAAGTGCTTTACTCACAACAATGTTACTAGGATAATGGTTGCATGTAATTTTATTGTACTAGGCCCACAAACTGTAAAAATAAAATTTAAAAAATCCATTATAGATATTGGTTTTCCAACCTTGTCTGGAGAAAGCATTTTGACATGTATAAAGTGAAGTGGTTACAAGTCACTTGTGATGGTAGTACTCTGAACAGGTTGAAGTGAAGAAGGGTATTCCAAAGCATTAAACTGTATATGCTTAAGTGCAATATCCTCATAATGCCTCACTAGAGCAAAAGGAAATGTGAAATGGTTAGTCTTCGAAAGATCTGGATATGGAAGAAGAAAAAAATTACCTAAACAGAACTTACTTCTGCACTTAACAACAGAAAATGCCGGAAATACTCAGCAGGCCAGGCAGCATCTGTGGAGAGAGAAACAGAGTTAACGTTTCAGGTTTGGGACCCTTCATCAGAACTGGAAAAAGCTGGAGATGTAACAGATATTGAGCAGGTGCAGAGATCAATCTTTCGATTAGGCACTTTACAGCCTTCCGGACTCAACATCGAGTTCAACAATTTCAGACAATAATCCCTGCCCCCATTTTTCATGCTGTATTATTTTGCCATTCCCATTTGCAACATTTTATCTTACCTGCCTCTTGCATAAGCACAGTATATTCTTTCTATTCCTACTGCCCTGCCCCCAGCCCCGTCTCTGCACCTGATTAATAACTGTTACATCTCCAGCTTTTTCCAGTTCTGATGAAGGGTCCCAGACCTGAAACGTTAACTCTGTTTCTCTCTCCACGGATGCTGCCTGGCCTGCTGAGTATTTCCAGCATTTTCTGTTGTTATTTCAGATTTCCAGCATCTCCAGTGTTTTGCTATTGTATTACTTCTGCACTTTGTGGAAAAGGAAACTTGCCCATCTTTAGGCTGCACAGGTTCTGCTGAGTTTTACCCTTTTAAAATTGTCTCTGCCTCTAATAATAGCTGGAACTACAATATGTAAATTATCAATTCATATTGTATAACATGTTGCAAAAATATAAAATGCAAGTTGTTTAAAGGAGATGTAAATGTTAAAGTATTTATAAAAAAAAAAAAAATGTTCAACAAAATCTTCTGATGTTTCAAATGTTGTTTCTTTACATGCAGTTCAGTTTACGTACTTGCCACTGGTTTAAGCTTTTGTATCTCCACATTGAATTGCTCAGAGTCATAACAGCACAGAAGGAGGCCATTCGGCCCATCGAGTCCGTGCCACCTCTGTAGAGCAATCCAGTCAGTTCCATTCCCCTGCTCTATCCCCGTAGCCCTGCAAGTTTATTTCCCTAAAATGCCTATCCAGTCTCCCCTTGAAAACATTGAGTGTCTCCGCTTCCACCATTTCCGTCGGCAGTGAATTCCAGGTCATCACCACTTGCTGTGTAAAAAAAGGTTTCCCCTCACATTCCCCCCTCTGTATCTCTTGCCCAAAACCTTAAATCTGTGTCCCCTAGTCCTTGTACCATCACCTAGTGGGAACAGCCTTTCCCCGTCTAGCCTACCCAAACCCGTAATAATCTTGTACACCTCTATCAAATCACCCCGCAACCTCCTTTGCTCTAATGAAAACAAATCCAGCTTCTCCAACCTGTCCTTGTAGCTAAGATCCCCCATCCCCAGACCATTCTGGTAAATCTCCTCTGCATCCTCTCAAGGGCCTTCACATCCTTCCTAAAGTGTGGTGACCAGAACTGGATGCAATACTTCAGTTGTGGCCTAACCAGTGTTTTATAAAGGTTCAGCATAACTTCTCTACTTTTGTACTCAGTACCTCTATTTAGGAAGCCCACGATCCCATATGCTTTGCTAACCACTCTCTCAATATGTCCTGCCACCTTCAGGGACCTATGCACATTAACTCCCAGGTCCCGCTGTCCCTGCGCATTCTTTAAAACTGTGCTATTAAGTGTATATTGCCTCTCCCTGTTCCTTCTGCCAAAATGCATCACCTCACACTTCTCTGTATTAAATTCCGTCTGCCCATTCTGCTAGCCTTTCTATGTCCTGTTGCAGTCGATTGGTATCGTCATCACTGTATGCCACACCCCCAAGTTTGGGGTCATCAGCAAGTTTAGAAATTCTACTCTGTATTCCAATATTCAGGTCTCTCTCTTTT